>NC_133654.1:7449439-7806091 GCF_009905375.1 Apium graveolens
TATACAAATTTAGGCTAATAGTTGATTTATTAGTTATACTTGAAATCAAATGTTAAGTATTACATGTTCATTTTCATTAGTTAAATTTGCAAGTCATTTGAAAAAAATGTGATGAATGTATTGTTGACTGATGACTGTAAAATCATCATTTGTCTTTTATCGGATACTCGGAATATTTTTTTTATTACGCTGCTACCGATTGGGTTCAGACTTTGGACTGGTTAATTATGTATTATTATGTTTGTAGTTGCGTTGCAGTTCCATTAGTCTTGCTAAATTTATACGTGTCACCAAATCATTGATGACTGATGGTGTAATTTGCACGAGTTATTAGTTTTAAAGTCAGCCCATGTACAATGAATAATGTGATTGCATTGAGATTCTGTTGTTCTTGATAATATGCTGCCCTTTAAAGCTGTGTCCTCTTTTACTTTTTAGTATTCCAAAATTTAATACGTAATTCAACATGTGCCATTAGTTTTAGAGTCAATCTTTGATAGAATGGTGTCTGTGGTGCATTCCATTATTCTTGTAATTGTACGTGACTTCTGCCTAATTAAAGATGCTCTCCTTTCCATTATTGGTCCAAATTTTAATATATGTTAATACAATTCTATTATTTGGTAGATTTTATTACTACTATTCAGCACTACTATTTAGCGCTGTGGATCTTCCGGATGATATATTATCCTAAGAAAGCATCTTCTCAAATATGTCTTTCACTTTTTTAGCATTGGGCTAATGCACAAATTAATTGTCATTGATTTGCATTCTCCTGATTTGTTTTCAATGCAGAGTTATCTGTTGAGTGAGATCAATGACCAGGTAAATAGAATCCATCTTTTGTACTTGTTAATATTCTCTTCCTATGTTTACCGGAATTTTTAAACATTACAGTATGAAAAAGTGAGAAGATTGGTGAAGGAACATATGGAGTAGTTTATAAGGCTCGTGACCGCGTCACAAATGAAACCATTGCTTTAAAGAAGATTCGACTAGAGCAGGAAGATGAAGGAGTGCCAAGCACTGCTATTAGAGAAATTTCTTTACTGAAGGAAATGCAGCATGGAAATATTGTCAGGTACTGAACATGTGTATGTTACAGATTTCATTCTTATGCATTTCTGCTGCAGTATTATGTGGCAAATGGTGTTTTTCCACAGAGATAATGTACTTTGATTGTCTTGCATTGCAAATTAACAATGTACTTTGAATTACTTTCACAAAGCTAATCTGTAATTACTTACATACGATTTGTGATGCTTGCTAAGTTCCGAAGAAAGCTTTTTAAGTACATTCATGTGAAGTAGCAAATATGAAATGTTCTTTGTTAGAGTAGTGTTTAACACGGACATGTGTAAGAAGTATCAGACTCGGAGCAATATTTTAATTTTTTTACATTTTTTGGCCTAAGTGACTGAGTGTTCATACGATTGTCCAAGTGTCAAGTGTCCAAGATGGGTACTTGAAGCAAAATAAAGAGATGGGGGTAATGCCAGGACAGTGTTGTTAAAGGCGAGATTAATTGACATTATTATGATTTTATTTATGCTCGTTCTTATATTAAAATGTTAAGATTATGTTGTTAAGTGCTATTTTCTTGTTAAATTTGTGATTATTCTGTTTTGGGTCAAAGACGCGTGATTAATGGCGCTTGACAATTCTCACTTCAAATTTGAGTCTTGCGCCTTTTTATAATCTGCGCCTTAAACAACACTGTGTCAGGATCAATATGTTTTGTAAGTGTTTTTTTGATTGGTGTCTTATGATTATATGGCATGTAAATGACTGTAAACATGTAATAGATGAGAAATATGGAGAAAATTAGATACATTATTAGAGAAATGGAAGAGAGAGAGGTAGAAATTAAGGGAGATGCAGAAGAGAGGGACAATTCCATTTTCATATAAAGCATAATCCAAAGTTACCACTGATATCACTATATATGCACCGTACCATGATTCGATTTAGTTAGTCTCACTAGTTCAGATAGTTGCTTCTGTTGTGATTAGGTTAAGATGCTCAAATATGTGTGAGATGTTGTATTTTAAGCGTATTGCATCTGAGTGACTCCTGATCAGTTTCAATTTGTTTCAGATATATAGTACCTTGCATTCATCGACAATATTAAAATTATGGACAAACTTGAGTCCAATAAATGATTTTCTTGCAATCTCCTTTTCCTCGCACCTGATTTCCTTCTTATTATTGTGGTTCATTTATCAATTTTACATTAGGTGGGTGGTGTTAATGCAATGATCTTTTAAATCTTCTGATGCACTTGAAATTCTTAGTGTTTTATTTCTTACATTGGATTGGATTTGTATTTTCGTAGGTGAGAACTGAGAACTCGTATTAGGGTACTATTATGTGTCTTTATTTATTTTCATCAGATTACATGCTAGCTTATTAGCATTAGACATCTTGTAACTTGTCTGAGACGCTAGCATCAAGTGTCAGTTATGTTGAGCTTGAGGGAAATTTGTTGCATAAAAAGAGTACAGATGTTTTCTTTCTTTAATTGGTGTGGGAAATTTTGGGTAACCTGGTTCTTGATAGAATGTTCTGGAAATATTAATACGCTTAAGCCATACTGAATTTGTTTTAATATTCTATAACAGTCAAGGTCAAAGTGCAACCATTTGTAGTGTTTATTGATCTCTGGTTGTGCAGTATTGTGTACCAGCATATGATTGCTAATGGATTTTGATGTGTATATGTACTTAAAGTTGATACTGTCTTAATGACAGGTTACAAGATGTTGTGCACAGCGAGAAACGGTTGTATCTGGTTTTTGAATATCTGGATCTGGATTTGAAGAAACATATGGATTCATGTCCAGAGTTTGCCAAGGATCCACGTCTGATAAAGGTGAGTGAGCCTTTTGTTTGTGAAGGTTGTTATAAGCTGTGCCCAAGATTCAAATTATGCTTTTAAGATC
The DNA here is from genome assembly GCF_009905375.1 of Apium graveolens. NCBI lineage: Eukaryota > Viridiplantae > Streptophyta > Magnoliopsida > Apiales > Apiaceae > Apium > Apium graveolens. The sequence continues at coordinate 7,452,381 of NC_133654.1, forward strand.
ATAGCGATTAATTAGTTTCTTGCCTAATGGAGATATGTGCCAACACTTGAAATGGCAACACATTATTAACAGTATTAAACAGGTTACTAGCAGTATTTTGTACCGGCATGTATATAGTACACAAAAAATCTCAGTCGCTAATATTTTGTTTTTTGCTAGAAGATAAGTGTATTTTCTATGTTCTGTATGCATAAGAGAAGGATTTCACACCAAACCCCGGATGCAATCAATTCTTTTAACTGGCGTACAGTCAAACTTACAGTTTTTCTGCTTTCTGTTTCTCATGTATACGTAAAATCATTAAACTTTGACGGCTTATCCTTTTCCTCTCCTATTTGTAAGCATTCTTCTTGAATGAAATGTTTTGCTGTCAATCTTAAAATATGGTATCTTATATCCCTTTTTGAAGTGTAGATGTTTCTGTATCAAATACTTCGTGGGATTGCTTATTGTCATTCCCATAGAGTTCTGCATCGGGATCTCAAACCCCAAAACCTGCTCATAGATCGACGTACCAATGCTCTGAAGCTTGCAGATTTTGGACTTGCCAGGGCATTTGGGATTCCTGTCAGAACATTTACACACGAGGTATTACTCTACTCACTTGATGTTTAATACACCAAGTTTACCAAGTATTACAAGTTCATGTATGGTTTACCAATTATTATTAGTTCATATTTGTGTGGTGTTAGTTTCTGATAATGTTGTTTGCAGTTATATTTGGCACATTTTCCTTTTCCTTGCCACAAATTGTTTTGCCACGTCAAAATGTTAAAGTCAATAATTGATAATATTCCTATATCCCATCGGTCGAAGTAGATATTTACAAATATTTACAATGCTCTTAATGTAAAAAATGCTGAGTAATATTTGTGGGCAACTATTGAAAGCATCTATCTGGGTAATAAATATGTCAGTCTGCATGAGCTTATGCTTAAATTATGTAGTAATATTTTATTCTAAAACAAGACATACTCCATAACTCTCTGGGACTGAGAGAGTATTATGTAGCCTTCAACCCTCATTGGCATGCCAAATTTTTATGTTCAGAATCTTCATATGTGAAATTTAAAACTTTTGGTAAGAAGGAAAAGGAGCTGATTTTTTTTTTTTCATTGAAGTTTCTCTAGTTTTCTTTAGTTTGACTTTGACCGTATTGACTTGTTACTCCAAAGGCCGATTCAGTACAAACTAAATTATGTATAAAAAGTGCCAAAGCTGCTCTATATTATTATTTCAGTGTTCTGTTTGGCTCAATGCTGACTATTTATCCGTTTTATGCTTTAATTTTAGAACCCATTACTAGGCAAAATAAGTGATACTATCTGCTTTAAATGTTAATGCTCTGATTTCTTATCCATATTTTGCAAGTTCTTTTTCTTCTAGACTACTATTAATCTTTGGGCTTTGATGGTAAATTATTTTAATGAGACATTTTTTAGAAGGTGAATATTTCACATCATATAATCATTTTAATTTTATTTTTTTGGATAAGTTATAAGTGTAATTTTGTCACAAAATTTTTGATGTTTTTTCTAGGTTGTGACACTTTGGTACAGGGCACCAGAGATACTCCTTGGATCCCGCCACTATTCCACACCTGTTGATGTGTGGTCAGTTGGTTGTATTTTTGCTGAGATGGTGAACCAGCAACCATTGTTTCCGGGGGATTCTGAGATTGATGAATTATTTAAAATATTCAGGTTCTGCAGCTTTCCAGCCTTTTATTTTTTGTATTTTCTTTTCCATTGCTTTTAAGCGTATTCTTTTCAGCATTGTATAAATTTTAAGATCCAGGACCCATAATAAAATTTGACTGGGAATTATCCTGTATACAGCACTGTATTATCTTCATTATTTAATTTTGAGTTGTTTTCCCTTTTTATGATTGATTCGATGAAGAATTACGGGTACCCCGAATGAGGATACCTGGCCTGGAGTTACATCTCTCCCTGATTTTAAGTCTGCTTTCCCAAAATGGCCATCCAAGGTATTTTTTGGTAGATATGATGTTTATAATATTGGTCCTCCACATATTTTGGAAGCTTATTAATGCATCTCTAACATACAGGATCTGGGAAATGTGGTCCCAAATCTTGATTTGGCCGGTCTGAATCTCCTCAAAGTGAGTTTGAAAATGTTCTATTTTTATGTGTATAACGACTAGTTAATGATCTATAATTAGCTTTTTTTTTTTTATCTTGCATCTCATAAAATTTGCTTCAGTAAGCACGGTTGAGTTCTTTAAATTTCTTAAATAGATTGTGTTCATACAACCTCTCTTAATATTTCAAAAGTAGGAACACGGCCTTGACCTTTCAATTGTAATACACAAGGCAGGAAATGAAAAAGAGCAAGGCTCGGAAGTCCGAAGTCAATTCTTAGTTCAAAGCTCACACTTAGACTCACTATTGGTTACCAAATGCTACCATCTCTCCCTCCCTCCCTCCCTCCCTTCCCCTCACCCTCCCCCCACCCCTCTCTAATAATTTCCCCACTTGGGCACTCTTTGATAAGCAATAATTTCACCGCTTGGGTACTCATTGATTTTATTCACTACTACCAAATTCTCCCTCTCTTCGGATTTCACCGCTTGCACTCTCCTTAATCAGCAATAATTTCCGCTTGGGCACTCCTTCATTTTCTATCATTGCCTCTTTCATCACTTAAGTTATGTCTCATGAACACTTATTTTCATACACAGATAATAATGAAAGTCGCAGGTAGATGTTCTCACTTAATATCTACTTTTGGGTATTTGCTACATGTTACTCTGAACTATATGCCAGCTCTGCTGGATGTTTTCATCCTATCTGGTCTCTGCTCAATACTCATCATGCTCCTTACAGACATCCTTGTAATATTATATTATACGATAATAAGTTGTCCTTTATATACAAAAACATAATTATAAAGACCCCTCATCTGCAAAGCTTAGCATAGTGTATACCCCTCATCCTGGATAAGAGGAGATTGAGGGTTCGCAGCTTAAACGAATCCTTAAATTTCTTGTACTTGACCTTGCCTAAAAATACGGGGATGAAAAATTGATCCATGTTTATGACTGTTTTAGACATCCACAATGTTTTTTAATGTTCTCGTGCACTGTGTCCCAGAAAATGCTTTGCTTGGATCCGAGCAGAAGAATTACAGCCAGGAGTGCACTTGAGCACGAATACTTCAAGGATATTGGGATTGTTCCTTAAGTCTTATCTTTCTGGCTGCATTTGTATATTGATGTTAGAGTTTCTTGCGTTTGATTTTGTAAGATATGTGTGCTAGTTTTTTGATCTTTTGATAATTATTTAATTTCCTTTTCCTTGGATGGGGTTCTTATTGTATCCAAGCTGGGTGTAGAGCAATCATATATCATCTCATCCCTGCTCTCCAAACACGGGCTTAATGTTCAAAGAAACATGTATTGTCACATGTTTTATTTTGTGATTCTTTGTACCGTCACTAGGCATACTTTGGATAATCTCTTATCTAATGAGTTTATTGGTGTGCATTGCATTGCTTACCGGGTTTATATTTTTTATTTTTGACATGTTTCTAAGATCTCCCAACAATTTTATTAGGATTAAGAATTGTTTCAGCTTATACCTTATCATTATCATAATTGTATATATGTACGCAAGCTTAAATTGATGAATATGTTAAATGTATTAACTATACTTTACATTAATGGAGAAGAAACTGGTGTTAAAGGTTATTCTGGAAAAGTAAACATTAGTTTTTGTGTATTCTTCAACTAGTTGGCAGGCTCTGTTTTCGTCTAAATTTAATCTCTTTCCTCGGAGTACATGGAACTTTTAAGGTTTTCTTTTGGTAAGAGTTGGCAATAAATTGCTAAGTAAAAGTATTGCAGTTCTGATTACTAGATAGGGTAGGAGATTACGATAGCAAACTTGCACAAACAGAGAAGTTGTAACCATAGAGAAAACTATACCAGATCATGAAAGAAGACAAGTTTATTAACTTCTCATTAGGAAATCACGTAACTATAGAGTTTTAGCCGTGTTAAAGCTCACATACCCTCCGTCCTAGTCTTTGTTTGATTTTCTGTGGTCAAATTGACTGAACTTTAGTATGTATTTTCAATTTTTCAAAATAATAAAAAAATAAATTTTTATTTACAGTCAAAGTTAATCAATTTGACCATCAAAAGTTAAATAAGATAAATAAATTGGGACGAAGGGAGTACATGCTTATAATTTTTTAAAAAGTATTAACTATCTCTATAATAACTCGAATTTTTGAGACCTTGTAAAACGTTTAATGAATAGTAATCCTGACGGACGGGGAAAACTTTTTAGCCCACATTATGTAGTGCATGAGAAAATTGATAAGTGGCATTTTATACCACTTAGAATGTCTTAAAATGGCTTAAATTGGTGTCTTGAAATCAAGTATTTTGTGTATTTGATGCGTTTTTCTAGTGTTTATACATTTTAGGGTATTAGTTGCATTTCGGGGGAGGAATCATCAAGAATAAGCCTTGGCATGTGTTCACCATTGCGAGAGGAAAGAAACGGACAGATTACGGCGAAGAAACGGAGCAAAATCAGATTTTTTCCAGTAGAGGTCTGAGCGCCCGCTCAACATTGCTGAGCGGCCGCGCAGCATGCTGAGCGGCCGCACAGGGTCGGGAAAAAGATATATTATTTCAGGACTTCTACTTCTGTTTGGTTTCCACTTCTATGTAATCTGAGTTTTATGGGACTATTATATAAGTAGATTTGAGACGTTTTCACAAGTGTGGATTGAAGAAGATCGTGTTTTTACACAAGGAGCGAAGGAGATAAGGAAGAAGACCGATTTAGCACACCGCAACGAAGAGGAAGCATATTTTCTTGTGATTCTTGTTTCGTTGTAACGTTGGATGCTAGTTTTCTTACTTTGAACTTATTTACTCTTGTGACGTACTCTGTTTTAATATAATTAGTTTAGTTATTATTTTCTTATGTTTGTTTATCATGATTTCATATGAACCCATGATGACGATAAGTGCTATTATGGGCTAATCGTGATCATGGGGTTGCAACGGATTTACTATGGAATTCTTTAGTTAATTGTTTAATACTTTAGTGTGTGATGATTGTATGATATCTAGTATTGGTTGTGCGTATTCGTCTTATGTGCGTCGCGAACATATAAGATGCGAACATATAAGATAGGGTGTTAATCTCTTATGAAGCGACGGTGGATCTTGAGATTTAGAACTTGCCATGCTAGCATAGGTTCATGTACGTTGTGCATGATTAGTGGGTAACTCTAACAGTTTTATTTGCCCTATGTAATCAAAAGGAATAACTTGCGCTTAAATCGTTGTGTTGTCAATTTCTGTAGACATATAGGAACTCAACATAATTGATGACTATTCAACTTCTATCTTAATTGTGGATGTTTGGTAGAATGGTATTAGTACAATGAAAGTTGGCTTTTATCAGTTTCGTGTTATTCGATTAATATCATCACTGTCACATGCTAAAGGTAATAACAATGGCTATTGAAGGAAGTAGTAATGAAGTTGTGATCTCATGAGTGTTTTATTATTGATAATTTGAAGTGTTAAGTAAGTGATTAATTAAGTAGTTAATTGTAGTTAATATTTAATCAACAATCTTAAGTGTTAGTGTCTTAACATTGAGAAGTAATCATACATTGGTGAGTGAGTTTAATTAGAAAATAATTTAGTCTGAGTCTCTGTGGGAACGAACTAGAAAGTATTCTATATTACTTGCGAACGCGTATACTTGCGTGAATATTAGTGCGTGATTTCGCCTTAACAAGTTTTTGGCGCCGCTGCCGGGGACTCGGCGTATTTGATTAGTTTATGTACTTACCATCATTGGTCATTAGGACTCAGTGATTAGGACGTAGTAGTTAATTATTGTTTCCGGTTGTGTTTCAGGTACTTTAGCAAGCGTTTATGCAAACTCGTTCTCGTGCTCGCAAGAGGACTTTAGATACAGCTGAGGAGACAGACGAAGTTCTTGATATTCCGGAGAAGTTAGATTTTGAGGATTCGGATTCAGGAACAGAGCGGAAAGAACCAGTAAACATGGGAGATCATATTGTTCAAGCTGATCCAGCTCTTATGGATTTTTCTCGGCCTAAAATTGATGACATTCAGTCAAGCATCCTTCATCCGGCTATTCAAACTAACACCTTTGAAATCAAGCCGGGCACTATTCAGATGGTGCAGAATTCTGTTTCTTTTGGAGGAGCGGCAACTGAAGACCCCAACATGCACATAAGGAATTTTGTCGAGATCTGCAGCACTTTTAAGTATAATGGCGTGACTGATGAGGCTATCAAGTTGAGGCTTTTCCCATTCTCACTGAGGGACAAGGCTAAAGACTGGTTACATTCTGAACCAGCTGGGTCCATCACTACGTGGCAAGATCTTGCGCAAAAGTTTCTGGTGAAGTTTTATCCGATGGCAAAGACTGCTGCTATGAGGAGTGCTCTTACTCAGTTTGCGCAGCAACCTACAGAATCTATGTGCGAGGCTTGGGAACGCTACAAGGAAATGTTGAGAAAATGTCCACATCATGGAATACCGGATTGGATGGTGATCACTGGTTTCTATAATGGTTTGGGGGCCCAATCTCGGCCCATGCTCGATGCAGCAGCTGGAGGCGCCTTATGGGCTAAAAGCTATACTGAGGCGTATAATCTTATAGAGACGATGGCTGCAAATGAGCATCAAAACCCAACTCAGAGGATGACGTCAGGCAAGGTAGCAGGTATTCTGGAAGTTGATGCAGCCACCGCTATTGCAGCCCAGCTCCAAGCGCTATCAATGAAGGTTGATTCTTTGGCTACATATGGAGTTAATCAAATAGCTATGGTTTATGAGCTTTGTGCAGGTTCTCATGCTACGGATCAGTGTTCTCTTGTTAACGAATCTATTCAGTATGTGAATAATTATCAGCGACAACAGCAGCCTGTGCCAGTGACCTATCATCCTAACAACAGAAATCATCCAAATTTCAGCTGGGGGAATAATCAGAATGCTATTCAGCCACCATATCAGCAAGGAGTGAGTAAACAGTTTAACCCACCTGGATTCCAGCAACCACAGCAGTATGCTACAAGGCAATCATATCCTCAACAGGGAAGTACAGCTGCACCTACTAGTGCTGATTTTGAGGAACTTAAGCTGTTATGCAAGAGTCAGGCGGTTTCTATCAAGACCTTGGAAAATCAAATCGGTCAATTAGCCAATGCAGTGCTCAATCGTCAACCTGGCACCCTTCCCAGTGACACGGAAGTACCAGGCAGGAAGGAAGCTAAAGAGCAAGTCAAGGCTATTACCTTATGGTCTGGAAAAGTTGCTGATGCTGAAAAGGCAAAAGAAGGAGAAGCTGAAATTAGAGATGAAGAATCTAAGCAAAAGAAGAAAGCGGCGGAACCAAGGAAGACTACTGTTGAACACACTCTTCCTGAGGCTAATACAGGGGAGAAACAGCTCTATCCTCCACCACCTTTTCCTAAAAGATTGCAGCAACAAAAGCTGGATAGACAGTTCGGGAAGTTTCTGGAGGTGTTCAAGAAACTTCACATCAATATACCTTTCGCTGAGGCTCTGGAGCAAATGCCTAGTTATGCGAAGTTTATGAAGACTATTCTTTCAAGGAAGGTGAAACTGGATGACCTTGAAACCGTTGCTCTCACGGAAGAATACAGCGCTGTTCTGCAGCAAAAGTTACCACCAAAACTGAAAGATCCAGGTAGCTTCACCATTCCTTGCACCATTGGCAATCTGACTTTTGACAAGTGCCTTTGTGATTTGGGAGCAAGCATTAATCTGATGCCGTTGTCTATCTTTAAAAAGTTGGATCTGCCTGATCCAAAACCCACATACATGTCTCTACAATTGGCTGATCGTTCCATTACTTACCCAAGGGGCATAATGGAGGATGTGCTCGTCAAGGTGGATAAGCTCTTCTTTCCTGCAGATTTTGTTATTCTGGATTTTGAGGAAGATAAGAAGATTCCCATAATCTTGGGAAGGCCTTTCTTGGCTACTGGCCGTACCTTGATAGATGTGCAAAAAGGTGAACTTACTATGCGGGTACAAGATCAGGATGTGACCTTCAACGTATTCAAGGTAATGAAATTCCCTACAGAAGATGAGGAGTGCTTAAAAGTGGATGTGATTGATTCTGCGGTTACTTCGGAACTCGATCGCATGCTAATGTCTGATGCATTGGAAAAGGCCTTAGTGGGGGATTTTGACAGCGATGATGAAGATGGCAACGAGCAATTACAATATCTGAACGCTTCTCCCCGGAAGCGAAAGCTGGACATGCCGTTTGAATCTCTTGGTACTTCTGACCTTAAGAATGCTGAAGGAAAGCTCAAACCATCAATAGAGGAAGCATCTACCTTGGAGCTCAAGCCATTACCTGAACACTTGAGGTATGCTTTTTTAGGTGATTCATCTACGTTACATGTTATTATTTCATCTGACCTTTCAGGTAGTGAGGAAGACAAGCTCTTAAGGATTTTGAGAGAATTCAAATCGGCTATTGGATGGACCATAGCAGACATCAAGGGGATAAGTCCTTCATATTGTATGCATAAAATTCTGCTAGAGGAAGGTAGTAACCCAACTGTGGAACAACAGCGAAGACTGAATCCCATCATGAAGGAGGTGGTGAAGAAAGAAATTCTGAAATGGCTGGATGCAGGCATCATTTATCCTATTTCTGACAGCTCGTGGGTGAGCCCCGTACAATGTGTACCTAAGAAAGGAGGTATCACTGTGGCCGCAAATGAAAAGAATGAGCTCATCCCCACTCGAACAGTTACAGGATGGAGAATATGCATGGATTATAGAAAATTGAACAAAACCACAAGGAAGGATCACTTCCCTCTTCCATTTATTGATCAGATGCTTGACAAGTTGGCGGGTCATGAGTATTTTTGTCTTCTTGATGGTTATTCAGGGTATAATCAGATTTGTATTGCACCAGAGGATCAGGAAAAAACTACCTTCACTTGTCCATTTGGCACGTTTGCTTTTCGCAGAGTTTTGTTTGGGTTATGTGGCGCCCCGACCACTTTTCAGATATGTATGATGGCTATATTCTCTGACATGATTGGAAATAATGTCGAAGTGTTCATGGACGACTTCTCCGTCTTTGGACATTCATATGATGAATGTTTGAATAATCTGCGCGCCGTACTCAAAAGATGCGTGGAAACTAATTTGGTGCTCAATTGGGAGAAATGTCATTTTATGGTGCGTGAAGGCATTATTCTTGGGCATAAGGTCTCTAACAAGGGTCTGGAGGTGGACAAGGCCAAGGTGGGAGTCATTGAAAATCTTCCCCCACCTAATTCTGTGAAAGGAATCCGTAGTTTTCTTGGTCATGCGGGTTTTTATCGGCGATTCATCAAGGACTTTTCAAAGATATCTAAGCCGTTGTGTAATTTGCTTGAGAAAGATGTGCTTTTCAAATTTGATGATGAATGTTTGGCAGCATTCGAGACTCTCAAGAAGAGTTTGATCACTGCACCAGTTATTACAGCACCAGATTGGACGATACCGTTTGAGATGATGTGTGATGCGAGTGATTATGCGGTAGGTGCAGTTCTGGGACATCGCAAGAAAAATCTCTTCCATGTGGTCTACTATGCGAGTAAGACTTTAAATGGGGCCCAATTGAACTACACCACTACTGAGAAGGAGCTTTTGGCTATAGTCTTTGGTTTCGAGAAATTTCGATCTTATCTACTTGGTACGAAAGTAACAGTATTTACTGATCATGCGGCTATTCACTATCTGGTTTCCAAGAAGGATTCGAAGCCGAGACTCATTCGTTGGGTGCTTTTACTTCAGGAATTTGAGTTAGAGATCAAGGATAGAAAAGGTACTGAGAATCAAGTAGCTGACCATCTCTCTAGGTTGGAGAATCCCGATTCTACTTCACAAGATAGGACGTTAATCAATGAATCTTTTCCGGATGAGCAGTTGTTCGCAGTTCAGGAGGAAGAACCATGGTTTGTAGATATTGTAAACTATCTCGTCAGCAATGTAATGCCTCCTAATTTGACATCCGCTCAAAAGAAGAAGTTTCTGTATGAGGTGAAGTGGTATATGTGGGATGAACCATATTTGTTTAGACAGGGAGCTGACCAGATCATCAGGAGATGTATCCCGTTCTATGAGACGGAGGGGATATTATGAGACTGCCATTCCACGGTTTATGGTGGACACTATGGTGGTGAGAAGACGGCAGCTCGTATTCTGCAAGCAGGTTTTTTTTGGCCTACTTTGTTCAAGGATGCTCATCAGTTTGTTTTAAGGTGTGATCGTTGCCAAAGAGTGGGAAATTTGACAAGGAAGGATGAGATGCCATTAAATGTGATGCTTGAAGTCGAGGTCTTTGATGTTTGGGGAATCGATTTCATGGGGCCTTTTATCTCGTCTTGCAATAATCAGTACATCTTGCTGGCAGTCGATTATGTCTCAAAATGGGTTGAAGTTAAAGCTTTACCGATAAATGATGCAAAGGCAGTGCTAAATTTTCTTCATAAGCAAATTTTCACAAGGTTTGGAACACCTCGGGTAATCATAAGTGATGAAGGATCGCATTTCTGCAACCGTAAGTTCACTTATATGATGCAGCGTTATAATGTGAATCATCGAGTAACTACTGCCTATCATCCACAAACAAATGGTCAAGCGGAAGTGTCTAACAGAGAGATAAAGCGCATTCTAGAGAAGGTTGTTTGTCCGTCAAGGAAGGATTGGTCTTTAAAGCTCGATGAAGCTGTTTGGGCTTACAGAACAGCATACAAAACTCTACTTGGTATGTCCCCGTTTCAGTTGGTGTACGGTAAGGGATGTCATCTACCTGCGGAGCTTGAGCATAAGGCCTACTGGGCATTGAAAAAGTTGAACCTGGATTTAGATACAACTGGTAAGAAAAGAATGCTTCAGCTTAATGAACTTGATGAATTTCGACTTCAAGCGTACGAGAATAATAAAATGTATAAGGAAAAGGTGAAGAGGTGGCACGATAGGAAGCTATATCCTAAGTTATTTGTGCCGGGGCAACAAGTTCTCTTATTCAACTCTCGACTCCGACTTTTTCCAGGGAAGTTGAAATCGAGGTGGTCTGGGCCTTTTATTGTCAAAACTGTGTTTCCACATGGAGCGGTGGAAATTTTTGAGAATGATCCAGACCAAACATTCAAGGTTAACGGTCAGCGTTTGAAGCACTACTATGGGGACATGGCAAACCGAGAAGTGGTTAGTGCCATTTTGTTGACTACTTGAGAAGGGTACGAAATGTCAAGCTAATGACGAAAAAGAAGCGCTGCGTGGGAGGCAACCCATGAATTGTTGTTACAGGAACCCTTAGAAGTTAATAACCTATCCAAAAACACAAAAAAATCAGAAAACAGGGGCTGAAAAAAAAAAATTCCAGTGACCCCCTGAGCGACCGCTCAGGGGTCGAGTACCAGATTTTTTTTACAGTTCAGAAAAAAAAACAAAACAAAAACACAAAAACCCATCACAGCCCATAAACCCACGAATTCTTTTCCCATTACCCCATGATTTTATCCCTCAACCCCACTCCTAATCTAATTTAACCTACTCCACACCCTATATATACATACACCTATCCTACATATCCCCCACAAACTTCCTGCACTTAAACTCTCTCCCAAGCACCAAAACTCAGTTCTTACACACTTTTATTCACAAATCAATGGCACCCAAGAGAGCACGCACTATTGACAGCAGCAACACAGTTCCTACTGCTGATTCATCGAGGGGTACTGCTGCAAGGCCTCGGTTAACTGACAGAGCCGCGGAGGAGGAGTACACTAGGCTGTTGGGGAAGCCGATTCTGAAGGAGAGAGGGTTTTTACCATCGGGGAGGGATGGTGAGTTGCTGCCCATGATTGCAGAGAAGGGGTGGATAGCTTTTTGTGAGTCACCCGAAGCGGTACTGATGAGCGTTGTTCGCGAGTTCTACGCGAACGCGAAGGCCGAAAAGAATGGGTTTTCTATGGTCCGAGGGCTGACGGTTGATTATCATCCTGCAGCGATTCGCCGTGTGATTGGACAGCGAGAGAGGAAGCCCGAGGAGGAGAACTGGAATGAAAAGACTGCTGAGGATATTGACTTGGATTTGATTTGTGCGACTCTTTGTAGACCGGGCCCAGTTTGGACCTTCAGGACCGGCACTAATGAGTATCGTCACTTCCCGGCGATCGCTATGAACAGGTATGCACGTGCATGAAATGCATTTATTTGTGCTAATATTTTGCCTTCTTCGCATGCACACGAGGTCACAGTTGAGAGAGCACAGTTGTTGTGGGAAATTCTGATCGAGGAGTATTATGTGGACCTTGGTGAGTTTATCTACCAAGGAATTCTGAAGTTTTTGAGGGGAACGAAGCATATGAACATCCCTTATGCATCCACGGTTACGAAGCTATGCCAAGCAGTGGGAGTGAACTGGCCGGCTCATGAGCAGTTGCAGTTGCCGGCAGCTCCGATTGATTCTGGCACTCTGAATGGGATGCAGGAGTGGACCGGTGGTGAGCCTGAGGAGCATGGACTGGGTTATCATCTTCCAGGAGGACGTCCAGCACAAGGTGCTACTATGGCTAGGCCAGGGCGTGATGAGGCTGGTTCTTCGAGAGCTCAGGAGGGTGCTGGGATGGTTGATGCCCAGTATAGGAGGCTTACACGGCGGATGGATGCTATGTACGAGACGCAGAGCAGATTTGCTCAGGAGCTCAACCTTGCGTTAGGGACTGCTTTTCGGGGCCTTGGAGCTGATATCCAGTGGCCATTTTTTGGTGAGGACTCTGCATACCCGCCGCCTGATACTCCACCCACTGAGGGTGATGATGATGATGATTCCGAGTAGGTATACCCTGTGTTCCTTTCTACTACCTTCACCGAGGACAGTGAAGATTTTAAGTTTGGGGGTGGTAGTTAAGGAATGTTGTGTGTGTGTCATATAGCTGCATATTCATGATAGCTTAGTTCATATAGTTGTATAATTTAGGCAATATAGTTTTTTTTATATATATAGCTTTTATTGTTTATTATGTCACGTAGCTCATGCATTTACCATGATCCCTTTTGCAATGATTTATCGACTGAATTGTGATATTGATGCGAGTGTAGTGATAACATTAAAGTGATATTAAGTTGTGTAGGTTGATATGCATGTTAGAAACACTTGTAATTCCACTAAGTCTTAGAGAATGCGTAAGGGCTAGATTGTTGTTATGATTTGGTTGTTTTCGAGGTCAATCTTTTTATTATGCTTAGAATTCGATAATAGGTTCTTAGTGATAAAGGCATGAAAAAGAAAAAAATTTGGAGAAAAAAAATGGAATTTGTTGCTAGTTGTGGCTAGGCGTCAAATGGCTAGTAGCCGGCTCACATATGGTGCGAGTAGTCTAGGGTTGAGCAAGATGGAGCGAAACGCACTTGCTCAGAAGTTATAAAAAAAAAATTAGTTTATGCATAATTGATCAAGAGTGGGCTCTTTGGTATTCGAGTTATTAAGTTCTTAGGGGACTTTGTGCCTAGTGACCTAAGGCTTTTAGAGTTTGGGATCCGCTAACCTAACGCTCGTTACGTGGATACCATTGTATAAGTCTTTTGTGGACCTCACTCATTGCACGGTCAAATAAGCATTTATGTTGTGAATAAAAAGCACGATTCCGTAGTAAGCTCCAGAATTCTTGTAGTGTTGTATATCACTTTGTGCCTAGATTTTTATTCTTTGTATAATCATGGGATTGCCTTGAGGATAGTCGAGTCATAATAATTGGTTTAGTTCCGAAGCATATCTGTTAAGCATTTGCACACACCACGTTTCTGGCTGTATGTCCGTTTGCATGAGTTTATTGATCTTTAGTTGTCTAACTGCATTTGTTGAGATGTTACAATTTGGTTGGTTTATTCGTAGAAAGGGGGATCGCTGCATTTTCATATAGATTGCATTCATGCATGTTTTTATTTGTTTTTGAGTCTGTGACGCTTGAGGACAAGCATCGATTTAAGTTGGGGGTGTGATAAGTGGCATTTTATACCACTTAGAGCGTCTTAAAATGACTTAAATTGGTGTCATAAAATCAAGTATTTTGTGTATTTGATGCATTTTTCTAGTGTTTATGCATTTTAGGGTATTAGTTGCATTTCGGGGGAGGAATCATCAAGAATAAGCCTTGGCATGTGTTCACCATTGCGAGAGGAAAGAAACGGGCAGATTACGGGGAAGAAACGGAGCAAAATCAGATTTTTTCCAGTAGAGGTCTGAGCGCCCGCTCAGCATTGCTGAACGGCCGCGCAGCAAGCTGAGCGCCCGCTCAGCTATGCTGAGCGGCCGCGCAGGGTCGGGAAAAAAGATATATTATTTCAGGACTTCTACTTCTGTTTGGTTTCCACTTCTATGTAATCTGAGTTTTATGGGACTATTATATAAGTAGCTTTGAGACGTTTTCACAAGTGTGGATTGAAGAAGATCGTGTTTTTACGCAAGGAGCGAAGGAGATAAGGAAGAAGACCGATTTAGCATACCGCAACGAAGAGGAAGCATATTTTCTTGTGATTCTTGTTTCGTTGTAACGTTGGATGCTAGTTTTCTTACTTTGAACTTATTTACTCTTGTGACGTACTCTGATTTAATATAATTAGTTTAGTTATTATTTTCTTGTGTTTGTTTATCATGATTTTATATGAACCCATGATGACGATAAGTGCTATTATGGGCTAATCGTGATCATGGGGTTGCAACGGATTTACTATGGAATTCTTTAGTTAATTGTTTAATACTTTAGTGTGTGATGATTGTATGATATCTAGTATTGGTTGTGCGTATTCGTCTTATGTGCGTCGCGAACATATAAGATAGGGTGTTAATCTCTTGTGAAGCGACGGTGGATCTTGAGATTTAGAACTTGCCATGCTAGTATAGGTTCATGTATGTTGTGCATGATTAGTGGGTAACTCTAACAGTTTTATTTGCCCTATGTAATCAAAAGGAATAACTTGCGCTTAAATCGTTGTGTTGTCAATTTCTGTAGACATATAGGAACTCAACATAATTGATGACTATTCAACTTCTATCTTAATTGTGGATGTTTGGTAGAATGGTATTAGTACAATGAAAGTTGGCTTTTATCAGTTTCGTGTTATTCGATTAATATCATCACTGTCACATGCTAAAGGTAATAATAATGGCTATTGAAGGAAGTAGTAATAAAGTTGTGATCTCATAAGTGTTTTATTATTGATAATTTGAAGTGTTAAGTAAGTGATTAATTAAGTAGTTAATTGTAGTTAATATTTAATCAACAATCTTAAGTGTTAGTGTCTTAACATTGAGAAGTAATCATACATTGGTGAGTGAGTTTAATTAGACAATAATTTAGTCTGAGTCTCTGTGGGAACGAACTAGAAAGTATTCTATATTACTTGCGAACGCGTATACTTGCGTGAATATTAGTGCGTGATTTCTCCCTAACACATGTCTTATTGTACACTGTGTAAACCAGCAGTTAACTGAATTATAAAGTTAACACTGGTCCTTTAGTCAGTAGTAACAATTTAAAAAGAAAATCTTATAACTCTCTCAAGAAGAAGCTAAGCTCTTTATCAACAAAGAGCCTAGAAATTTTGTAGCAAAACACTATTAATTTTAATATAAAATTAAGTGAGTTTTGAAGATTTATGTTCTTTATTTTCTACAAGCTTAATTTTTGCATGAACATATTTATACTACAAGATTTAATTGACTTTGTTCAACCATAAAAGATTCAAGAAAAGCTCCAAAACAGTAAAACACATTCACCCCCCTCTGTGTGTTATTCATTTCCTAACAAGAACTTGGAAGAATGAATGCACTGAAAATCAGTAGCATCAAAATTTCTTCTTTTGACAAAGCTAGCTACACTCTTTGGAAAAAGAAAATGTTACTGTTTATCAGGATGACCAATCCACTCTATATTTAGATTCTCAAAAATGGGCCCTTCACTCCTATGGTTAGAGTTGAAGAATCAACAGATGGTAATATAGTCATTCCAGCTCATTATGCTCCAAAAGACCCTTCTGAATATACTAAGCCTGAAAAGGAGAAAGTTTCCCTGGATAGTGGTTTGCAATTGATATTGATTGAGTCACTTGACAATGTGATTTACAATAACATTGTCAACTGTGACACTGCCATGCAAATATGGGAAAAGATTGAGATACTCTGTGAAGGAACTGAGGAAGTTAGATCAAGTCAAAGGAGAATACTGATTTCACAGTATGAGGGTTTCATGGCCAAGCCAAAGGAAAGTATAACTGATGTGTTTGAAAGGTTTAACAAGCTGATAAATGATTTGCAGCTCCATGACAAATACTATGAAGTTGAAGAAGTGAACCTGAAGTTCTTGCTTACTCTCCCTGATCATTTGGAACAGAAAATCTCAGCAATTGGGGAAGGGAGAGATTTGAGCAGAATAACACTGGAAGTTCTATATGAAATTCTCAAAATATATGAACTAGAAATGATTCAAAGGAAATCATTAAAATCTGGTCAAGGACATGTTGTAGATGACTCAAATGGCTTAATTGTCAATGAAAGTCAAACACCTATTGATGAGCCAAGATCTCAAACTCCAGTGGCCTCAACTAGGGAGCTAAGAACAAATGATTCACAGGAACAAGTTATTCTGGAATTGGAAGAAGATGAGTTCTATACTCTTGATGAACAGGATGAGCTGGATCAGTCTATGGCTTATTTGGCTAGAAAATTCTCTAATATTAGAGTAAAGAAGCCAAGATTTTTCAAGGGTAAATGACAGTCTTTCAACAAAGACAGTAGCTGGAAAGGAAAAGGGAAGTACACTTCTGATAGCAAGAATGATTACAAAACTGGATCCGTTGACAGATCTAAGATAAGGTGCTACAATTGTGATGAGTTGGGCCATTTTGCTATAGAATGCAGGAAACCCAAGAAAGCAAAGAAGGATAAAGCTTATCTTGAATTGGAAGCAAAGTATGAAGCTCTTCTGAAGAAACAACAAAGAAAAGCTTATATTGCAGAGGGTAAAAGTTGGGTTAACTCTGAAAATGATGAAGATGAAGAATTTGGAAATTATGCACTCATGGCCTTGGAGCAAGGAGAATCATCCTCATCTAAGTCACAGGTACCAACTCTTACAAAGGACAGAAAAGGACAGAAAAGGACATTTATGAGCAAAAACCTTCATTTTCTGTCCTTTCCTTGATTTAAATGTGAGTCAATATAAGGAAACTGTAGAGAAGATGAGCACATAAATGTTTCACATTCACACAAGCATGGTTGCTGCTAATGAAGAAGTTAGCAGATTAATAAAGATAAATGAGAAGCTTGAAAATGAGAAGCAAGAAACTGAATTGTTGTTGGTAGAGCTTGAAGTTGTAAAGCAAGAGAATGCTTATCTCAAGAACAAGCTCAAGTGTGCAAATGAAATTGAAGCAGTGCTAAGGGAGAAGCTAGAAAAAAATGAGGTGAAGTTGAAGTTTTTCAAGAATGCATCTGAGTTGATTGGACAGTATCATGAGAAAAACAAACCATGTGCAAATATTATTATTGGTCTTGACTATGATGCCTTGAACAACAAGAAGAAAGAGACAGGTGACAAAGGAAAAGTAACAATTAATGAAAATGTTCCAGATATGCTGAAAAAGGTTGCATCACCTATGTTCAAGGCATGTGAAGTCAACTTCAGTGAAGGACAATTGATTATAAAGCAAGAAATTGCTGATGAAGACAAAGAGAAGAAAACTGCAGAATTAACTCAGTCTTCTAATACTGAAGAAAAGCTCATGGACAAGCAAAGTCCCAAGACACCTGTCAAAGAGACCAAAAATGAAGATGCAAGAAAGAAAAAGAAAAATAGAAATGGAAAAATAGGGATAAATAAAAGCAACAATTTTGCTTGTATTGCAGATGCTCCAAGAAAGAAATGTGAAAAATGTGGCTCTGTGAATCACCTAACTCACCTTT
Source organism: Apium graveolens (assembly GCF_009905375.1). Taxonomy (NCBI): domain Eukaryota; kingdom Viridiplantae; phylum Streptophyta; class Magnoliopsida; order Apiales; family Apiaceae; genus Apium; species Apium graveolens. The sequence continues at coordinate 7,470,413 of NC_133654.1, forward strand.
GTAAAAAGGCAGTTAGCAAACCAACTGAAGGAGTCTATAAATACAATGAAGCAAATGCAAATAATCCCTACTCTTTGTGACAAGTTTGACTGCATTCCTTGCAACTTAAAAGTGATGAAAAGTTGTCACAAACTTGAAGGGTTTTTGCACATAAAAGCAGCGAAAACGTAAATTTAAATCTTAAAAAAACCGAAACCCTCCGCAGGATCCATGCAAAAAATAATATTTAATTCGTAGTTCAGTATATTTACCTTAAGAAGCTTTACGTTAATGGAAAGATGGAGGTCTTTAATGGCGATCCAAAAACGATGAACGGAGATCCTTAGCAGCTGCTCCTCAAGCGTGAAGCACTCCACCGGTATCCACCAAGAAAACAATGTAATGAAGGAGGAGGAGATGGAGAGAATTAGGGTTTTGTAAATCTTTTTGGTTGAGGCCAAAATAGGGTCTATAATAGTATATTTATAGGCAAAATTTTCAGCTGAAAATTTTCCCATAAAATATTATTATTATTAACCCTTTATTATTCTCATTAATAATTAAAACACCTTTTAATTATTAATCCTTTTTCTAAACACTTTAGAAATAATTCTCTCTCTTGATTTAATTTTCAAAAATTAAATTCTTAATAAATAATATTAAGAACCTTTTCTTAATTAATTTATAATCAATTAAATCTCATTTAATCAATTATTAAATTTGCCAATTAATTATTTATTTCATAAATAAATAATTATCAGCCATTATTAATTAATTTCTCCACCATTAAATCATTCTCTTTTATGGTGTGATCCTGTAGGTTCAATATTAAGCCGGTAGTAGAAATAAATAATAATAAAACTATTTTATCATTATTTATATAAATTCTCTAATTCATTAAATATGATTAATTAATTAATCATATTTATTCTACATCGTGAGAGATACTTCTCAGCATATCGCGACTATCCGGATAATACGAATTCACTGCTTAGAATACCAAGAACATATTCAGTGAGTAGTTACCGTACAATTAATTCCTTCTACCCTGCAATGTCACGATTAAATACAAGGCATGGAACTTGTGTCAAGCCTATCTTATTTAATCACTTGCTTTCCCATTCACTATGCTTAGTTCTATTTAATGTAAATTAGGAACTCCTTTCTAATTTCATTCACTCTGGCCAGAGATTCCTGAACTAACATAAATGGATCAGCATTGAACATTCTCTTCCTACACTGGAAGGGGTAGATCCTTTATTGATCATACACTATCTTCGTGTACAAATTCCTATACCCAGTAGAGCCCTTATAATTGTCCCTTGAGACTAAGAACTAAACCAAAGCATAGTTCAGTGTACACAAGATGACTATGATGACCTCAAGTCTAAGGATACTTGTACAACTATCACTATGTGAACAACTGCTGACACGTGAGTGCACTCCATCAGTTGTTCAGCTGTGTGAGTCATGTTCAGTGAACTTATTCTATAATAAGCACCTACATACTAGCTATATTGTCACCACACAAATGTCTATGAGAACAGACATCCTTCATAATGAAGCAAACATAGTATGTACCGATCTTTGCGGATTATTAATTACCAGTTAGTAATCCTACGACCAGGAACTATTTAAGTTTAGAGTTATCATCTTTTAGGTCTCATTATTATGATCTCATCACAATCCATAAAAAGCTTTACTCTAAACTGTGGTATATCTTATTTAAAAATTTAAATGGATAGAGCCCGCAATAAAAAACAAAACAAGTTTTTTATTAATATCAATGAAATCAAAACAGATTACATAAAAGTTATTCCTAAATCCTCATACATGATTGGACTTAGGACATATCTCTTTCAAAACTGAAAGTAGACCTCAAAAAAACAAGAATTGGGTCTACAACAAAAAGGGGAAATGCTCAACAGTCAATGAACTCGATTTTATATGAAATTACTCTATCTACTTCTGCTAAATCAGTTAATAAGAAGAAAGTACCCAACACTGCTTGGGTTGCTAAACACACTTAAAACTCATTGTGTGCAGGGCAAAGTGAAGAAAGTCATCTGGATCATAGATAGTGGATGTTCCAGGCATATGACAGGTGATAAAACCCTGCTATCACAGTTTGAGGAGAAAGCTGACCCTTTGGTGACCTTTGGAGACAACAGTAAAAGATTCACAATGGGATATGGCAAGATTGTTTCTGAAAATGTTGTCATTGATGATGTAGCACTGGTAGCTGGTCTTGAAGTGAATCTTCTCATTGTTAGCCAATTTGCAGACAAAGGCTTTAAAGTTTTATTCAATAAAGAAGAATGCACTTTTATCAGCAAGAAAACTGGTGAAGTTGCTCTGAAAAGAGCAAGGAAAGGAAGCTTGTTTGTTGATGACTTGGACTCAATAAATAAGGATGGTATTGGTTGCTTCTACACCAAGGCATCAGAAGAACAAAGCAAGCTTCGGCATAGAAATCTGTCTCACTTGAATTTCAAGGAAATTAACACCTTGGTCAAAAAGAAGTTAGTAAGAGACATGCCTAAACTGGAGTTTGCTTAAGTTGAAGTTTGTGAAGCTTGTCAGAAAGGAAAAATGAAGAGATCAAGTCACAAGTCAAAAATTATGAATTCTATAAGCGCACCATTGCAACTTATTCACATGGACTTGTTTGGGCTAGTAAATGTCTTATCAATTTCAAGAAACAAATATGCACTTGTGATGGTGGATGATTTCTCAAGATACACTTGGGTAGAGTTCATGCACTCTAAAGATGAAACTCCACACATCATAATTGAGCACATCAAGAAGATAGAAAAACAGGCTGAAGATTACAACTGTGTAAAAAGATTGAGAAGTGATAATGGAATAGAATTCAGAAATGCTACATTGAGTGAATTCTGCAAAAGTAAAGGCATTGTTCAAGAATTCTCAGCTGCTAGAATACCTCAATAAAATAGAGTAGTTGAAAGGAAGAACATAACATTAGTTGAAGCTGCTAGAACAATGCTGCAAGATGCCAAGTTGCCAACAAGTTTATAGGAAGAGGCTGTTAACACTGCATGTTACACTCTGAACAGATATCTCATCAACAAAGCACATGGCAAATCACCTTACTCAATCATGTCTAAAAGAAAGCCTACTGTAAAGCATCTTCATGTGTTTGGAAGCAAGAATTACATTTTGAAAGACAACTCTGAATATGTGGGAAAATTTGACTCAAAAGTCTTTGAAGCAATTTTTCTGGGATATTCATTAAAAAGAACAGCCTACAAAGTTTATGTGATTGATCAAAAGAAGATTATGGAAAGCACAAATATGACTTTTAATGATGATAAGTGTACATGCTTGGAGTGCCTTGATGATAATGAAGCTGAAGCCCTTGCATTTGAAAACCTCAGCATTGATAGTGATTCTGATGGGGAAGATGAAATTTATGCACAACAGATGATAAATGAAGAGACTACTCAACAGGAAAATCATGGAAGTGGAAGTTCATCTCAAACACCTGAATTAGATAGCACAAACTCAGAGGGGAGAGAGAAGAAGGATCTAGTAGTCATACTAACAATGAAGAAAATGATGAAGGCACAAGTCAACAAACTCATACAAGGAAGTGGGATAAAAGTCACACTAGAGAAGCAATTATTGGTGATCCTACTGCTGGTGTGAGGACTAGAAGTGCAACTGCTAATGAGTGCCTACATGCATTTTTTCTGTCTTAAGTAGAGCCCAAGAAAATTGATAAAGCTCTACTGGATCCTGATTGGATATCTGCTATGTAAGAGGAGCTAAATCAGTTTGAAAGAAACAAAGTTTGGGAGTTAGTTCATGCACCAAAGAATAGAAGCATAATTGGAACAAAATGGGTGTTCAGGAGCAAGATGGATGAAAATGGTGTAGTTACCAGAAATAAAGCAAGGTTGGTTGCAAAAGGCTACTCACAAGAAGAAGGAATCGATTATGATGAAACTTTTGCTCCAGTTGCAAGACTTAAAGCTATAAGGATTTTTCTAGCATTTGATGTGCATTCAAATTTTAAAGTGTATCAAATGGATGTCAAGAGTGCCTTCCTGAATGGTGAGCTAGAAGAAGAAGTTTATGTGCAACAACCACCTGGCTTTGAAGATCCAGAATTTCCAAATTTTGTGTAAAAGTTACTCAAGGATCTATATGGACTAAAACAGGTACCTAGAGCTTGGTATGACACACTATCAGAATAATTCCTACTGAAGCATGATTTTACTAGAGGTACCATAGACAAGACTCTCTTCTACAAGAAACATGGTGAGGATATGATCCTAGTTCAGATCTATATGGATGATAACATCTTTGGTTCTACAAATAAGAAGCTTTATAAAAGATTCTCTAAGCTTATGCAAAGTGAATATGAAATGAGTATGATGGGAGAACTGAGTTACTTTCTTGGACTTCAAGTTAGTGAAAGAAGTGATGGTATCTTCATTAGCCAAACTAAGTATGTCAAGGATTTATTGAAAAAGTTTGGTATGCTTGATTGTTCACCTGTATCTACATCTATGTCTACTGCAACAAAGTTGGATGAAGATAAAAAGGGCAAGCGTGTAGATATTTCAAGCTATAGAGGAATGATTGGTTCACTGCTTTACTTAACTGCTAGTAGACCAGACATCATATTTGCTACATGTTTGTGTACAAGATTTTAAGCCAATCCAAAAGAATCACATTTGATGGCTGTGAAAAGGATTTTCAGATATTTAAAGGGAACTCCAAACTTGGGATTATGGTATCCTAAGGGAACTGGTTTTGAAGCTGTTGGTTACACAGATGCAGATTTTTCTAGATGCGGGGTGGACAGGAAGAGTACTAGTGGAAGCTGTCAATTTCTTAGTCAAAGACTTGTATCCTGGTATAGCAAAAAACAACAATCTGTATCAACTTCTATAGCTGAGGCCGAATACATAGCTGCAGGAAGTTGTTGTGATTAAGTGCTTTGGATTAGAAATCAGCTAATGGATTATGGCCTAGTGTTACACAAAATTCCTATCATGTGTGACAATACTAGTTCTATATCTATAGTAGCTAATCCAGTTAATCACTCTAGAACAAAGCATATTGATGTCAGGTACCATTTTATTAGAGAACACACAACAAATGGTACCAATTGAGCTCATTTTTGTTCCAACAAAAAAATAATTAGCTGACATTTTCACTAAACCTTTGGATGAAGCAACCTTCACTAGACTTGTAGGTGAAATTGGAATGCTTAATTTTTCATCCTAAGGCAAGAACTCAGATAATGTTTTGCAGTAGATTAATTTCTAGTAAATCAAAATTAATTTGGTTTAATTGGAATTAACTGAAATATGAACTATAAATATTTCAGAAATCTCTGCATATTTATTTTTCAAAATTCAACTTGAAATATTTCAAATTCTAAGTAAACTGCCCAATTGTTAATTTACATTCTTAATATGTAAAATTAACACAAGGCAGTGTTACAATAATCAAAAGTATATAGAGAACCGAGTTCTCGATAAGTCTAATTGACTTCTCAATAAGTCATTCTAGGATTTCTCGAGTGAGTTCTCGACAAGTCAATTTACTGACTTCTCGAGTGACTTCTCGATAAGCTTAAATATGGCTTATCGATAAGTCCTTGTAGAGTTCTCTAGTAGTGTTAATTCACAGAGTTCTCTACAAGTACAATTCTTTACTTATCAATAACTCAAAACTAAAATAATTTAATTTAATAAATTATTTTGGTAAATTACTTTTGGGAAATTTATTCTAATTTTATTTTAAATTTATTCAAATAAAAGTTGGAATTAATTCAGCCCATTTTTGGACAAACTGGGTATTTATTTGACATCTCGATAAGTCAATTTTTTATTTCTTTATAAGAGTAATTTAAAATGACTTCTCGATATGTACTTCATTTCTTAAAATGACTTCTCGATAGATAAATGTCAAACGTCTATTTTTGAGTTCTCGACAAGTCATTCACTTTTACTATAAATACCCCGACTTCTCGATACATATACATACTTACAATTTTCGAGATCTCAAGTGACCTAGCCTTTCAAGCAAAAACCGATTTCTCTCTCAGTTTCACTCCTTTCTCAAAAATTCTTCTTACCCATTCTCACTCACTAAACTACAATGGCACAAAACACTGTTAGAGCAACTATACCAGAGAAAGAAACAAACTATTTGGGTTTTACTGATGCTAACCAAGCCCCTGACAGTTTCAAGGGGTTTGTGAAATTTCTGTCTGAATCTTGCATTGCAGGAGCCTTGACTGCTAATCCAGTATTGTACCTGGATGTGTTGCATGCATTTTGGAGTACAACTGTGGTGAGGACTGTAATGAATGATAATTATGTATCAATGGTGGTGACTTGCTCAGTTGGAGGACAACAAATTGAGTTTAATGAGCATGATGTGAACCTAGCTTTGGGATTGCCCACTACAAATCTGGTGGAGGTGCGAACTCCTGATGAGCTGATTGAATTTCTGGACTTCATTAACTATGGTGGAAGAATCAACTTATCAAGTCTGAACAAAACTAATCTAAGAAAGGAGTAGTCATTCATTTTTGATTCAGTGGTGAGAGCCTTCACATGCCGGAAGACAGGATATGACAACATTTCAAGTGTGGTGCAAAAGTTGGTGTATTTAATTGCCCACAACAAATACTTGAATATTGGTCTGTTGATCCTGGAAGAACTTGCAACCAGACTAACCATGCCCCTGTCAGCTAGAGGTAAGGAAATTTTCTTCCCTATATTTATTATGTCCACTTTAAATAATAAAGTAGCAGACATACACCTATTGAATGGTATAGATAGTGCTAAAATAGGCAATTGTAAGCAAGTGTCCAAAATAATATTTGGCTCACTTACTACAAAGAATAAGGTAAATGTAGGTCTGAAAATCACTCCATTTATGTTGGAGAGGTTTAGGACTTACCCTTATCCTATGCCTGACATGAGATCTAACATACAATCTAGCACAGTTATGATCCCGGAACCTGTGGAAGCACAAGCACAGGAACACCAACAGGGATCTTCCCAAGCTGCAACCATTCTTTCAAAACCCTTAGAAGCTAGGGAACCAACCACCTCATCTTCTCAAAAGGATGAAATAAGGAAGGCACACATTGTGAGGACACATCTCTTGAAGTTCCCTCATCCATTCAGGGGGAGCTACCAAAACTATAATAACCCCAATTTTTGGAATTTTTTTGAAACCCTTATGAATAGTGATTTTGCTGATTATGCTGAATAAGAAAACTTTTCATACCACACTTTGTAGAGGTTCTTTTATTGTTATTCTGAGATCTTATTAGTACTCTATATGGTATATAAGTGTATGTAAAGATCGTCAGAATCCAAATTCGAACACTTTGATTTTTCCCGAAAATCCACCAGATACCGAAAGAATTGAGTATAAGGTAACAGGATAAAAAGGATTTAAATTCAAGGATTATAAGAGAGGATCATATAAGAAATATAATATATTGAGAAAGGTATAGGGGAACCCAAGTAATAAGATCCCGGGTATGATCCCTCAAACGATAAACGAGAACGAAAATTAAGCGAACCGTATAACAGATAAGCGGTCATTAACCAAACAATTAAGCAAGGATTAGCATAAGAAGATGCTTCCACCACTAAGTGATGACAAGTGGCAAGAGATGAAGTCACCAAGATGATGTCATGCTTAGTCATACTCCACTCACTTTAAACAACCAACAAATCATCCAAATATCCCATTCACTTCATTTTCCACCACAAAAACATTCAACAAAGCAAATACTCTCCCAAGAACACATAGCTCACGGCTTTTCATTTTTTCAAGGAGAAAAATTCCAAAAATCAAGTTTCTAGCTTTGTTAATTTGCAAGGTAATTACCCAAGGTCCCTTATGATTAGATAAGCATATCCTAGGAGTTTAAGCTTCTATTTCTTCATGAATCTCTTCCAATAAATCAAGGAAGAAGATGATGAATAGTGTTTTCAAGATTACTAACTTTATTTTCTTTGATTTCTTTTAAGATCCAAGCATTCCTAAGCTATCTCAAGGCTTCTCAAGGCTTCTCAAGGCTTCTTAAGGCTTCCTAGCTACTCTAATCACTCCAAGGAAGGTATAACCCTCCAAACCCTAACTTTACTTTGAGCATTAGGTTTGGTTTTGTTTGTTATGGTTCATGAGAGGCATGGTTGTTGTGTATTTAGAGATTGGTTGGTTTTGTGATGTTTTTGGAATGGTAAATCTTGGTAATTAGTTAATGAACTTAAGTAAGCTTTTAGTTCATGATTGAGAAGTAGTATAAAGTGGAAACCTTGATATGTTGGGGCTGTTGTAGTAGTATATGGATGAATTTTGGTTGTAACAATTATTGTGGGTTGATTGTGGATTGAATTGGAGTAGTATAAAATTTGATAATCGCGTAAACATAGCTGTCGTAATGCCCGATTTACTTTAGACTGTTTTTGTTCTTAATATCAGGACCCGTGAACTCACTGTTAGGTTTTGACCATTGCCATGATTAGATAGTTCATGTTACGAGCTTCGTTTTGATATGTGGTTCGTTTGAATCCGATGTACGGTTTAGGAGAAACGACCGTTTTAAGTAACGGCGCTTCGCGACCGAACCATTACCACTCGCCTTACTTTGAAACCTTTGTTAAGGACCTTAAATGACTAATTAGGGTATGAAACAATTATGTAAAGTGGATTAGACAGTTGGTAAGGTGCTCGCGAAAGAATCGCTTTAAAACTCTTAATGGTTAATTTATTAAAAATGGTAGAGCCGAGGGTACTCGAGCGACTTAAGAGAATCGTTGAGCGCAAAGCGAGCGTTAGAGTCTAATTGGTTAAAGTATAGATTCATAAGCGACTTTGGTTTAATTCCAACTTATATGTGGTTTATAGGTTACCAGACTCATCCCAAGACTTTTACCACCCCCAGTCACTCAGGCAAGTTTTCTACCCGTTATACTGTTGTTGTGATGTATATATGTATATGCATCATCTTGTGATAAGTGCATGAATGTTATTAGAAAATCTTGCGATATATTGGAGCATGCTGATATGGTATATATGCATGTCTGTTTCGTAATCTTGATATCTAATTGTTGATTCAAATGCTTATAAGTTGTATAATACCTATGCTAGAGATAAGTAGTAGTTGCGTATACCCTTAGTATAGGGGACCCAAATGTGAACACATTTCTAAACCGGGAGTCGATGTTCCCGAGTATATTATATATATATATTTATGTATATATATAGATATAGTTTTCAAAACTATTAATCGAATAAGGTTTATTCGATAACTTTATTTTTATTAATGAATATTACTTGGAATATTCATTCGAGGACTTATGACTCTGTTTATTCTATTTAATGAATATTACTTTGAATATTCATTCGAGGATTTATGACTTTATTTATTCTATTTAATGAATATTATTTTAAATATTCATTCGAGGACTTATGACTCCGATTATTTACTAAATAATATTCTTTATTTTATTAAAGAATAATGTTTCGATAATCAAACTTATTTTCGATTATTCAAATAAAGATAGTACTTTCGTATAAGTATATCTTTGGTTATTTAATATTCATTTCAAGTATGAGTTTTAAAACTTCTACTTCAAATTATTTATATAGAGATTATCCTTATGAGAATATTATTTAAATAATAATATTCAGATATTTTCTAATATATCGGGACTGAATTATTTCATTAAATCAACATTACTCCAAACATTCTTAAAAATGTTTTCGAGTCTTCAAAATGATTTTAAAAGTTAGAGCGGATCCCAAAACTCATTTTTATATTTAAGATCTTCCTTCAAAGGGGATTTAAATACTCGCTCAAAACCTGAGGGATCCGGCTCTGTGGTGTATTTTATATTCGCAACGAGGTTGCTGTTTTGATAAATGAATTGATTACTTACCCAACGTTCGGGAAGTAAGTCCATCTATTGAGACGGCATAAGCAACATGGGCTCAGTGGACGTCCATGAAAGTGTAAGTGGCTGAGTGGGAGTCCATCAAATGCGTAAGTGGCTGAGTGGGAGTCCATCATAAGGTCCTATTGCGGCCAGGGTGATGACCAGTGGGGAATTCGTCCATCTACTAGTAGAAAAGGTTACTTATTGGTATCTTTGTCTGATCAGCAAGATATCAGGTTTATGCCAAGGTTTTCTCCTTTCCAAATTCATTGGATATTGAAACTCTGTTTATAATTTTCATAACAGAGATTTTCAAGGAGTGTATGAAATGTATATATATAGGTGTATATATATATCGGGACTTAATGAAGTATCTCGTAACTTCATTATTTATAATGATATTCAAAGATCGAATCTATTCAAATCTTGTCTTGTAGTCTCATCTATGTGATGAACTTTTGAAACTAATTATAACTTGAACGGTGGTAGTTCAAGTAGTATTCGGAAAAGATATAAGTATATTGGAGTATCTTGTAACTTCATCTTTTCAACTTATATCTGGTTAATGATTATCTTATGCATGACAAAGATTTTCACAAAAATGTTGAGACAAGGTTAGATATATGAGATCACCTTGCAACGATATTTTTATACAGTTATAAACTGGAACTCTATGTATATTATGCATGGAAGAGGACTTCCAAGATTTTGAAAAGTATATATATACATATATACTGAATATTTTGTGACTTGGTCGCGTTAAGATATCAAACTTGGTTCATTTCTTCTTGACCAAGACTTTCATGAGTACTATGAGAATGCTCATATATTGTTAATTATTATACATATTATTTCGGTGGGCTTGTTGCTCACCCTTGCTTTCTTCTTTCATCACATAACAATAGATAGAAAAGATGAACACGACCAAGCTTCCAATTCGCAAGCGGTTAGGAAACGTTCCACAGTTTTCTGGAAGCGTTGATGCCGCTGTAGCTGAGGTAGAAATTACCAATAGGCTAGGCTTTCAACTTCTGATGTACCAGACTTATGTATCTATATGAATTGTAATAATGGCAAAGAAATATAAATTTATTCAGAAACCCTTTTAAGGTGTAACGGTTTATAATTGTGGAATAAAATGACTTGTGTTATTTTTGGTATTCATCTCTGAGACTATAACTTGTGATGTGTGTGTGTATATTGTGGGGTCACAGTACGCAGTAGTTGGTTGACTGTTAAGATTAAGTATTGATAAGGGAAATGGAACTCGTGACAACCTGGATCCCCAACCCCGGATTTGGGGGTGTTACAAAAACTCACAACTGAACAATAATATCTTACATCTAATATTTTTTCTCTTCCAATTGCCCTTAATCCACTTCTCAAGTGCAATAAAAATCAAGTGACTTGGTTCCAGAAACCTTGCTCACCACCTAGACACCTCATTTAGATGGTGAGAGGCTACTAGTTAGGGTACACCTTGATGACACCATCACAAATATGAGGATTTATCAGTTTTCATTGAAGACCCCATGGAAACTCAATATGCACCTTCATGTGCCAATCAGTCTTCACAGATTGTAAGGTTTGAGGGTAGTACTCCTGAGGGGGAGCTACCTAAATCCTCTCCAATTCAATTGGAGGTTCCTCATGTAGGGACAACTCCCCTCAAAACCCTAGCAGAAATTGCCTTGGCAGTTGATGCTAGGAGTACAATTTCCAATGATCCTGTCATAGGGGAGGCAAGTCTAGCACATTCAAGTGCCAGTGTGTTGCAAGACACACAATGGTTTGAGACTGGTGCACATGGAGGTAACCCAGTCAAATCCCTTCCAATTCAATTGGAGGTTCCCACACCTAGTGAGGAACAATAACTAGCCATAACCACAGAGCAATCTGTGAGTAAAACTGTGACTTCAGTCACAAGTGTTTCTGAACCATCAACCTCACAACCTTCAACTTCCCAACCTCAACAACCTCACATTCTCACCAACTGGCTGCAAGAATCTGTCTCTTAACCCACATATGTAAATGATCTCTTAGTGGAGCAGATTTCTGGACTGACAAACATCTCTCAATATCTACTCACTTCTGATATGAGCAATCAGGACTATCAGGCCATCATGCTCACCTACAATGAAGATGTGGAGAGATAGAAGGAGAAGATTGTAAATGATGAAGAACAGGATGGCAATGTGGATGCATGGCTATCTCAAGACTTTGTATTAGAGATGGATCAAGTCTTGGCCAGATTCAGGGAATAGTATATTACTATCCTTGGAAGCAATGCAAAGGCCTTGACTCCACAAGAAGTATATGATGCAGTTACAGAAGTGCACAAAGCTCAACTCAAGGCTTTTCACCTTTTTGGTAAAGCTCTCGAAGTCAAATTAACTGGTCTTGAAGACATGATCAGGAATATGGTAAGGGAAAAGATGGATGAAATCATTCCCTCTCAAGCTGAGATCAAAAATCAATTCAAACACTTCTCAGACCAATTATCCAGATATAATCTCAGTGGTGTAGATAAAAGCATAACACAACTCAAGGACTCCTTTGTTGCCTTGCACAATCAAGTTCAAAATCATATCACCAACTCTAATGACACAAGGTTGAAGTTGGATTAGATGCACACTGCAAGATACACTCCTTCTCCTTTGGTCATGGTTGAGATTCAGAAATTTGTGCAAGCTACATTTGAGTTATCTACTGCTATCTCTACATCAAGCTCCCATCAACCTACACCTACTTTAACAAATCTACAGATTCAATCTCTACAAGGTCAAGTCATAACATTGCAAGACTCCAACTCTTCTCTCACCGCACAAGTTCAGGCCTTGACATCTCTTGTCAAAAGCCAACAAACAGATATCCAAACCCTGGTGGACTCCCATAAGCATCTTCAAATGCAGAATGCTATAGCTTTGGGAGCCATCATGGGTAAACTCAACATACCACTACCTTCTCTACCTGAACAGGTAAGGCCTGAAATATATACTCCCCTCCTCATGCCTGTCAACAAGACTAAGGGGGAGATAGAGGCTATATTGGCACAATCAAGTTCATCTCAACAACAAGTCCAGGGTGCTGAAAAGAAATTATCTAAAGAAGTTGATCTTGATGTGGAGAGACTTATTAGGGTTGCTGAAGGACCTAGTCTAAGCAGAGAGTTTGATGAACTACCCAAAGCCTTAAAAGCTTCTCTCAACAACAATCATTTCATATACAAAAAGGCCTTGAAAAAGAGAATTAACTTCATACGAGTGATCATGGTCAATCAGGATAACTTTTTGCAAAAGAAGATAGTGATCAATGCTAATGACTCAGGATAGACAGATGTATGCAGGTGTCCCTCAATTACCTTGTCTCAAGGAGGGAATCTGAGTTGGATATCTTCAGTAACAAAGTCAAAGTTATAACTCATGAAGATACCTTGCTATTAACTGAATTGAGAAATGCTCAAGTGGCTGCTTTTCCTGAAGCATATCTATAGCCAAGCAAGGGTATAGCATACATCTGTCCAAACACCAATAATTCAAACATTTTCAGATCCCCAAACAATGTGTCATGAGCAACAAGAAGCTTATCATGGTCCTAGAAACTGGCTTAAAAACCAAGAAAAACAAGAACAATGATGATATGGAAATGATAAAGCTACTGAGGAGATATCTGGATAATGCAGAAGCCAACTTGCCCAAAATACAAATCAACAAGGATGATTTGGATGATGATGAGCAGAAGAAAGATGATCAAAATCCTTCTGGCTCAAATCCAAGTCAATCCAGTAAGCCAGCCGGCAGCATGGGTGGAGAGAAGAAGAAGGAGGATGACAAGAAAGATGAAGAAAAGAAGAGAAGAGGTGAGAGGAGGAGCAAGAAGCTTTATGATGGCTCAGAACCACACCAATCCTTAAAAATCCAAACACAACTAGCTCAACCTACAACATCAACTATCTCAAACATCAAACCACCTCAAACCTCAAAGCCAAAATTTCTATACAAACAAACAACCAACTCTTTCCTAAAAATTCCAATCACCACAAGCCAAACAAATCTCAAGAAAATAAAAACCCTACCTTTAGCCAAACCCTCACTGAAAATCAAACACAAATCTGTTGGGAGAAATCCTAAGAAAGTTAAGCCTACAAAGACAGAAGAAGTCATTGAAAGGGCCATCTGGAACTGTTTTAAGGAGTCTAACTTTCTACCTCTAAATTGGTGCACCTCAGATGAAGATTATTTTCAACATCTAGCTGAAGAAATAGTCAGAGTCTGGGTTGTTTCCATGAGAGAAGTTAGAATTTATTTTGAAGACGGGTCCTTCACTTTTCTTGGCAATGACTTAATAGATTCTCTGTCACCAACAGAAACTAAAAGGGTGATAAGTTTGCTAAAGGACAAGGATACTGCTACAAGGGCATGAAGATCAGTTATAGCTGAATGGTTAATTGAAAGGGAGGAAACAAAGAAAAGAAATAAGGCTGAACCTGAAGAGAGAAGGAGGAAGTATGATGAAGAAATAGAGATGGATATAAAAAGATCAGAAGGGCTAAAGGCCAAAGGAATGAGCAGAATCTCAAAAGATGGGAAATTTCTAAACATTAAAGCTGGTGGATTCTCAAGGTTTAGAATAGATTTGATAGACAGTGGTTACCCCAAGGCAGCAAGACAAAAACTTGTAGAAGCTCTAAGTGGAACACCTATCATAGAAGAACTTGAAATTTTATATCACTTGAAGGATGTTCTTAGGGAAGAAGCAGATATAAAAACTGTCTTTACCTGATACTTGTAATCATTGAACCTTGTAAATCTTATGTTGTACAAAAGTTGCAATTCTATCAAGCTTTTTGTATTAATTTTATTTTCCATCATTTTAAACTTGGGGTTAGTCTTGTTAACAGGCATGAATTTGTGTTAAGCAATCTTCTCACAAATTGGGGGAGATTGTTGTGTAAGATATGCCTGTACTTTAACAAGACTAAGATAATTTGTCAACCTAAGTAAGTTGCATTGTTATCTAAATTTGTATTTTGTACTTGTAACACTTAAAGTCTGTAAAAATGTCAAATGAGTAGACTGAAGTCTTTTTCTATAAACAGTGTCAAGCCTAAGAATTCTTTCTGGAAGAAGATCAAGAAGATCATGCCTCAGAAGAATTATGAAGAAGCTTGGAGTTGAATAAATCTGTTTTAGGAAAAATATTCTAAGTCAAGATCTCTACAAGTCACTGATTTAGTGTTATAGAGAAGTCATTCGAGAACTCAAAATGACTTATCGAGAATTCAGGAGAGGCACTAGAGAACTCACAGAGATATCGACAAGCCAAGTTGAAGACATGGAGATTGGAGATATTGACAAGTCATTTCTTCACTAGAGAACTCAGAGTTATCGACAAGTCAACATTCATTAGAGAACTCTGAGTTATCGATAAGTCAAATTCCACTAGAGAACTCAGAGATATCGATAAGCCAAAATTCACTAGAGAAATCTGAGTTGTCGATAAGTCAAATTTAACTAGAGAACTCTGAGTTATCGATAAGTCAATAAACCATTAGAGAACTCAGAGATATCGATAAGTCAAAGTGAAGATATGAAGAGTAGAGATCTCTACAAGCCAAATTCTCTTATAGAGAACTCAGAGACCTCTACAAGTCAAATTTACTATGGAGCATTAGAGATCTCGATAAGCCAATATACTTATCGAGATGTCAAGTTCTCTATAGACCAAATGGAGATCTCGAGGTAAAATCTCAAAGTACAAAATTACAGATCAGTTCAATATCCAAGATTAACAATCAACAAACAATCCAAACAGCTGGATTGAAAAGTCTACAAAAAGCAGCTTGAAGAATGTGCAAGATCAATGGTGAAGTTAACTGACAAAGGAAGATCAAGATAATCACAGGATGCTAAAGATATGTTAAGACAGAAATAGAAGATATACTTTATTATAAATGGAAATGACAAGTGACTGTTTACAAAAGCTAATAGCATGTCTTATTTTACACCGTGTAAACCAGTAGTTAACTGAATTATAAAGTTAACACTGGTCCTTTAGTCAGTAACAACAATTTAGAAAGAAAATCTTGTAACTCTCTCAAGAAGAAGCTAAGCTCTTTATCAACAAAGAGCCTAGAAATTTTGTAGCAAAACATTCTTAATTTTAATATAAAATTAAATGAGTTTTGAAGATTTGTGTTCTTTATTTTCTGCAAGCTTAATTTTTGCATGAACACATTTTTACTACAAGATTTAATTGACTTTGTTCAACCATAAAAGATTCAAGAAAAGCTCAAAAACAGTAAAACACATTCACCCCCCTCTGTGTGTTATTCATTTCCTAACAGTCAATCATTCAGTATTTGCTGAAATTACTTAAATACCATTACTTATTAATTATTCTAATTAATATAATAATTATTGTGCCGAATAATTGCAAAATCTTATCTCTGAGTATTACATGTTTATACTGATTAATTACAACACATTCCTTGAATCAAGTGCTATATTACATACACAAACAACCCAAACAGTGATAATGAAAGTAAAGTCTGATTGTGTATGGTAATGGAACGAGTATATACAAAGTAGATGTGAGCATATAATGGTGATTGAAGGCTAGAAAGTGAATCAATTGAGGCAAGTATTCCTGAACTTTTTTATGATATATTACAAGTATTTTTCCCTATTATAATTACAGAATAGTTAAATGTTTTTATATTTCGCTGCAATTACTCTTAATTATGCAAGTACCTTTTGTTCTTGTTCCCAATTATGAATTGTGATCTCTTGAGCAAATACCTATTGTTCTGGGTTATTTGTGAACCCTGAATCGTGATGGTTTAACCAAAATTGGTTTTCATCAAAATACTCTACGAACTGGATGGTTAAGATATGACCAGGGATGGACTGGACCCTAAGGGTCGGGGATGGACCGACTCTTAATATTGGGCCATAGTGCATGGGTACCCGAATGGATCTATACAGGTAGGTATAGATCTGCACTGTATCCTGACTGATCAGCAGGGTGTAGGTGCGAACATTGATCTAGTGACTCATCTAATTTATTGTTGATCGCCATTAATGACATTCCTTCTTGAAAGGTTCTATGATTAAAAAATCGGACAAAGACCTGATTCAAGAGATGAATCAGTGAATTGCTCGTTGCTTTTGATATATGATTGAGGGCTAATAAAGGCCAATGTTTTATTCGCTCAACTACTTCAAATAAATAAAAATATTTATAAATTATTTAAAGATTGTATCCGTAAATTTTTTTTGATATTGATACCTGGAAATCAGTTATGTTACCTGCTGGGCATTTTGGCTCACTCTTACTTTGTGAGTTCTTATTTCTTTCAGTTTCGAATGAGGATTAAAGTGAATAGCTCTTAACAGACAGCAAAGTTGGAGAAATCCCAACTGCGAGAAGTTGGAGATGTCAGAGTGAATAAGACGAGGAAGTTAGTAAAGAGGTAATAAAATTGTATTTAGTTAATATAAATTTTAGAAAGTTAGATTCTTGTTTAATACTATAACCTGTAAACGATCCGGAATTGAGGGGTTATCTGTATATTTGTTTTAATATACGGTTTTATATTTTTTAAAGTTATTTGGTGACACAATCCTGACCCCGGATTTGGGGATGTTACAATATTTTCGTCATTAATATTATTTTTTAAATCTTACTTATTTCAATATTATCAATAACTTGACTAAAAAATCACTAACTTATATACATGGATATATATATATTTAGGATTATTATCAAATCATATATATTTAAAATTTAAAATAAATAAATTTTATATCTTAGAAAATTTACTTCAAATTAAATTCAAAAAAAATTATGTTATTAAAAACAATCCGTGCATCACATGGATTTTAAGCTAGTCTTTATTAATAAGTGAAACCCCCTTTTTAAGTGGTACACAATTATTAATTTTGGTTTCACCCATTTTTGGTACCACCAACTTTTGGTTTCTGTTATTCATTCATGTATGTATATCTTATAATTCTACTTTTGTATTTTTTTAATTCTATTAAACTTTTGGTTGCACCCTTTATTCATGATATGGTTTTATTTTGGTTTTATTTTTGTTTCTTCTTCATCTCTTATGATTATATTAAGTTTGATTTTATTTTTGTTATATTATATGTCTTATAATTCTATTAAGTTTGATTTTTATTATTTCATACTTTTGACTTTAACCTTTTTAATATTTCTTAGTACCTTTATTCTACTTTTGGTTGTATGGTATTAATACTATGTACTTCACAGGTTTTATTATCTTTATTATCCCACCAAGGTATACGTATTGTCTTTATTAATAAAGGTTATTAAATTAAATGTAGAAGTATAAGAAAACAAAAAATAAAACCGAATTTAATAGAATCACAAGACATGTAGAAGTATAAGATATACATAAAGATTATTAATTAATGCTTAAAATTGTCCTTTTTATTAGAAGTGAGTCCCCGGATTCTTCTTTTCAGGGTCATTACTCATTTTTTTTAATTATAATCCGATTTTTACTCGAGTTTGACCCGAGTTACAAAACCGATTTACGAGTAAAGTAAAACCGAATGGATAGTAGGGCTAAGTTTGAGTACTCTTCTTAGAGCAAGTCCAGCTAGTAGCGTCTTTATAAATAATATAAAATATTGGCTTTTAGTAATTTAGAATATGATTTTGTATTTTAACTCCAACAATGATTCCTATACTCCTTTCTTATTATTATTATATTAATAAATTTGAAAAGATATGGACAAAAAGTGGAATAAAGAGAGAGAAAAGTAAAAAGAAGAGATAAATGAAATTTTTATTGCTAAAAGTGTTATAAGGGAATGCTATAAGTTCAAAGATAAAGAATGAAGGTTATGTCTTGTCTTAGTGATTTTAGGAAATACTAAGAGCATGTCCAATAGTATGCTAGTAACTGTCAAGACAATCTGCGATTAATACATATAAATCAAACAAGTGTGTGCGTGAGTAAACGAAATCAAACGGAGGAAAAAAAAGATATAAACAGAAGAGAGATCCTCGAGTCCAGTTGAAAACTGTCTCCTTAAAGCTATTTCGCCTCTCACCGTATGTGTGAGTCGATAGCCTCCCAGGATAAAACGAGGTAGCGACGGCGTTACGGATAACGAGCACCTTCAGCGAGCTTGAACGAGAACGAAACTATCACCGACAGAGAGAGAGAGAGAGAGAGAGAGAGAGAGAGAGAGAGAGAGAGAGTTTTGTGTTTAGAGGTGAATATGTTTTTGGTGAGTCTAACCCTAATGCCTTAGAGGTATTTATATAGGTGTAGATAGACTTGTGCGCTACTCTTTTCCATAATTAAATATCATTTATTATGGAATCAGTGTAATACTTGCAAGCTACTCTATTCCATAAATAATCTGAAACAGAATCAGATTAAATATATCAAGATATACACCATATCAATTAATATGAAACGGAATAAAATTAATTTATGCCATAATATTTGAGCCAAATTCTAATGGAAAATAATAATTTCCATTATTAAGAGAATATCATCATATCTCACACATCTTTTTATCATAATGCTAAAAAATATGACTTACCAATATGGGACGTATACCAATATTTTCCAACAATCCCCCACATGGGTGAGATTGGTGATCTTAGTAGCACACACTAGACAGACAGACAGACACAAGGCTTGACTTGGTGATAGTTTCTTCGATCAGATATAGCATACGATAGGTAGAGAATGCTCCTTGAACCTTCAAGCATACCAACTTTACTAGTAGACAGTAGACGTGCTTGTCCTTGGACTGTTCGACCGTTTATATAAACGATGATATACTTATCATTATATCGTTTCTTACTCGTTCAGCTCTCATGAATATGTCAATTTTGGCCATGGAACATCGTCCTGGTTAGCAGGAGTTTCTAAAGAATTGTGCCTTGCAATTCTCCTTTGAAGCGGCCCCACTTCTCTCCCACATAGGCGATCTTTATCTTATAGAGTAACCCGTGTTTACTCAACTGAATTCCATGCGTTCACTCCTGAACTCCATATATTCATCAAAGATCATTAAAAGCTCAAAGCTTAACCTCGTACCTTACGGGTCTCACTATTTCTTCATCATAGGAACATGCCAGGGGTTACCCCACAGTGATTTGGTCATCATGATTTAGTTGTCCCATTGAACCAAGTTCTTGGGATCTCCAGTCAACAATGGTTGGGTGTCCACCAGTATATCCTTCTAATACTGCTGGGTATCTGCCATAGTGCAATCCATAGTCTCGAGTTCCCCTCAAGTACCTTAGTACCCTTATGATCGCTTTCCAGTGATCAGCTCCCGAATTACTCGTAAACCTACTCAACTTGGTAATTGAGTATGCAATGTCTGGTCTTGTATAGCTCATGAGGTACATCAGACTACCAATTATCCTCGAGTGTTCCAATTGGGAAACATCTACACCTTTGTTCTTGGATAGGTGCAAAGTCAAATCCACAGGTGTCCTAGCTTTCTCAAAGTCATCCTTAAGAAACTTCTCAAGGATCTTGTCAACATAATGTGGTTGACTTAATACGAGACCCTTTGATGTTCTAGAAATTTGAATTCCTAGAATTACATTTGCTAGTCCCATATCCTTCATGTCGAACCTTGATTTTAACATGTCCTTTGTAGATTTGATCACTTTATCATTGCTTCCGGCAATAAGTAAATCATCTACATATAGTTTCATCATGACATAGCCATTGTCATTCTCCTTGACATAGCTGTTCTCGTTATCCTTGTAGTAGGCACAACTATCACATTCATTGATTTTGAAGCCATTGGCCAGCACGACCTCATCAAATTTTTCATGCCATTTCATAGGCGCTTGCTTCAAACCATACAATGATTTCACCAATCTACACACTTTCATTTCCTGTCCTGGGATAACAAACCCTTCAGGTTGTTCTATATAGATTTCCTCATCTATGTCTCCATTTAGGAAAGCTGTTTTCACATCCATTTGATGTACTGTTAGATTATACATTGCAGCAATAGCAAACATCATCCTTATGGACGTTATTCTCATTACAGGAGAATATGTATCAAAGTAATCAAGGCATTTTTGTTGCTTTTATCCTTTAATTACAAGTCTGGCCTTATACTTATCTATAGTGCCATCAGTTTTCAACTTCTTCTTGAAAACCCACTTGCTACCTAATGGTTTGCAACCAGTTGACAAGTCCACTTATTCCCAAGTATGATTCTGCATAATTGAATCAACTTCATTCTTGATGGCCTCTTTCCACATAGGCCCATCAGGTGAGGTAACCGCCCTTTATAGGTTTTCGGGTCACCTTCTTCGAGCAAATAGATCATAAAATCAGACCCATAGGATTTCTCCGTTCGTTGTCTTTTGCTCCTTCTCACTACCCCCACATTTCCGTCTTCACTTTCGTCACTCTCATTATTGTCATCTACAGACTCATGAGATCATTTAGACGTCGTAGGTTGTTGGTTTCCTGGATTACAGGGAAACATCGTCTCAAAGAATGAGGCATACCTTGATTCCATAATTGTATTCTTTTGAATGTCAGGAATCTTGGATTCATGAACAAGAAACCGATATGCAGTACTGTGTGGAGGATATCCGATGAAGATACAATCCACAGTCGTAGGACCTATCTTCACCTTCTTCGGTGTAGGGATCAGTACCTTTGCAAGGCACCCCCACACTTTTAGGTGTTGGTAACTTGGTTTCTTTTTCTTCCACATTTCATAAGGACTTACATCCTTATTCTTGCGCATCGTAATATTTAAAATATTATTTGCTCTTAAGATAACTTCTCCCCACATCGATTGTGGAAGCCCAGAGCTTAACAACATCGCATTCATCTTCTCTTTCAGAGTGCGATTCTTCCTCTCAGCCACACTATTTGATTGAGGGGGTATGGTGCAGTGACCTCATGGATTATACCATATTGTGAACAGAATTCCCCAAACGGTTCAACATATTCACCTCCACGATCACTTCGTATCGTTTTAATTTTCTCAGTTTGTTTTGTCTCAACTTCTTCTTTATAGATTTTAAATTTATCTATAGCTTCATCTTTGCTTTTCAACAAATATACATAGCAGTATTTTGTATAATCATCAATAAATGTAATAAAATACTTGTTTCCTCCTCTTGTTGGAGCGAATTTTAAATCACATATATCGCTATGTATTAGGTCTAGCACTTTGGTGTTCCTTTCCACACGTTTAAATGTTGATCTCGTTAATTTTGCCTCAACACAAGTCTCACACTTATGTTTTGAATCAGTAGTGAGTTTTGGTATGTATTCTTTTGCACTTAAATGTCATAAAGTGTCATAATTTACATGTCCTAATTTAGCATGCCATAAATTAGGAGACTCAAGTAAGTAAGCAGAAGAATTCTTCATTTCATTATCGTCCTTAACGGACATCACATTGAGCTTAAAAAGCCCATCGGTTACATAACCCTTGCCTACAAACATACCACTCTTAGACAAAATAACTTTATCTGACTCTATTACAATGCGAAAGCCATTTTTATTCAACAGAGAACCAGACACAAGGTTCTTGCGAATATCAGGCACATAAAGTACATTCTTCAAAGTCAGATTCTTCCCAGAGGTCATCTTCAGGATCACCGTGCCTTCACCCTCAATGATAGAAGTTGCTGAATTCCCCATGTAGAGCTTCTCACCAGTATTGGAAGCTTTGAGGCTAGAGAAAATTGCCTTGTCTGAGCAAACATGCCTAGTAGCACCAATATCAATCCACCATTCACGCGGATTAGAAACAACCAGGTTCACTTCAGAGACCGTAGCACAGAGGTCTATATCACCCATCTCCTTGGAGATATTATCAACCATGTTTGCTTCTTTCTTCTTATTGGGCTTCTTGCAGTCAGAAGACCTATGACCAACCTTATCACAGTTGTAGCACTTACCTTGAAATTTCGACTTCGAAATCCCTCCCATGGGTGCCAGCTTTTCCCCTTTACCAGAACTAGTCTTCTTGGGCTTGGAGCTTTGAGCATGCTCCACCATGTTTGCCTTCTCAGTAGCAACAATAACTTTCTTCTCGGACCCTCTGTTGTCTTCTTCAATACGAAGACTAACAATAAGATCCTCCATAGACATCTCCTTTCGCTTGTGCTTAAGGTAGTTCTTGAAATCTTTCCATCCAGGTGGAAGTTTTTCAATAACAGCCGCGACTTGGAAAGACTCACTTATGACCATTCCCTCAGCATGAGGCGAATATGATTTTGGTGTGTCTAACCCTAACGCCTTAGAGGTGTTTATATAGGTGTAGATAGACTTGTGCGCTATTCTTTTTCCATAATTAAATATCATTAATTATGAAATCGGTGTAATACTTGCAAGCTACTCTATTCCATAAATAATCTGAAACAGAATCAGATTAAATATATCAAGACATATACCATATCAATTAATGTGAAACAGAATCAAATTAATTTATGCCATAATATTTGATCTAAATTCTAATGGAAAATAATAATTTCCATTATTAAGAGAATATCATCATATCTCACACATTTTTTTGTCATAATGCTAAAAAATATGACTTACCAATATGAGACTTATACCCATATTTTTCAACAGTAACTTCCTTATAAATATTATAAAATATTAGTAATCACTATGCCCAACTAAAATCTCAACACAAATTGACAGAACAACAGGTGGATTTGGACGACAAAACTTACTACCAAGGAATGTACGTAGCATATTTAACATTTTGGTTCTCGATTCCTCCGTGAATATATCTCTACATAATGGAGCAGCTTGAATCTGCAGGCTCCTCACATAAGTAATAATACTGATTAGGAGGTGGAGGAGGAAGATACCGTGGTACTACAGGGTTGTAGTAGCAAGATTCTGGTTGACTATAGTTATAATTGCGGGAATAATAATCTGGTTGGATGTAATTATAGTTGCCGTAATGATTTGGTTGACCTTCATATCTCATCGTTGCTGCAGCTTCTTCTTGATCAAATCGACTATCACTAAGTGGTCGGACACTCACCACGGTGGCGCTGCCAAGTTTCTTGATCAATGATCGAGTCAAGCCGACAATATCAACTTCATTACCGATCAGAGTAAGTATGTTTTTATCTTGTCCTCCTATAGTTACCGAGCTCACACCTGCTCAAACAATCACAAAAACAAAATATATTAAACATTTATAAACTTGCAAAATAAGCTTTGCTATATATTGAAGTCATGCGGAAGTGCATTGTAGTGGAGAATAATCAAACTTCATTTAAACCTACCCGTAATTCCAGCAGCAATGGTCAGAGCCTTTGCTCGGTCTTTATCCCCGTGAATTGTGACCACCATGTCAATCTTTTGCTGCACAATTAATAAATTGACAAATAAAATGAAAAAATTAGACATATAATTTCTTATTTCGTGCTCATGAGCTTATCATAGAAAAATCCTAAAAATATATGATACCTTCAAAATTAGTCCGCTGGAGAACACGGACAGCGAAGCGTTTGCCGATGTCTGCACTTCGGAGAGTCTTATAGCAACAAAAACTAAAAACTATATCTAATGATTGGCCAGAGAATAAATTCGGTAACGATTTTACAACTTGTACTTGCGAATATGTTTTGTGTTGGTAGTTAATTGTATTTGCAGGTCATATATATACAAAAGTGAAAAGTCGTCCGGAAGGTTTGACTCAGTTGGTTAAAAAAGAGAAAAACTATCCTCTTGGTCACAGATTCGAATCCCACGGGAGGAGAATTTATGATTATGCCTCCTGAGTCAGAGTCTGTCGCTTAAATGCGGTTTACATAGCGGCTGCGAGTTATTTACGATTAAAAAAAAAGTGAAAAGTCTCTGTCCGGGGCATACACTAAACGCGTATACGTGCCAAAAAAAAATGTAGTAGTACGTACAGTTTCCAAGCAGGACAGTGATTATACATATAAAGTTGTATGTCATTTTTTTCCGCGTTAATGATTAAAAAAATAAGCTTATACAAGTTGAAACGCTGAAGCAAAAAGTTGGTAATTAGTCATATATCGTCCAATTTTCTTTTAAGGTTTGTGCTAAATTTAATTTTTTTATAATTTTGACGTAATCATATTAAAAAAGTGAGACCGCTTAGAGTATTGCCAACGTTTGGTTCGTAAACCTTATTTACGTAACCTTAATTGCGTATTTGCTCGGAAGGTTGCATGAAACGTTCGAGGACGTATTCAATTTAATGAAAGCCAGTTCTTTGGAATTATTTATACTAATTTTATTCCCGTGCTATGCACTAGGGTCATGTTTGTTTAATGGTATTAAGTAGGGGATATGATTATAGTCCTTTAAATTTTCCAATCCCATATTTGTTTTGTAAAAAATTAGTGAAAGGTTATTCAAGAATTATAATCCTTTAAATTATCTTATCCCATGTTTGTTTTGTTGGAGTAGAGGATACGATTATAATCTCATCTAATGTTTGGTGGGAGGAGGTATTGTTTTATCCCCTCCTACAAGTCATTTTTTAAAAGATTATAATCCCCCTCATTGTTATTCCATATAAAACAAATATAGGATTAGAAAATTTAAAGGACTATATTTTAATCCCAAGTACTATCCCACAAAACAAACATAGGATAAAGTTTTAAAGGATTATATTCCAATCCTACACTTAATCCTTTCAAACAAACTTAGTATATGATTATTTAATTCATAGGACTAATTTTGGTGGGATTAGTTATCCCCGGATTATTATCCCGGGATTATAATCCCATGAAACAAATATGGTATGGGAGTCTAGGATGATTATAATTATTTTTTATAACAACTTTGAAGTAAATGATTATTTTTAATATACTAAATTTTAATACAAAAATTTTATTGCTTAAATTTTTATATTTCTTAAGTATTTTGAACTTATATATTTAGTTATTATTATATTTTTATATTTTATTGTGACAACCTTTGTATAATATATTATTATTTTAAAAAAATATTAGCCTTTTAAAATGTTCTTAATATGTATAACTATATTTCATAATTATGCATAATTATTTTTTTATTATATTTCAATATTTTAACATTCTAATAACATGTAATATATATTTTACATTTTTATTTTTAAATGATGTGTTTTTCAAAAGAATTATTTTTTCAAACCTGTTCATTTAGTTGTTATTACATTTTTATATTTGATTGTGACACGTAATAGTTTGATCAAAAATTGGAAATTTGGTTGGAGTGTACCTTACTACTTTTTCAAGTGTGTTTTAATAATATTTTATAAATTTTCAGTTTTTGTAATAACATTTAAAAAATATAATTTACAAACTATTATCAGGGTATTTTTTTTCATATATTAAATTTGTATTTCATTTTAAATTGTATTAATTTTTTATAGTTATTATATTTCTTTATCAAAATTTATTATTTATAGAATTTGTGACATTCATAACTAAACATATAGTAAATGTTTTCATTTTTTAATAATATAAATTTAACTTTACACATGTGCCGCACATGAAAATTATTAAATAATTTTTTACATAAGAATTGTTTTTTGAGAAAATTATTTGGCTTATTTACTTTTTCATATGAATATTTTTTTACCAAAAGTACTATTGTTTTTATTCTAATAACTTTATTTACATGATAATGATAATATTAATGACTTGCTAATCATAAATTTCTCTATACATAGTAACATAATTAGCAACATAGACGCTATGCTCCAAAGATTTTTTTAGGAAAGAAGAGAATAGAAGAGATGGGAGGAGAAAAGAAATAGTAGAAGAAAATAAATCAGTCCTGTACTTCAGAGTTTTTGTAAAAAGGAGAAAAAATGACCATGAAAAAAAGTTTTGGGATTTTTCCAAATCTTCCCATTTTGGGAAGAAAGTTTTGGGGGATTGGAAATTTTCTCTGCCGCTAAAAAACTCGGGAGCGGAAGGATATTTTAAAATTATCTTTTCTATTTTCTTCTCTTCTCTCCATTTTCAAACTCTGGAGCACAGAATAGGGATGATGTGTGACGCTGGATCTTATAGTCCTTATGATCAAATTATAACCATTTTTACATAAGATTTTTTTTGACAAAATGAGTTGGTTTATTTACTTTTTAATATCAACATCTTTTATCAAAAGTACTATTATTTTTGTTATTCAAATAACTTTATTTATATGATGAAGATGATAATATTAATTACTTGTTAACCATAAAGTCTATATATATATAATAGCACTTGAAGTAGATAGGTGTGATGTATAATGCTCGATAATGATATAATCCCAAGTTACAACATTAGCCCACCAAATCATTTATAAATAATTTTTTATATAAGAATTATTTTTTGACAAAATTAGTTGGCTTATTTATTTTTTGATATGAATATGTTTTATCGAAAGTACTATTATTTTTTTTATTCTAATAACTTTATTTACATGATGATAATATTAATGACTTGCTAACCATAAATTTCTCTATACATACTATAGTCTATACATAATAACATAATTAGCAACAAATAGGGATGATGTGTGACGCTAGATAATGATATTATATTTTAATGATTAATTACTAATTATAATATTAGTTCTTCTGATCATTAAATTCTAATTATAATATTACAGTCATGACGATTAAACTATAACCATTTTTTATATAAGATTTTTTTGACTAAATGAGTTGGTTTTATTACTTTTTAATATTAATATATTTTATCGAAAGTACAATTATTTTTGTTATTCAAATAACTTTATTTACACGATGATGATAATAATATTAATTAATTGTTAATCATAAAGTCTATATATATATAATAGCACTTAGAGCTGGATAATGATATAATATTTTATTGATTTATTATTAATTATAATATTCTCCCCGATCACTAATCCCTAATTACAACATTAGCCCCGACGACAAAACCCCACCATTTTATCTCCTTTAGAGCAAGTCCAACAGTATATTAATAGGTTCCTTAAAAATATTATAAAATATTAACTCTTAGTGATTTAAGACATGATTTTGAATTTGAACTCCAACAATAATCCTTATCTTCGTTCCTTATTATTATAATAATAATAAATTTGAATGAGATATGAAAGAAAGAGAGAGAAAAGAACTAAAAAAGAGAGAAAAATAATAATTTTTTTTGATAAAAATGAAATAAGGGATGACTTGTATTTCCTTAAAGATAAGGCATGAGAGGTGTCTTAGTGATATAAGAAATCACTAAGACGCTGTTGAAGTGTAATTTTTTGTCATATTTCTTATATTTGGAGTTAAGAGCATGTTTAAGGGAGCTGTTAGACTTGCTCTTACTCCAATTATATGTAGGATATAATTAACTCACATCAAGTTAAGACATGGTTTTATTTTTCAACTTCAACAATAATTCCTAAACTTATCCCTTATTATTATTATTATTATAATAATAAACTTGAAAAGATATGGGCAAAAAGTGGAAGAAAGAAAGACAAAAAAGTGGAAGAAAGAGTGAAAAATAGTTTTTTTATTAATAAAAGTGATATAAGGGAGGGCTAGTAGTTCTTTAAAGATAAGGTATGAAAGTGATATCTTTTAGTGATTTAAGAAAGCACTAATACACTGTTGTAGCGTAGATTTGTGCCAAATTCCTTATAATTGGACTTAAGAGCTTATTAAGGAAGCTGTTGGACTTGCGATAAGGCACTCCAAATAAGACACTCTTGGAGTGCCATTTTTTGTAAAAATCCTTATAATTGAACTTAAGAGCTCGTATAAGGGAGCGGTTGGACTTGCACTTGGTACTAGCCACTGTCTATCATGAACGACCACTATCTATCATGAACAATGATGGCAATATATTCTATGGCAATATGAAGTAGGTTATCTAGAAGGCATGGTCCTTCACAAGATGTTTTTGTTGGACGAACTTAGTATTTTAAACTAAGTTGTGAATCATTTTGAGACTATATATGAGTGAGACACATTATATGTTAGTGGTGTGTATTTATTGGAACGTATTCTCCTCTTCGAGGGGATTCCAACGCATATTTACACGCTCAAAATGAGTAAAAGGTGAATGAGAACTGATGTTCCAAAGTATGACCTTTTAATGTGAAAAGTGGGTTTTATACCACATCGAGAGTAACACAAACCTTTTCCTTGATTTTTCTTATAAATACCATGTACCACATCGAAAAAAATATAAGTCCTTTCAAGCCTCTCTTTATATATAGAGACTTAGGGCACCCGTTTTATAAAGTCGAGAAAATAAGAGCAGTATCTTTAATTCTCGGTCTCTTTAGTCTTAAATTTTCCAAATATTTCGGTGATAGTTCTCGGGCTTAGTTCAAGTTCGCTGAGAGTATTTTTGATTTATCGATTATACTAGTATCTCGTCTTATCCTGGGAAGCAGGTCGCTAAACACGGAATGGTGCGGGGCGAAACTGCTTTAAGGAGACAGTTTTCTGGACTCGAGATTAAATCCAATCTCTGTTTGTTTTCTCAAACCCTTCTCCTAGTTTAATTGTTAACTCTTATATGCTTATGTGATTTTAGAATTAGCAATGTTCTTGTGAATTAGTTATGGATTCAATATATATAATGTCTATATCGTACAAGATTGATAACAATCTTAAAGCAGTTTTCTTCGATATTCATACTTTCTTGTGAGTAGACGTAAAAGTCAATTTGATTGTTTAAATTAGAGATCACGTCCTTATACTTATCACCGATAGGCTCTAAATGGTATACTATATTTATGGGTATATAAGTGGCCATTATTTGCCTCATTAATTAAATTAAATTTAGTGCGTTAATTTCGTTGCCATGCGCTTGAAATTAATATAAATTTGATTTTAAGTGGTGTTTTGTTTAAGCATAACAGGTACGAGGCAAAAGTAAGCATAAAGTTGTTGGATGATTGATTTTCTTTTAAGCCTATTGATGCTTTAGTGGTTATTGATTAATGATCAACTTATATTCAAGTGGACATATTTGGTGATTTCTGTTTCTCGGGTTAATCATTATAAATTGATAGATTAAACCCAAATTTATAATTTGTCCATATTTTCGCTATTAATGGATAGCTTATTATGTTTTGTTTAATTAGTATGGTGATTGATAATATATATGAGCTAGAGTTTATCAGTTCTGAATGGATTTCAGAATTATTATTATACTGATACAAAAATCGTATATGCTATATTTTCCATGCGTGTTTGCAAGTTCATAACATGATATTGCTATGCAATTAAATGATATGGCTAATAGATGTGACCCTTCAAGATGGAATTTGATTATTTGGTGATTAATTTTTAATCATTGTTAAGTGATGAGAAAACATCAATTATTATTGTTTAATCTTCAATAATGGAGTTATATCACAAACTTATAATACTGGATAAATAGAGGCCTTACCGCATATCTATTTAATTGGAGAAAATAGACTACAAGCAGAGGTTTGTGACAGTAAATGTGATGCAAACTATGTAGTTCTAAACATCTTATTTTTAATAGATTTATTTGTTAACAAATTGCTTTTAGTCTATATAGAGACTTTGGAAAGCTATTAAAGGAGGCATAAGTTGTTATATTATGTAATGTTCTCGTTAGTTAACAATAGTTTGACTGGAAAACTTTGTTTAAGTATTCTCACTTGTGCTACACTAGATATTATGAAGTAATATGTTTGTTGTTAAACAATGTGACGAGTTGTGCAGCTGAAGTAAACCAGATTCAGAATTGCTCGGGATTCTCCACATTAAAAACCTAATGGGCCTAAAGTACAGGTTATGGGTCAGCACAAAAATTATATTTTTCTGGTAGGATTTTTCCTCCAGTTAAATAGTAATTTCACGTGTTGGTGTCGGTCTGCCGCGGTAGTGACACACGAGCCTATTATAGTGATCCATGTGATACTTAATACGACGAATATTGATATCAGCTATTTATGCTGAACTTCGGAGAGAATCCGAAAAAGTTGTTAACCCTAACGCATCAGTTGATCAAGGATCACTGAATGTGGGTTTATTGAAAATTTATGTTCTTTTTTGGGTCTCTTCTGGTTGTACCAGTAGGTGAGCCAGAAATGTAGGTTTGTCCCATTGAAAACTTTTAGAGAAATTCGATAATTGAATTTCTAATGACAAGAACTACGGAAAGTTCTATAAACATGATATTAAAACCTTATAGGTTTTTAATGAATGACGTAAACCTGCTCAGATGAGAGGTAGTGACACGATATGTGTTTACTTTCTGGTTTGATAGTAAAACATTTGTTACTCGTAAAACATTTGTTACTCGTACTGTTGAGTCAATATTGAAGCTAAATAGAGAGATGTGTGCTCTATAAGCTCAAGGGTAAAACCAACTTGATACATATAATTAAGATGGTAGTGAATAAATCTAATGATGAATTATCACCGGGTGAATTCTGTTTGCAACGTGAATATTCATGATGTCAGTTGCACCTTACTCGCATTAAATAAATGGAGTAGATGCAAGCTTGAGTTGCGCTCTGAGGGAGATGCAAAACGATTGTGATCAGCTTAGACTATCACTGAATTTGAGGATATTAGTTATGAATGGCTAATCGTTCCTTAAACAAGATACCACAAAAGAAAATAATTAAATTTCCCATTAGTTTTGGAATGTTTTCTGACATTCTGTAAAATATTAAAATTGTGGGGGTATCTAGAATAGAAAATTATTGAATTTTCTATGAATAGTGGAATGTAATGAAACATTCTTGAAAATAATTGAAATGTGGGGATATCTCGAAATTTGATACCAATACCTCTATTGGTAACACGAGATCCAAAATCAATTGAGATATTTTGGATGGATATATAGACAATGGTTGAGTCTAATAATATCCGATATATGAATCTAATTTGTGAGATTCGTAGAAATACTATTACAGAGTTTAGGAATGCTTATGTGATAAGCTAGTAGTTCCTAGTAGATCTGTAATTAAAAGTCATCTAAACGAATTTACGAGTTATTGGATGAATGTGAGGATGAACCTGTAGAGAGCAAAAGACTTGGGTAATTGCCAGTCCCGGATGTCTTGATAATTTGCTGGAAGGTAAACCTGTAAGTTTGATAGAAGCAATGCGCTTCTCGTATAATTCCTTGATAAGTGAATATATCAAGAGAAAATGTGACTATTATTGAGAAGTCAATAAATCAATATTTTCTAGCATTGTACTAGAAAATGGATGTATATTTTTTCTATGTCCTTTGTGGGGGAAAGGATGTTAAGAAATAGAGAGAGATTCAGTTTGACAGAATCTTATTTAAAAATATATGGATCTTCTTATGAGATATAAGCATTAGGACCCAAATGAATTTTCAAATTGGGAAAATATATGTGGGTCGGAAGGAAGTAAAAGGTCATACTGGTAATAAAATATTACAGTCAAAAGTGATGACCTTATATACTTTATGAAATATTCTCGAGTTTTGAGAACAAGGTTCATTAAGATGATACTAAAATTATTGTATTATGAAATTTAAAAGTGCATCAATGAACATTGAGACAGTCTTTCTAAATAGATATTTGAAGAAATATCTATTTACGTGAACCTAGGGGTTGCTCTTGATAAAGCAAGAGTAGAAAGTCTGTATTTTCAGTGATCATGTTGAGTGAAACAACATAGACACAAAATAGTGGCATATTAAATTTGATATTGTTGTGATAAGCAATGGCTTCAAATAAACAACATGGTTGCCATTTTGAGGACGCTCAAAATTGGTTACTATTTGAATAAGGATTGCCAGTTTAAGGACGCTTAAACTCGGCAATGATGCAAACTGAAATTGCTGGTTTTTGGGACGCTAAAAGCTGGTAACTGTTGAGTGACATTTATGACACTTTTTAACACTCTGTAAAGCTTTGAATTGATGATTTGTACTCAAGTTGTTAGTGTTTTTAACGTGTTTTTGTAGTGTTTTGCATTTCAGGCATTTATCAGGAATCCAGGTGAATTAGAATTATTTCGATGCTAATATGGTGCTAGGAATGTTTTGGGAAGATTGCTCGTGAAAAGACAAGCTCAAACCAACAAGAAAAGAAGAAGTCGGAAATTTCTCCAGAGAGACGGTGCGCCCGCACTGTAGTAACGCGCGGCCGCGCTCAAAGAGCAGAATGTCAGCGCGACCGCGCGAATTAAATCCTGTTTCTTCTGGAATTTTGATCCGTTGGAATTCTATTCTACATGAACTGCTATATAAACATAATTTATGTTCGTTTTTCATAATAAGACGTACCAAAGCTTAAGGAGAAGGCGTAAGAAGACCGTAGAGCACAATTCAACCAAGGCGAAGAAGATTTAGTTTATACTTGTGATTCTTTATTTTAAGTTATAACTTTGGATGCTAGTTTTCTTATTCGTGAACCTATACTCTTGTTTTGTACTTGGTTTATTATTTATTCAGTATAAAAACTACGTTTATTATACCATGCTTTCATCGGAACCCATGTTAATGATGAGTCCGATTATGGGCTAATCGTTATTGTGGGGTTCCAACGGATTTATTTATGGATTTCTTTAGTTAATTCATTTCGATGCCTTAGTGTGTGGTGATTGTATGATAATCTAGTATTGGTTGTGCTTATTCGTCTTATGAGCGTCACGAACTTATAAGATAGTGTGTTAATCTTTAATGAAGCGAAAAGTGAATTTAAGGGTTTAGAACTTGCCATGCTAGCATAGGTTCCTGTATTTGTATGCATGATTCGTAGGTAATTTTAACAATCTTAATTGCCCTATATAATCGCGATAGATAACCTGTGCATTAAACCGTTATGTAGTCAAATTCTATAGACATATAGGGTCTCGATATAATTGGTGTCTATTCAGCTTCTATCTTTTTTGTGGATGTCTGGTAGTATGGTATTCGTACAACGAAAGTTGGCGTTTATCAGTTTCATGTTATCTGATTAGTGTCATCACCATTACATGCTAAGGTTAAGAACGAAAAGGCTATTGAATGAAGTATTTAATGAAGTTAAAATCCCATGTGCGTGTCATATAGTATTCAACTCTCTTTAATCTTAGTTAATGTTCTTTAGTATAATCCCTTAGTTAATCTTAGTTATAAACAATCTCAAATTGTTATTCGTCTTAGCATTGGATAATAACCATACCATTGTTGCATAAATATATTGATTGAAATTAACCTAAACCATTCCCTGTGGGAACGAACTAGAATTAATTCTATATTACTTGTGATCGCGTAGACTTGCGTGAATATTAGCGCGTGTTTTAGCCCTAACAAGTTTTTGGCGCCGCTGCCAGGGACATCGGTGTTAATTTTTAGTTTATGTGTTTGTCATCATTGGTCGTTAAAGTTCAGTGACTCGGACATTGTTACTTACTAAATTCCTTGTCGTGTTTCAGGTACTCTAGCGAGCGTGTATGCATACGCGTTCTCGGTCTCGTAAGAGAACACTGGATCAAGCTGAGGAAGAAGTTGTAGTCGAGGAGAAAGTTGAAGAAGATATCTTAATTGAGATAGAAGAAGAGGTTCTTATTGCAATGGGAGAACCAGAAGCAAATCCAAAGGCTTTGATGGACTACTCTCAACCGAAGATCAATGATATTCCGTCTAATATTATTCGACCAACTATCTCGGTTATTACCTTTGAGATCAAGTCGAGCACGATTCAGATGATACATAACTCAGTTTAGTTCGGGGGTTCTCTGACAGAAGACCCCAACATGCACATCAGAGATTTCATCGAGATCTGCGACACTTTCAAGTTCAATGGAGTTTCTGAAGATGGTATTATGTTGAGGCTTTTCCCATTCTCTCTGCGCAATAAAGCAAAGTGCTGGTTACATTCTCTACCACCAGGGTCTATCACCAAATGGGAGGATCTTGCTCAAAAGTTTTTAACTAAATTCTTTCCTATGGACGAAGACTGCTGCAATCAAAAACGCACTTACTCAATTTGCTCAGCAACCTGGAGAATCTTTATGTGAGGCTTGGGATCGTTATATGGAGATGCTTAGGAAGTGCCCTCATCATGGGATGCCTGACTGGATGATCATTAACTAGTTTCTATAATGGATTGGGTGCTACTTGTAGACTCATGCTTGATGCAGCATCAGGAGGAGCCTTGTGGGCTAAAAGCTACGATGAAACTTATGAATTGATTGAACTGATGGCTGCTAATGAATACCAGAATCCTACTCAGAGACTATCTCAGGGCAAGGTAGCAGGGATTCTGGAGTTAGATACAGCTACCGCTATAGCTGCTCAACTTAAGGCTTTGATGATGAAGGTGGATTCTTTGGCTAATTATGGAGTTAATCAGATCACTAGTGTCTGTGAGCTTTGTGCTGGTGCCCATGAGACGGAGCAGTGTGCTATTTCTAGTGAATCCGCTCAGTTCGTGAGCAACTTTCAGAGGTCGCAGCAACCTGTGCCAGCCACTTATCATCTTAACAACCGCAATCATCATAACTTTAGCTGGAGCAACACTTAGAATGCGGTTCAGCAGCCTTATTAGCAGTATCCAGCAAAGCAGTACAACCCCCCTGGTTTTCAGCAATCGCAATATGCACCAAGACAACAACTCCAGCTGCAACAGTCTAATGAAAAATATGAATCGGAAGAGTTGAGGCTCATGTACAAAAGCCAAGCAGATTCTATCAAGACCTTGGAAAATCAAATTGGACAAATTGCCAATGCCTTGCTAAATTGTCAACCTTGTACACTTCCTAGTGACACTGAAGTTACAGGAAATAGAGAAGCTAAGAAGCAGGTAAAGGCAATTACATTGAGGTCTGGGAAGGTTGCGAATCCCGAACACTCTCAATTTTCGGATGAAGAAGTTGTAGCTGAAGAAGAAGTGCAGAAGGAAGCTGAAGTGGAAACGAGGAAGACTACTGTTGAACACACTCCTCCTGAGGGTAATACAGGGGAGAAGCAGATTTATCCTCCACCTCCCTTTCCTAAGAGGCTACAGAAGAAAAAGCTGGATAAGCAGTTTGAGAAGTTTCTGAAGGTGTTCATTAAACTTCATATCAATATAACTTTCGCTGAAGCTCTTGAATAGATGCCTAGTTATGCAAAGTTTATGAAAGGTATACTTTCTCAGAAAGTGAAGCTTGATGACTTGGAGACCATTGCTCTCACGGAGGAATGCAGTGTTGTGCTGCAACAGAAGTTGCCTCCGAAGCTTAAAGATCCTGCAAGCTTCACTATTCCTTGCACCATTGGAAAAATGTCATTTGACGTATGCTTATGTGACTTGGGAGCTAGCATCAATCTGATGCCTTTGTCAATCTTCAAGAAGTTGGACTTACCCGATCCAAACCCTACTTATATGACCTTATAGTTGGCCGATTGTTCTATTACATATCCACGAGGCATTGTGGAGGATGTCTTGGTCAAGATGGATAAACTCATATTTCCTACGGATTTTGTAATTCTTGATTTCGAGGAGGATAAGAAGATTCCCATAATCTTGGGAAGACCTTTCTTGGCTACTGGTCGAACATTGATAGATGTGTAGAAAGGTGAGCTCACCATGCGAGTGCTGGATCAGGATGTAACTTTTAATGTGTTCAATGCCATGAAATTCCCTACGGAAAATGAGGAGTGCTTAAAGGTGGAGTTGGTCGATTCTGTGGTTACTTCAGAACTTGATCAACTGCTAAGGTCTGATGCCTTAGAAAATGCCTTGTTGGGAAATTCAGATAGTGAAGATGATGAAGGTGATGAGCAATTGCAATATCTAAATGCTTCTCCCTGGAAGAGGAAGATGTATATGCCTTTTGAATCTCTTGGAATGGAGAAACTAAACAAATCTCTAAAGCGCCTCAAGCCATCTATTGAGGAAGCTCCTACACTTGAGCTTAAACCATTACCTGAACACTTAAGGTATATTTTTTAGGTGATGCATCTACTTTGCCTGTGATTATTGCATCTGACCTTTAAGATAGTGATGAGGAAAAACTCTTAAGAATTTTGAGAGAGTTCAAATCGAAAATTGGATGGACAATAGCAGATATTAAGGGAATCAACCCTTCTTATTGCATGCACAAAATTCTGCTAGAGGAAGGTAGCAAGCCTACTGTTGAGCAGCAGAGACGGCTTAATCCAATCATGAAAGAAGTTGTGAAGAAGGAAATTCTTAAGTGGCTGGATGCAGGGATAATCTATCCCATTTCTGACAGTTCTTGGGTAAGTCCAGTTCAGTGTGTACCGAAGAAAGGTGGTATCACCTTTGTTGCTAATGAGAAGAATGAGCTCATTCCTACTCGAACAGTCACGGGGTGGAGAGTTTGCATGGACTATATGAAGCTGAACAAGGCCACAAGGAAATATCACTTCCCTCTGCCTTTTATTGATCAGATGCTTGACAGATGGGATGGGCATGAGTACTGCTGTCTTCTGGATGGCTATTCGGGCTATAATCAGAATTGTATCACTCCAGAAGATCAGGAAAAGACTACTTTCACTTGTCCATTTGGTACTTTCGCCTTCAGAAGAGTTTCTTTTGGGTTGTGTGGAGCACCTGCCACATTTCAGAGATGCATGATGGCTATCTTCTTTGACATAATTGATCAAAATGTGGAGGTGTTTATAGATGATTTCTCTGTGTCTGGTGATTCTTTTGACGAATGCTTGCAAAATCTTGGCGACGTTCTCAAAAGGTGTGTTGAGACCAATATGGTTCTCAACTGGGAAAAATGTCACTTTATGGTGCGACAGGGCATTATTCTTGGTCACAAGGTCTCTAGTAAGGGTCTTGAGGTGAACAAAGCCAAGGTGGGGGTTATTGAAAATATGCCTCCACCAATTTCTATTAATGGAGTTCGCAGCTTTCTTGGTCATGCGGGTTTCTATAGGAGGTTCATCAAGGACTTCTCAAAAATCTCTAAACCTTTGTGCAATCTTCTGGAAAAGGATGTCCTGTTCCAGTTTGATGACGAGTGCCTAGTTGTTTTTGAGTTCTTGAAGAAGAGTTTGATCACGGCACCTGTCATAACTGCACCTGATTGGAATGAACCTTTTGAGATGATGTGCGATGCAAGTGACTATGCAGTTGGAGCAGTTCTTGGGCAGAGAAAGAACAACATATTTCATGTGGTCTACTATGCTAGTAAGACCCTCAATAGTGCTCAACTAAATTATACTACTACTGAGAAAGAACTTCTGGCCATTGTCTACGGTTTTGAGAAGTTTCGATCTTATTTGCTTGGGAAGAAGGTGACAGTTTTCACTGATCACGCTGTAATTCAATATCTCATCTCGAAGAAGGACTCAAAGCCTAGATTGATTAAATAGGTTCTTTTGCTTCAGGAATTTGAATTAGAGATCAAGGACAGAAAGGGTACTGAGAATCAAATCGCTGATCATCTCTCTCGTTTGGAAGATCCAAGTGCAACTTCACAGGATAAGACATTGATAAATGAGTCTTTTCCTTATGAGCAGCTATTTTGAGTGCAAGAGGAAGAACCCTGGTTTGAAGACTTTGTGAACTACCTTGTGAGTAATATCATGCCTCCAGACTTGTCGTACGCTCAAAGGAAGAAGTTTCTTCATGAGATGAAGTGGTACATGTGGGATGAACCATATATGTTTAGGCAAGGAGCTGACCAAATCATCAGGAGATGTATTCCGTATAACAAAATGGGGGGGGGATCTTGTGAGACTGTCATTCGACTATTTATGGAGGCCACTATGGTGGAGAGAAGACAACAGCTCGTGTCCTTCAAGCGGGATTCTTTTGGTCTATACATTGTTTAAGGATGCACATCACTTTGTTTTGAAGTGTGATCGATGCCAGCGTGTGGGTAATATGTCCAAGTGGGATGATATGCCTCTTACTGTGCTTCTCGAAGTTGAGGTCTTCGATGTTTGAGTAATTGACTTCATGGGGCCATTTGTCTCATCTTGCAATAATCAGTATATCTTGTTGGCGGTCGGTTATGTGTCGAAATGGGTTGAAGTTAAGGCTTTGCCGACAAATGATGCAAAGGTAGTGCTTAATTTTCTTTATAAGCAGATATTCACACGATTTGGGACTCTAAGAGTTATAATCAGTGATGAGGATCGTATTTTTACAATCACAAGTTCACTGCCATGATGCAAAGGTATAATGTGAATCATCGCATCGCTACAGCCTATCATCCTCAGACTAATGGTCAAGCTGAGGTGCCTAACAGAGAGATCAAGCATATTCTAGAGAAAGTTGTGTGTCCATCAAGGAAGGACTGGTCTTTGAAGCTTGATGAAGCTGTTTGGGCATATAGAACAACATACAAGACTCCATTGGGAAAATCGCCATTTCAGTTGGTTTATGGTAAGGGGTGTCGTTTACCTATGGAGCTCGAACATAAAGCGTATTGGGCTTTGAAGAAGTTGAACCTTGATCTGGATGCAGCTGGTAAGAAAAGAATGCTTCAATTGAATGAACTCAACGAATTTCAGCTTCAAGCGTATGAAAACAACAAAATATACAAGGAGAAAGTCAAGAGGTGGCATGATAGGGGTCTAGTTCTCAAGTCATTTATGTCGGGACAATAAGTTCTGTTATTTAACTCTCGTCTCCGTCTTTTTTCTGGAAAATTAAAGTCGAGATGGTCCGGACCTTTCATAATCAAAACTGTGTTTTCGCATGAAGCTGTGGAGATTTTTGAGAATGATCCAGGTCAATCGTTCAAAGTAAATGGTCAGAGGTTGAAGCACTACTATAGGGATACGACAAACCATAAGGTGGTTAGCGCCATTTTATTGTCTACTTGATCTCCAGATTCTACGGCAAGCTAACGACGTAAACCAAGTGCTTCTTGGGAGGCAACCCAAGT
Organism: Apium graveolens; assembly: GCF_009905375.1. Classification (NCBI taxonomy): domain Eukaryota; kingdom Viridiplantae; phylum Streptophyta; class Magnoliopsida; order Apiales; family Apiaceae; genus Apium; species Apium graveolens. Next base: position 7,510,158 of record NC_133654.1, read on the forward strand.
TTGTTGTATATTAGTAGGTAGAGAAAGCAGAAAGAAAAAAATAAAACATAAAAAAATGAGAAAAAAAGAAAAATTCAGGGCCAACTACAGTATCACGGCACGCCCGCGCTGTGGAGTCGGGCGGCCGCGCTGAAATTCTAGAAACTGTGCGCGCCCGCGCTACCTGGCGGGGCGGTCGCGCTGAAATGTCAGTAGTAGCTCGCGGGCGCGCTGGGTCCCTGTGTTCGAAAAAAAAATATAAGACAGAATAAGTGCAAATTCAGAAATTTTAATACAAAATCAATTCCCACCCGAATTTTACTCTTCCACATCCCAAATTTCCCTCTCCAAATCAAACCCATTATTCCCATTATTCCCATAATCAATTCCAACTCCTTTTCCATAACTAATTCTCTCCCAATCTCCTATATATACATACACTTATACACAAACTTCTCCTTCACTTCTCAAATTCTCAAAATCAAATCTCACTCAAGCATTTATCTCTTATTCTCTCTTATTCAATCTCAATGGCACCCAAAAGATAAAAAAACTCAAGTAAGCAGCAATACCAATGATTCTTCGAGTGCAGGTGGTATGAGGTCTAGATTTTCAACTCTCGAGGCTGAGGCAGAGTATGTGAGGCTGCTGTCGAAGCCTATGGCCAAGGAGCGTGGTTTTCTGCCATTTGAGAAAGATGGTAAGTTATTGGAGATGATCTTGGAGATGGGTTGGGTTGCTTTTTGCGAGACACCCGCTGTTGTGCCCATGAGTGTGGTACATGAGTTCTACGCGAATGCTAAGGCGGAGAAGAACGGTTTCACGGTGGTTAGGGGGATGACGGTGGAGTACTGTGCTGAGGCTATTCGTAGGGCGATTGAACAGCCCGAGAGGAGGCCTAATCAGGAGAACTGGAATGTGAAGACTCCAGAGGAGTTTAACTTGGATTTGATTGTTGCTACACTGTGTGTGCCTAAGACTCATCGGAAGTTCAAGAAGGGCACGAATGAGTATGCCACGTTCCCTGCTTCGTACATGAGCAGGTTTGCACGTGCATGGAATTGTTTTATTTATGCTAACATCATGCCATCTTCTCACATGAATGAGATTACTGTGGAGCGTGTGCGTTTGCTGTGGGGTATTCTTCAGGGAGACTATGCGGATCTTGGGATGGTTATTCATCAGGGTATTCTAGGTTCTTGCGAGGGAGTATTATGGGTTCGATACCCTATGCATCAATTGTGACAAAGTTGTGTGTGGCGGTTGGCGTTCATTGGCCCGCACATGAGCAGCTGCAGCTCCCGAGTGTCCTGATTGATAATTCAATGCTATTGAATATGACAGAGTGGTATGGTGGGAAGCCCGATCCTAAGGGGCTTGGATATTCTTATTACCATCTGCCAGGTGGAAGGCCAGCTGCTTAGGCATATGCTGGTGGTACGGCCCAGGTGAGCAAGGCAGCATGGAGAGCAGAGTTGGGAGAGACTGGTCCTTCGGGGTCGCAGCAGCAGTAGCAGGAGGAAGCACAGGGCAGTGCTGGTTTGAGTACGATGCAGTATAGGTGTTTAGCTAGGATGATGGATGCGATGCATGACATCCATAGCATGTTTGCACATGACCTCACCCAGGCGTTGAGGACTGCATTCACAACCACAAGAGTTGACATCCAGTGGCCAGTATTCGGTGAGGATTATGTGTATCTGCCTCCAAACACTCCTGACGCTCCACCCCTTGAGGGTGATGGCCCTGATTCTGATTAGGTACGCCTGATTACTTGCTATTACCTTCACTGAGGACAATGGATATATTAAGTTTGGGGGTAGTAGTTAAGGATTATGTGTTTTGTGTGAGTCGCATATACTTTGCATATTCATGCTAGTTTAGTTTATTTAGTTGCATATTTGCCATGTAGTAGTTTTTTTTTGTTTTTTGTAGTTTTTATGATAGTTTGTTTCATATAGTTTCATGCATTTACATAATAACATGATCCCTTAGATAATTTTTCTGATTAATTTGTGATATTGATGCTAGTGTAGTGATGTTAAGTCTTGTCGAGTTGATTGCATGCTAGAGACAATTGTATTTCACTAAGTCTTATAGGTTGTTTGAGGGCTAGATCATGGTCATGGTTTAGTTGTTTGTCGAAGTTTAATCGCTTGTTTATATTTAGAATTTAGAATATTCTCTTAATGATAAATTAACATGGATATTTAAAATTGGAGAAAATTGGATTTCATTGCTAGTTGTTGTGGCTAGGTGTCAAATGGTTAGTAGCCAGCTCATTTTATATGAGTAGTCTAGTGTTGAACAAGATGGAGCGAAATGCACTCGTTCAGAAATTTGTGGAAAAAAAAGAAAGAAAAAAAAGAAAAAAAAAAAGAAAGAAAAAAAATATGTGTTTATGCATAATTGATCACAAGTGGGCTCTTTAATACTCGAGTTATTAAGTTCTTAGGGGACTTTGTGCCGAGTGACCTAAGGATTTTATAGTCTGGGATCCACTAACCTAACGCTCGCTACATGGGTATTATTGTATTAGTTTTTTATGGAACTCACTCATTGCACAGTCAAATTAGCATATTTGTGTTGTTGTTGTGTTGTGAATAAAAGCATGAATCCATGTAAAACTCCGATATAAGAATTGAAGTGTTATAAGTTATTTTGAGTTTAGCTTTTATTCTATTTATAACCTTGTGATTGCTTTGATGAGTAGTGAGTCATGATTATTGATTTAGCTACGATAGTATATCTGTAAGCATTTGCACATATGTAGTTTCTGGCTTGTAAGTTGAGTTGTGGGGCTTGATTGATCTTTATGCGAATAACTGCATTTGTTGAGATGTTGCTTGTTGATTGGTTTAGTTATTCTATAGGGATCGTTGCATTCATATCGTTGCATTCATGCATTTTTATTTCTTGTTCTTTGAGTCTGTTTATGCTTGAGGACAAGCGTCGATTCAAGTTTGGGGGTATGTTGAGTGGCATTTATGACACTTTATAATGTCTGTAAAGCTTTGAATTGATGATTTGTACTCAAGTTGTTAGTGTTTTAACGTGTTTTTGTAGTGTTTTGTATTTCAAGCATTTATCAGGAATCCAGGTGAATTGGCATTGTTTTGATACTAATATGGTGCTAGGAATGTGTCGGGAAGATTGCTCGCGAAAAGACAAGCTCAAACCAACAAGAAAAGAAGAAGTCAGAAATTTCTCCAGAGAGACGGTGCGCCCGCGCTATAGTAGCGCGGGGCCGCGCTCAAAGAGCAGAATGTCAGCGCGCCCGCGCAGGTGAAGCGCGCGCTCGCGCTAGGTCGGGAAAATTAAATCTTATTTCTTCTGGAATTTTGATCCGTTGGACTTCTATTCTGCATGGGCTGCTATATAAACATATTTTATGTTTGTTTTTCATAATAAGACGTACCAGAGCTTAAGGAGAAGGCGTAAGAAGACCGTAGATCACAATTTAACCACGACGAAGAAGATCTGGTTTATACTTGAGATTCTTTGTTTTAAGTTGTAACTTCGGATGCTAGTTTTCTTATTCGTGAACCTATACTTTTATTTCGTAGTTGGTTTATTATTTATTCAGTATAAAGACTATATTTATTATATCATGCTTTCATCATAACCCACATTGATGATGAGTCCGATTATGGGCTAATCGTTATCGTGGGGTTCTAACAGATTTATTTATGGATTTCTTTAGTTAATTCATTTCGATGCCTTAGTGTGTGGTGATTGTATGATAATCTAGTATTGGTTGTGCTTATTCGTCTTATAGCGTCGCGAACTTATAAGATAGTGTGTTAAATTTTAATGAAGCGAAAGTGAATTTAAGGGTTTAGAACTTGCCATGCTAGCATAGGTTCATGTATTTATATGTATGATTCGTAGGTAATTTTAACCATCTTACTTGCCCTATGTAATCGCGATAGATAACTTGTGCATTAAACCGTTATGTTGTCAAATTCTATAGACATATAGGGTCTCAATATAATTAGGTGTCTATTCAGCTTCTATCTTTTTTGTGGATGTCTGGTAGTATGGTATTCGTACAACGAAAGTTGGCATTTATCAGTTTCACGTTATCTGATTAGTGTCATCACCATTACATGATAAGGTTAAGAACGGAAAGGCTATTGAATGAAGTATTTAATGAAGTTAGAATCCCATATTTGTGTCATATAGTATTCAACTCTCTTTAATCTTAGTTAATGTTCTTTAGTATAATCCCTTAGTTAATCTTAGTTTTAAACAACCTCAAATTGTTATTCATCTTAGCATTGGATAATAACCATACCATTGTTGCATAAATACATTGATTGAAATTAACTTAAACCAGTCCCTGTGGGAACGAACTAGAATTAATTCTATATTACTTGCGATCGCGTATACTTGCGTGAATATTAGCGCGTGTTTCAGCCCTAACAGTAACATCAATAAAAAGTGGAAGCCTTGAGTAATAATTGGTAAAGTTATTTCTTAAATGTGATATATGTCAACAAGAGACGTCAAATTAATTCAAAATCAGAGAATTGACAAGTGTGCATGTGTTATTTACAAATGATATGCAAGTCATAATTGATTGCATGTGAGTGATATGATCATTACGAGAAGTAATGACAATAGGATCATCCCTGAAAATCTTGATGAGATTGAAAAGTTTTGATTTGAAGATTACAATCTTTGTGACTTTAAAAGTCTTGGATGATACATGTCACATGTTGGTGATGTGAATCTTGAAGAGAATAACGAAGCTAAAGTTTTCATAGCTAGAATGGATTTATATTTATCCAAGCGTAGATGAACAATGATCTCTCAAGAAGGATTGCAAGTCTGTTGTACTTTTTAAAATTGTACAAAAATCAGACATAGGCTACAAAGTTGGTAAACTAAGTAGATGCATGAGTACAATAAAAATTGGTCACTTGGAAGTGATTACAATGGGATTTAAGGGGTATGATATGTGCTCGTGAGCTTGGACTGCAATACGAAAGATATCTAATTGTACTATATGAATATAGTATGTAAATTAGATTTGACTTTAAGAAATTAAAAGTCATTAGAGAATACATTTCACACTTAGCAGTCGTGTAATGGAAATGCTAGCCTTAGCTCGATTCATGATGGAATACGAGTCTGGTGCATAAATAAATGCAGTTAGAAGGCTGAATAGCCACTTTATAAGGATATTCCTAAATGACAAGGAAAACGTGTCTTCAATATGCATAGATTGTGTAATCAATATGCAAATTGGGAGATCACATTGTTGTGCATGCAATGGTATGTCTCACATCTATTATGAGGACATAATACCATTAAATAACTATTCTCAAGAAGAATTATCATGATTGACTATGTAAAGATGTAAAGTCAAATGATAATGTTTGGATCTACTAACCAGATAGTTAAACTGAGTGAATCTGTTTAATCCAAGGGAATCTAGTTAGACCTAGAGATAGTTGTAAAATCATCGAGAGGAATGGGCCTTGCCTATTGTTTAACGGCATCATGGTGGACACCCAACCTTGCTGACTGGAGATGCCAAGAACTTGGTACAATGGGACAACTAAATCACGATGACCAAATCACTATGGGGGTAACCCCTGGCCTATTTCTATGATGATAAAATAGTGAGACCCGTAAGGTACGAGGTTAAGCTTTATGCTTTTAATGATCTTTGACGAATGCATGGATTTCAAGTTTGAATACATGGAATTCGGTTGAGTAAACACGGGTTACTCTCTAAGATAAAGATCACCTATGTGAGAAAGAAGTGGGGCCGCTTCAAAGGAGAGGTATAACTCTTTAGAAACTCTTGCAGAACCAGGACAATGTTCCAGGGCCAAAATGGACATAATCATGAGAAATGAATGAGTCAGGAAAGATATAGTGATAAGTATATCATTGTTTACACAAACGGTCGAACAGTTCAAGGACATCGCGTCATACTGTCTACCAGTAAAGTCGATATACTTATTCGAGCGAAGGTTCAAGGAGCATTCTTTACCTATCGTATGCTATATCTGACCGCCGGAACTATCACCAAGTCAAGCTCCGCGGCTGTCTGTCTATGTGGTGCGTGCTACTGGACCATCAATCTCACTTGTGGGGGATTGTTGGACGAACTTAGTAATTTAGACTAAGTTGTGAATCATTTTGAGACTCTATATGAGTGAGACACATTATGTGATAGTGGTGTGTATTTATTGGAACGTTTTCTCCTCTTCGAGGGGATTCCAACGCATATTTACACGCTCAAAATGAGTAAAATGTGAATGAGAACTGATCTTCCAAAGTATGACCTTTTAATGTGAAAAGTGGGTTTTGTACCACATCGAGGGTAGCACAAACCTTTTCCTTGATTTTTCTTATAAATACCATGTACCACATCGAAAAGAAATACAAGTCCTTTCAAGCCTCTCTTTATATATAGAGTCTTAGGGCACCAGTTTTATAAAGTCGAGAAAATAAGAGCAGTCCCTTTAATTCTCAGTCTCTTCAGTCTTAAATTTTCCAAATATTCCGGTGATAGTTCTCGGGCTCAGTTCAATTTCGCTGAGAGTATTTTCGATTTATCGATAATACTAGTATCTCATTTTATCCGGGGCAAAATTGCTTTAAGGAGACAGTTTTCTGGACTCGAGATTAAATCCAATCTCTGTTTATTTTCTCAAACCCTTTTCCTAATTTAATTGTTAACTCTTATATGTTTATGTGATTTAAGAATTAGCAATGTTCTTGTGAATTAGTTATATATTCAATATATATAATAATGTCTATATCATACAAGATTGATAACACTTTTAGCTGAACATCTTGAAGGCCGTCTCAGATGGCACTCATGAACGTGCAGACTGTCCATTATGGTGAGGCTCTCCTTCGTTAAATAAGAATCATGATAAGTTGATCAAAAATTTAAATATGCAGTGAGTGTTGGAATTAATGCACTTTCACATTCATGTATCTCTAGTATTTTCTAGTAAGATATGTTTTAATTATATGTTCATGAATATAGTAATCTGATCATCAGAAATTCATTAAATCTGATATCTACAAATATTCTAGAAACATCTGTAAGGACATATATATTACATTGTACTTCTTTAGCATGAATATATATAAAAATCACAAGTTTCATATAGATATCAAGAGCTCTGCAATAGCAACTCAATAAAATTCCTACAAATTGGTATCACAACAGTGTTTCGATTCCAATCTGGGATTGAAATAAGAAGTTAAATATGACATCTACTTCAGTTCCAGTGGTGAGTCTCAGTCATCAATAACACCCTTCTTCGATGGTGAAGATTATGACTACTGAAAGATAAAAATGAAGACTATTCTACGGGCTGAAGGCTTGTGGAATATCGTGGAGAAAGGCTTTGCAGAACCTGCTAACGAGGCTAGCTTGACAGAAGCATAATTAAAGAAAATTGAAGCATTTCGTCGCCAAGATGCCAGAGCACTAAGCAACCTTCATATGGGTGTCAAGGATTTCAAGGGCAACTACGGTAAAAGAAGCATGGGAAATCCTCGAGGCTGAATTTTATGGAGATGAGAATGTGAGAAGTATCAATCTTTAAGCTTTTAAAAAAGATTTCCAGAATCTAAAAATGAAGGATTCTGAAAATATTCAAAGTTATCATGCTCGAGTAATGGAAATTGTGAACCAAATGAGAACTTATGGTGATGATATATTTGACCAACATGTTGTGGAGAAAATCTTGATCAGTTTGACGGACAAGTATGAAAATATCGTTGCTGTTATTGAAGAAACTAAATATCTCACCAAGTTGTCAGTGAAAGAATTGATGGGTTCTCTTCAAGCACATGAAAAGAGAAGATTTAAACAAACGGAGCAAACAGAGAATGCATTTCAGTCAAATACAAAGGTGAAGGCGCAACCATTTACAAGGAAGGGTGGTTACAATCAGGAGCATAAAAAGGCTGATTGGAGGAAAAAGAATGAATATTTTAACAGCAACAAGAAGGTAGATAACAATGACAGAGGTGCAAGCTTTAACTCTAAACTATTCTGCAAAATTTGCAAAAAGACTAATCATATGACATCTAAATGCTGGTTTAAGGGGAAACCACAATGTCATTATGTAATAGATTTGGTCATCTCGAGAAAGATTGCAGATTTAAATTTCAGGAAAGAGCAAATTTTACTAAAGAAAAGGTGGAATAACAAAGAGGAAGATTGTTTATATTATGCGTGTCATTCTAGTCACCATGAAGATAATAATGTTTGGTTCCTCGATAGTGACTGCATCAATCATATGTCTGAAAATGAAAATATTTTTGTGCACCTGGATACTACAGTAAATCCAAAGGTGAGAATAGGAAATGGGACAGTAGGTCAAGCTAAAGGCAAAGGCACGATTGTTGTCAAAACAAAATCTGGTGTAAAATATATCCATGATGTTCTTCTTGTTCCAGATTTGAAAGAAAATTTGTTAAGTGTTGGACAACTTCTGGAGTATGGTTATTGTCTTGTTTTTGAAGATAACTTTTGCGAGATTTTTGACAAGAACAACAACAATCAGGCCATTGCTGAAGTAATAATGGAGAGCAATAGAAACTTTCCTATAACATTTGACTACAAAGCTTTAAAGGCTGATGTTGTTGAAGAGTCATGGCTTTGGCATAAAAGATTTTGTCACCTGAACTTTCAGGGATTAAAGCTTCTCAAGCAAAGAAACATGGTGGATGGACTACCAGAATTATAACGTAAGATGGATCCTTGTGAAGGTTGTATCATGGGAAAACATCACAAAATTCCATTTCCTAAAGGGAATTTATGGAGAGCTAGGGAACGTCTAGAGCTTATACATACCGATATTTGTCGCCCAATGAAGACTCCTTCTCTGAGACAACAAAGACACTTTATCATTTTTATTGACGATTTCACAAGAATGACTTGGATTTACTTTTTGAAGGAGAAGTCAGAAGCTTTCACTGTCTTCAAGAGATTTAAAGCTCTTATAGAAAAACAATATGGTTCTAGTATAAAGTGCATTCGAAGCGATAGAGGAGGAGAATATACATCTAAAGAATTTGAAGAAGAATACTGCAAAGACGAAGGAATTTGCAAGCAACTAACAGCTGGATATAGTCCGCAGCAAAACGAAGTTGCAGAGAGGAAAAATAGAATAATTGTTGAAATGGGCAGATCCATGATGAATGAAAAAGGGCTGCCAAAAAGGTTTTGGGCAGAAGCTACAAACACGGATGTATATATCCTTAATAGGTGTCCCACGAAAGTTGTACAGAACATGACACCTTTGGAAGCATGGAGTGGTGAAAAACCTTCTATAAGTCATTTTAAAATTTATGGTTGTGTTTGTTATGCCCATAATCCTGCACAGAAGCGTACTAAATTAGATGATAAAAGTACAAAATGCATTTTTATCGGATATACTCTTGAGACTAAAGGATATAGGCTTTATAATGTCAAAACTAACAAACTGATTGTTAGTAGAGATATTTTATTTGATGAAAAAGCAGCCTGGGATTGGAGAGAAAAACAAGAAGACCATATCAGTCATCCTAATTCCTCAATAATAAGTGAAGAATGTGAAGAAAGTGATGAAAGAGAAGTACAAGCTCATACATCAGAATCTGGATCCGAGGATGATAATGAATCTCCACCAAGAAAATGGAGGCGATTAAGCGACATCTATCAGACCTGTAATTTTGTAGTTGGTGAACCAGAAACCTTTGAAGAAGCAGTGAAGCATGACGTATGGCAGCAAGCAATGGAAGAAGAGATGCATATGATTGAGAAAAATTAAACATGGGAACTGGTACACAAGCCTGAAGGAAGAGAAATTATCGGGCTAAAATGGATTTACAAGACTAAGTTAAATCAAAATGGAGAAATACAGAAATATAAGGCGAGACTAGTCGCTAAAGGTTTCACTCAAAAGGCTGGTATTGATTTTTCAGAGACATTCTCACCTGTGGCAAGGCTAGAAACTATAAGAACCTTGATTGCTCTTGCAGCACAAAAGAGATGGAAAATTTTTCAGCTTGATGTTAAGTCGGCCTTCTTAAACGGAAAGCTGGATGAGGACAATTATGTTGAGCAGCCGCAAGGTTTCTTGGTAGAAGGGGGAGAAAATAAAGTATTAAAACTCAAAAAGGCCCCTTATGATCTAAAACAATCGCCTCGAACTTGGTACAAATAAATTGATACTTACTTCTTAAAAAATGGATTTCAAAGAAGTACGAGTGAGGCAACCTTGTATGTAAAGAAAAATGGAAGCAATATTCTGATTGTTTGTCTCTATGTAGATGATCTCATCTATACATAAGACAATGATACAAGGCTTTAAAGAACACATGATGAAGGCATATGAGATGAGTGATTTAGGGCTGCTTCACTACTTTTTGGGTGTCGAAGTAACTAAAAAACCAGAAGGGATTTTGTCTCACAAAAGAGGTATGCAAAAAGTATTCTTGAAAAATTTAATATGTCAAATTGCAAGCATGTTTCTACACCATTAGTTGTTAGTGAAAAGTTATCAAAAGATGATGGTACATCAAGGGTTGACAACTCTCTCTATAGAAGTTTAGTTGGTAGCTTGTTGTATCTTACCGCCACAAGGCCTGACATCATGTTTGCTGCTACTTTACTATCACGATTTATGCAAAATCCTAGTCAAATTCACTTTAGAGCAGCAAAAAGAATTTTAAGATACTTGCAAGGAACTCTGGACTATGGCATCTATTACAAGGCTGGAGAAAATTTAAATCTGATTGCTTACTCGGATAGTGATTGGGCTAGAAGTATTGATGACATGAAAAGTACCTCAGGGTATGCATTTTTACGAGGTACAAACATCTGTTCTTGGCTGTCAAAAAAGCAAAAGGTTGTTGCGCAATCATCAGCAGAAGCTGAGTATGTAGCAGCAGGAAAGGCAACCACTTAAGTTATTTGGCTAAGAAGAATTCTTGAAGATATTGGCGAGAAGCAAAAGGAAGCAACTATTTTGTTCTGTGATGATAAATCTGCCATCTCTATTGCAAAGAATCCAGTATGTCACGAAAGAACAAAACATATAGCAATCAATTATCATTTCATCCGGGATGTAGTTGAAGAAGGCGAAATTAGACTACAGTATTGCAAGTCTCAAGAACAACTCGCTGATATTTTTACAAAAGCCCTCCCCAAAGAGAAGTTATGTTATCCACGAGATCGCATTGGAGTTGTCAAACAAGTGCATTAAGGGGGAGTGTTGGAATTAATGCACTTTCACATTCATGTATCTCTAGTATTTTCTAGTAAAATTTGTTTTAATTATATGTTCATGAACATAGTAATCTGATAATCAGGAATTTATTGAATCTGATATCTACAAATATTCTAGAAACATCTGTAAGGACATATATATTACATTGTACTTCTTCAGCATGAATATATATAAAAATCACAAGTTTCATATAGATATCAAGAGCTATGCATAGCAACTCAATAAAATTCCTACAGTGAGTTTGGTTATTGATATTGAAGTTGAATATATATATATATATGATGAGTTTTGGTGATTGAAATTGATGTAAAATGTCATGAGTTTGGATATGTTGTCCGTGTAGGAATTCGGACAAATCTGGGCAATCATATTCATCTCAGCATTCTCGAGTGTCTGCCCTTACGAGAAAGAATATTAATCATCATTATGGGTTTCTCGTTAAGGGCTGAAAGTGAAAGGATCATTATATTCAATGTGACAAAGGGCTTTCGTTATATATTTTCTGGTAAGGAAGGCAAATGAAGGTACTTCCAAATGATATCCAGAGATCTCTTTGTCAATTTTTTTAATAATTAAAAAAAAATCAATATTTTATAAGTTAGGTGATTGGAGTTCATCCCAAATCTAACAAGTTTATGAGAAGTAATAAATCTTAATTAGACAGATTTTTGTTAAAGATTAGTATTGGCTATTGAATTCGGAGGGTTTCCGCATTAAATTTGTGGAATGAGTAATAAATTTGAATACGTAGGAATGTTTAAATTGAATATCATTTCATAGAAATATTTCCAATCGTCTTTAAATTGAACATCATTTCCTGGGAATGTTTGAGACCATTAAATTTGAATACATATTTCTATTCAACAACGTAAATATTAGGGCATTAGCTTCTTTCACAGTACAAAAAAAATATTCTCTTTGAATACTATGTTTCTCATGTCCTTTCCATTCTTGTATCTTCTTTTTCTGTGGTCCAAATAGGAATGTTCTTGCTGTCTGCACAGTAGGTCCATTCACTACATGTTGACATGAAATGAAGAAGGGTTCGGGAAACCGGCCTCAAGTATCTGATCAGATAATGTGTCCAGAGAAATTACCAGTATAATTTTCAGGGACCGGATCCGAGTCTAGACTCCAAGGAATATCAGGCAGTGAACCTGGAAAAAGATTTTCTTGGTCCAGAATATTGTTACCGAATGGTAAAGTGGATGCATCCGGATTCACATTCCACCCCGACTCTGTTGGTAGAGGTGGTAATGGACTATTTTGTTGTTCCATATTCTGAGGAATTAAATTTGAAGTGGTGGATTCCGGATACAAGTTTGTGTATGGTTCCTCAGAGGGTAATGGTGGAAGAGAATCTTCCTGAGTAATAAGGGGATAATTGGCCATATTCGGATCCGTGTTCCACGGTGAAGTTGTTGGAGGCATAGAATTCATAGTATGATTGTTAGTGAAAATCTGCTCCATCTCAATATTGTCAAGTATCTCTGAGGCCAAAGATTGCAGAGATTCCAGAGAACTTTGTTGATCATAGGAAGTGCCAATGTGCCTTGAAGAGGGATAATCAATTTCGCTCGTCCCACGATTTGTTTGTTGTTGAGGGATGCTGTTGATGAAATTATTCTCTTCAGTTTCTAATTCTGGAAAAGAATTATTCACATAGAATCCTGTTAAATGAGGCAATGAGGGTTCTTCCATATGATCTTTGGATTCTAGAAATGGTGGCAATGAAGAATCTTGTGCATAACTTTCGACATTAAAAGTTGGGATTGTCGGCACTGCAGATTCTTGATGATTAAAATCATTTATCTTTGTCTAATTACTTCCCGTAGAAACGATTTCAGGTCTTTTCGAACCGCCAAAGAGAAGTGATTTTCCATCATTAGCAATTCGTAGTCCCATAAATGCACTATTACTAGTGCTTGAGCTTGTTCCATGATTATCAGAATTGTTACTCCATGACCTCTTATTAGAAGTGCTCAACAATATGTTTCTCTCAACATCACCATAATCTTGGAAGCTTTTATTCACCTCAGTCCTTCGGCTATGCCGATTGTGCATATTTTTAGTGCTGAGGGCATGCAAAGAAGATACATCAAAACACCAGTAAGATGGCGGTGCTAGACGGATACTAGAGGCACCAATCCCCGTTCTTATTCCGTAAAGCAAGGAATTACTTGAAGAAGACATGGGAAGATGATTTCCCAGGGAAGAGCCATACATATGTGGTGCCTTTATGTACTCCGTTGCTGCGTTCAATCCCTGAAAGTCCCGTTCCTCTTGGGATTTCTTCAAGCATATACGATATTTCTGCACAATTTCAATTCATATCAGTCATCTTGAAGGCAAATGCCTTGAGAAATGAATGGTTTTGAAGTAGCCAGCTAGAGACTAGAGAGATTGATTAAGTAAAGAACAGGAAGAAAGACTCGGAATTTTGAAGAGACCATAGAAATGCATGAAATATATATAACTACTGGAGTACGAAGAGTGGGGTCCGGAGTTATTGATTTTGATGCGAGATATATTTCACATTAATAAATATTTATGTCATGAATTATCTTGAATCCTTAATGTAAGATTAGATATTAATCAGACAGATTCTCACTCGTGTGCACAATTTATTAGGAATTCTAATGAAATCATAGATTTCTTCCAATCAATGCAGTAAATTCTTTAACATATTTTTAAAATTGGATGAAAATACAATAAAATACCTGCAAATGGCTAGCAACATTTTCCCTCGTAAGTCCTGGTTCATTCATCGCTTCGACAATTTTTTTTTGGAAAAGCCCCTACACGTACATGAAAAACAGCGTGGTTACAAAATTGAAGTGCGCGTATGAATTAAGCAGTGAAATCAAAGCAATTCTCATTTGATAGTGGTAAGCAAATCTTGTGCAGGAGACAGTTGAGTGAGGAAACGAAACAAGTAAAAAATAATAGTAACAAGTAAACTTACTGTCCTCTCCCATTTGTGCAATGGCATCCACGAATTTCCGATGCATTTCACTTGTCCAAATAAATCTTTTTTTCCTTGGAACATTAGATTCATCTTCACCGTCATCGAGTGCTTCACTCGAACTCTCTTCACGTTCTTTCCTTTTTCTGTTCTCTCTTGTCTGAATTGTTTCGTCACCTGAATATGTATTTGCTCTATTACTCGTGTCACCCACAATGTTAGTAGCATCTTCACTGACGGTCACTGCCTCAGTGCTACGTTTTTCGTACAGTTTCTCCATATTCTTTACACTCAAATATCCTTCACAAAACATAAATGTCACGGATATAATAAGCATCGCACAAAGAATTAAAAGAAAAATATAATTGCATTTATATGTATACGATTGTGACCAAAAATATTAGTCAAAACTATTTACCAACCAATTTAGTAGAGCGGTAGGAATATACCAGCCAATTTTATATGCGGTCTGAAATGACAACATATGCGCATAAATTTACAGATATTTTCGAAAAATGCAATTCTGTATAATCCATAAGCCCCTCACAAATGAGAGAAGATGTAAGATAGATATGTTAATCAGTAACAAATGTGACAGAAAGGATACCTTGATTTCTAAAAAGACAAGAAGAATGCACAAGTTTATACTTCGTTCAAATGGTTTTAGACTAACTTATAAACTTGACTTGAATACTTGATAAACAAAGAAGCATGTGTAATCTATATATAACCTGTGCAAGCGTCTGTATTTGGATTTTGTTTACTCTACTGTACCAGATTCTTCAAAATAATCTAAAAGTTGTATAACTTTAAAAAAAATCCGAAAACAAAAGGAAGAAGGTTTTTCTTAAAATGCATTGTTTAATGAAAACAGTACCTGCTCGAATCTGTTTATGGTAAAATCTGATGGGCTGTAATATTTGATTTGAATATCATAAGTAGCAGAGTAGCAGCTCATTTTTGTAATTTTATTTTCTTAAAATGATGTTATGCAGTATCCAAATTTGTGTATTGTATCACTTCCAAAAGAGGGGGAAGTGGATAATTGTTTTATTAGTTTTTGTTTTTCTGGTGTTTTAATTTTTTCTAGGCCTACAAGTGCTGACGGAAAATATGCTGCTCAATGATGTCAGGTTGAGATGCTTTTTATATTTGAAACATGTTCAGCTAGCGTTACTCAGGTGGAAACAAGCATGCATAGCCTGGTCTCGTGTTCCTTTGCACAAAGTTGTTATAGTAGGGTTGGAATAAGAGATAGCAGGGTTAGACCATCAGATTTTCGGAGCATGGTTAATTTATATATTTATCAAATAAGATGCAAAGAGAGTGCAGCAAATTGTAGTGTTTTGTTGGGCCATCTGGAAAGCTCTTGATATCGCAATGAGCTAGAGTTGGCAACAGCAAACTATATCAGTTGACGAAGTTGTGGGATCAGCTGACCTCTGTCTTGATGAATGGACAAGGTCTCAGCAAAGGGACTTAATGTCTACACCAGAAACCTTGATTCCAGGAGATGAGGCTTAGAGTTGGACTAAACCAGTAATTAATACTATCAAGATCAATGTTGATGCCTCATCATTTTCCGAAATAGGGGATTTTGCCATTTGCATGGCCAAGGCTTCTTGATTGTTTAGCAAATTCTCCAACTCAACTAAACTTGGCTGATTTGCCCATCCTTGAATGGATGTCAAAAACGGGTGTACTTCTTTATGCCACGAATAAGATTTCTACGCATTCATGCCTTGTTGATAGGCTCATCTGGATCAAGTTCTGAAATTTCAGCACATAGGCTCTTTACTTTCTGAAAATGTTGAGCAATCGACATACTTCCTTGATTAGTATTTGCCAAATCGTTCTCCAAAAACTGAAGTCTGGCTGTGTTTTTCTTTGTAAAGAGCTTCTCCAAAGATAAGATCAAATTGCTCTGTCAGATTATCATAAATTGCAACTTCACTAATTACATACCTATTCTGAGACTAACTCTGGTATCTGAGTGGCTATCGAATGCATACAAGGACAAAGGAATATCGTACACTCTTTGCATGTTTGGATAAAAAAGTCCATAATTTCTCTCGGAAATAGGTCCATTATTTTGATCTTCGCTAAACAGTGCAAATAGAAAGACATTGAGTGTTTGGTTGGGCCTTAAGTGGGTGCCACCGCCTGTGAGTACTTTGCGCAGTAGGTTTCCGTTATACAATGCAGCATTGGCCACTCCAGCGCCAAATTCCTTCTCCCCGCCTGCAGAAGGCCAGCCAGTCTCCGAAACTACAACTCTAATGTCATGAAAACTCAAGGCATCAAGAGCTGCAAAGACGGCATCAAGTTGGGCTTCGAAAAGGCTCGTGTTTTATGGGTCCATGAACACTTCGTTTCCTATAGCGATGTCTTCAATCATGGTTCTTGGATAGAAGGGTACTATTCTGGTCTGAAGCCATCTGTTGGTGTAATTCATGTTAGCAGCAGCAAATTAGAGTAGCTGATTAGGCATAGCAATCGTAACCTTAATGTCCTTATCAACGAAAGCGGAAACAATAGAAGGAAACAATAGAAGGATTGGCGTCAAAGATTTTAACACGGGTAATGCCATTGGATTTAAGAAGCTCTACAACTTGAGGAGGATCAGGAAGATCATTAGTTGACACCATGGAACCAAAATCAGAGGACACAGCTCGAAACGAGAACAAACAGAGCAGACATATTAGAAATTTTAAGATTAACATTGTCATTAGATTTACAACAATGGTTATGGAAAAGAAAGAAAAGCTAGGAAGATGGAACCAAATCAGGCTGAACAATGTTTTGGTTTGATACAGCTACTGTTTGATATAGATCGAGCGGTGGGGCTTTGCAATTTTAATTTTGATTCAGTATTTGGTTTACGGTTCATAATTTAGATTTGAATTTTATTTTGGTTTTTGATGAACCGAAATAAAAGTTCAATTAAAATTTGCACCGAATATATCTAAATAAAAAGAATTGAAGTGTGTTAAAATTTGATTACTACTTGATATATATTTGGTTTTTTATATATTTTCTCCTAACAATAGTAATTTTTTAAAGCAATTTTTATGATGATTATAAATCTTAATTGGTCGAATAAGAGTATCGAACTTAAAATATCAATGTTCGAAACATAGTTGTCAGCCAGTAACTTAAATTCATCAAGTAACAATAATGCTAACTTTAACATATTTTTGTCTACAAGGCAAAGCTATTGAATTCAGATAAGAATTCTTCTCATGCTGCCGATATAGCTTTGTTCACTACATGTTAAGATGCAAAGACAGTTGTTGAAATGTATCTTGAGGTGTCTCAGATAGTGAAGGAGACATATAAGTTTGCTTATCGAAGAAATTGCCATTATATGGTTGATGAACTGAGTCTCCATCCAGATTCCAAGGAATTTCGGATAGTAATGGAGGTAGAATACTTTGTTGGTCCAAAATATCATTACTTCCTGGCATAGCATCCGAGTTCACATTCCATTGTGACTCTAATGATAAAGATGGCACTAGACTTTGTTCGTCTGTGACTTGAGGAATCGGGTTTAAAGTCGTGGAGTCTGGATAGAATTCCAATGGTATCTCAGATGGTAATAATGACAGATAGCTTCTTGGTTCAATGATACTTGTGTTGAGTGTTTAGGAGGCCGTGTAGGAATTCGGATGCCATGGTGATAGAAAAGTTGTAGTATGATTGTTGGCATGAATCTGGCTAATATACTTGTGTTGAGTGTTTAGTGCTTGTAAGTTGTTACTGTCACATGATCATCAGTAGTACTTGGCCTTCATCAGTAGTACTCTTTAATTACACCTTATTTTTTGTAATAGAAAGTCAAAAATTCAAATTCCAGACGTCTGCATGAGTATTTAAACTTCTTGTGTTGGACCCTAAATGATTGTGATAATATCATTGCACATGTAAAAAATATATGTGTCATGAATTCTCTTAAATTGTTAATAGCAGATTAGATATTAATCTTACAGATTTCATAATGAAGTCATAATTTCTTCCTTTCTATGCGGTTTTTGTATCATACTCAAAAAAAGCACTCTAATTTAGTGGTCAAACTACACCTTGTTGATCCTAAAGCACAGCAACAGAACTTTCTAGAACAAAAACATCAGCTGACAAGCATCAGTACAATCAAGCTAAGGGGTTGAACTTGGATTATATATTGTGTTAGAAAACCGAACTGACTAGTTTAGTTGACATTGGAGTTCAATATTGACATGCAGAATTTTCGTATGTGATTTTGACCTATGTTGAAGTTGAATATTATATTTTAACTTATAAAGTTATTTATAATCCGATTATCTCATAGAACGGAAACTTATGAAGCTAACTAATATTTGTTTTCTTATTCTGTATCAGCATGACAGTTTTCCAAGGTGCTTATGCGGTGACAATTTCTTATTCTGTATCTCATGACAGTTTTTTTATTCTGTATCAACATTTTATAAGTTCATTTGGTTACCTAAAGATTTTTATTTGAAATTCTTTGTCACCTCCTTGCAAACAAGTTCAAGCAATCACAAGCTATACTCATATCCTGCGAGTAAGAGGGGCCTCAAAATTTCAAACTTACTAAGTATATATTTATAAAATCGCATGGTATATAAATATTAGAGCCCCGTTAACTAGTTTTGACTATTACCTCACGAATCCCAGGGCCGTTAGAGCCCCGTTAACTAGGTGGCCGACCTTGGCTATATTAAGCAGCTCCAATGCTGCCCATTTGGATGCATTGGGACACGAGAAAAAGAAAATGGGCTGGCCAGTTTACATTTCATGCGTTGGAGCACATCCACACAAACGGGCACGGCCAATCATCTGGCCATGGCCAACTCTGCCACTTTATATATTATAATACCTGCTTTTGCTTTTTAAGTTTATGTTAGTAATATTTTATCAATTCATTCAATCTGCTGCTATATGAACGTTACATTTCTAACGTATATATTAAACGGTTATATTTTTTTCCTATAAATAATCAGCTCACAATTCATAATTTTTACTTCATAAAAAATCAAAATTTTCTCTCCAAAAAAATGAATCCAAATAATCCCCCACCTCCAAATTCTCAAAACCCAAACTCTCAATTTTCATATCCATATCCAAATCCTTATTTTTCAAATCCACAAAATTTTAATTATAATTCTCAACCACCATTTTCACAATCTCAAGCTTCTCATTTTCCATTTTTGTATCCTCAAAATTCTCCTTATCCAATTCCATTTCCTCCATTTTCAAATTCACAATTTGAAACCCAACAATCACCCATCAATGTTGAAAATTCGCCAGATTCGCAAGTGCCAGCTTTTGGTAACACAAATCTTGTTGATCTAAATGATGATTATGAGGAAACGGAAGATGTACGTGAAAATACTGGTCATTGGACGTGGGTTGAAGATAAGCTCTTAATAAGTGTGTGGTTGAATGTGTCAATTGATCCACTAATCGGAACTGATCAAAAAGCTGAAGCCTTTTGGGATAGGATTAAACAATATTGTGAAGAAGACAATCCCGGGGTCATCAAACGAGGAGTCGTGGCTATGAGAAAAAGGTGGCAACGAATAAATGAAGGTGCTCAAAAGTTTGGGTCATGCTATGATGAGGCTTAACGGATGATTGGGAGTGGTTCAAACTTGGATAACATAATTGAGAAAGCTCATGAACTCCATTTGGCTCAATACAAGAAAAAAACTAATTTCGATAGTCATTGGCGTGAGCTTCGTAGACAGCCCAAGTGGAGAACTCCTACAACTAGTGCAAGTTCTAAAAGAACTAAAGTAAATAGTTCTGGAGCTTACTCATCAGAGGGAAATAACGATACGCCAACATCCGATGAATTTCAACCGGTTCGTCCAAAAGGCACAAAAACTGCTAAAAGGAAGGGAAAGGGAAAGGCAACAACTGCGGAAATTGAAGAATATGAAGCTATTCAAGTTAGTGAATTGAGAAAAATAAACATAATGGAGACAATAAATGAGATGAAGCAAAAAGATATTGAGACTCGACAAAGAGAGCTTGAGACAAAGCAAACTGAGCTCGATTTACAAGTCATTTTGGCGGATACTACAAAAATGAATGATGCTCAACGGAGGGTTCATGCAAAAATGCTTGAGAAAATAATGGAAAGAAACTAACCGTTGGAAGCTAGTACTTGTCTTTTCTTGTTTGTTTTTATTTATTTGTAAACTAGTCGTTGGAAGCTAGTACTTGTCTTTTCTTGTTTGTTTTAATATGTTTGTAAGCTAGCCGTTGGGAGGTAGTGCTTGTTTTTATTTGTTTGTAAACTAGCCGTTGGAACATAGAATATATTCGTTTTTACCATCTATATAAACTAGATGTATCATTCTGTTCAATTCACATCAACATGAATCAAACACCCACAACAGAAAGCTTCATCGAAGAATTCACCCAAGAATTTATTGATGAGTTCTGCGATGATAGTAGAAACAATCGTCGACTCGAGCTCTTTCATAAAATATATGGACAGAGCTCAGCATCCACGCCTCGAAGATGTATTTACAAAGATCGTTAAGCAGGTCATCAACGTCTGGTGAATGATTATTTTTCACCAAATCCAGTATATCCAGATTATATCTTTCGACGAAGATTTCATATGGGAAGACATGTCTTTCTTCGTATTGTGGATGATGTCTCAAATTTGGATCCATACTTTCAACAAAGAATTGATGCAGTGGGAAGAAAAGGTTTATCACCTTTACAAAAATGCACTGCGGCAATGCGTATGTTGGCTTATGGTATATCTGCTGATGCTGTTGATGATTACGTTCGTATTGGAAAGAGTACTGCGGTTGAAGCCTTGAAAAGGTTCGTCACAAATATAATTACTATATTTGAAGGTGAATACTTACGAAAGCCGAACTCAAATGACGTGCTACGTCTACTACAATTGGGTGAGGCTCGTGGTTTTCCTGGTATGATGGGGAGTATTGATTGTATGCATTGGCAATGGAAAAATTGCCCTAAAGCATGGAAGGGAATGTTCATGAGTGGTCACAAAGGAGTTGCAACAATTATACTAGAAGCGGTTGCTTCATCTGATCTATGGATATGGCATGCATTTTTCGGAGTTGCTGGATCAAACAATGACATAAATGTTTTAGATCGGTCACCAATATTTGATGATGTGCTACAAGGTCGTGCTCCAGAGGTAAATTATACTATCAATGGAAATAATTATAATGTGGGATATTACTTAACAGATGGAATATATCCTGAATGGGCAACGTTTGTTAAAACGATACCACGTCCACAAGGTGATAAAAGAAAATTATTTTCAAAATATCAAGAAAGTCAGCGAAAAGACGTCGAACGAGCATTTGGTGTGTTGCAATCCCGTTTCGCAATTGTGCGTGGTCCGGCACGCTTTTGGGATAAAGACGATCTTGGGAGAATCATGAGAGCGTGCATCATAATACATAATATGATTGTTGAAGACGAGAGAGACACGTACGCCACTCAATTTGGTGCCCTACCAATTTATGATGATGCAACAAATGGCATATCACAACCAAAGTTAGGCGAAGAACCTTTTGTCGCGTATGAAACGTATATTCAGAACACTATACAGATTCGTGATAAACGAGCACATCGTCAACTACAAAATGACTTGATTGAGCATATTTCCCATTTCGCCAATAATCGTTAATTTTTGTTATTGTAACGTTTGAATTTAATGCTTTTTTGTGATGTAACCTTAATTATGTCTTTTATTCACGTGTGATTTTTATATTTTATGTATTATCATGTCATTTTTAGATTTAATATTTTTGTATGTGATGTTTTTAATTTAATATTTCTAATAATATGATACAATTTAAAGTATTTAATTAAAAATTAAATTACATTGGAAACAAATATAATTAATTGCTTAATTTAAAATTAAATTAATTAAAAATATAATATAATATAAATAGTATACAAAATTATATCTAAACAATTATTATAATATAAAAAGTAAAAAGCTGTCTAATGCAAAGGTGAAATGGGCATGGTGAAATGGGCTTCCCATTGGACATGATTGGCCAAATTTAATTCACTGCCCAGCTTTGCATAGGTGGACTTGAAGTGGGACCAGTAAAGGATATGGGCAGCAGCATTGGAGCTGCTCTTAGTACCAACTGATTTCGATTATTACCTCACGAATCTCAAGATAATGAAATTAGTGAGGAACAAAGTTTCAACGACAAATGTCAAAGGAGGAAAGGATTCTTGCTGGATGACAAAAAGGGGTGATGGGTCAATCAGGTTATAGCTGTCATAGTGTGTTCAACAGTAAGATATCAATTAATATTTCACAAGAGAGTGTGTTCGACCGTAAGATATCAATTAATATTTCACAAGAGAATGTGCACGAGAAAGTATAAGATGAAATTGTTAAATAGTATAAGATCATGTTCGGACCTTCTTCTACCACCTTAAGGTTTTAGTGTGACTGATTACTTAACAACATGGTATCTGAACTCGGTTTAGGGAGGGACTCGGATTCGAATCCTCCCACCCCTATTTATTTAATTTAATATTTATTGTTGGTATATTGATATTGGTATTAGTTATATTTGTTGTTGTCAATCGGTACAAAAAGTATTGTACGATTGAGGGGGAGTATTAAAGAGTATAAAATTATGTTCAGACCCTCCTCTACCACCTTAAGATTTTGGATGAGCTTGTTATTTAACAGAAATATGTGAGAACAAATGTGTGACGACACCAAGTGAAAAACATTTATTGAACACAGGCGAAAAGCCTATTTTTACAAGGTTGGAACACTTGAATTTATGCAAACAGTCATATATAAATAGGATAATAAAACTTATAAGCAAAAAAGAGCATATATATAAACAGAATTGGTGAACTCGGTTTCTTTTTGTGCAACAAAAAGAAAAAAAGGTTATATTCATAATCTCCCACTCGATGACAGGTCCGAGATTGTTCCAGTCCCTCCACCCACTATATTAGTTCTTTTATTTCTCAATGCATTTCCTTCAAGATGACTGATATTAGTTCAAATTATGCAAAAATATCGTCTACGCTTGAAAAAATCGTAAGAGTAAACGGATATTTGGGCACATCTTAACTTATATCAAATAACTATTTTCCCGCATATACTTCCGCTCATTCCTTATTTTTACTTCGAGAACGTGGCTCATGAACCACAAAGGGTTTGGAAAACCAGCAGCAAAGAACTTTACGACATTGAACCGAAATTGGTGGACTCGGTTTATTTTTGTGAAACAAGAAGAAAGAGAGGTTATATTCATAACCTCCGAGTTGATGACATGTCCGAGATTGTTCCGGTCCCTCCACCCACCATACAAGAAGCCCTCCCTTCCACAAAAGAATGGTGGTCGCGATGATAGGACCAAATTTAACTGTATTGTAACTCGCCATGTAAGTCCAGCAGTTGTAACGAGAATAAATGAAAAGTTGCATGATTTAGGAGCCAACATTCCCGAAACCATCAAGGAAGATTTGATTCGAAATGCAAAAAGTACAACTTTGTCTCGGTCGGGAAGAATATTGTTGATGTTCTTTAGTCTGTCCAAATAGAGGATATAATGGGATTTCCAGAGGGCCATACAAGTCTAGCCTGCAAAACTACTCAATAAATGCCTCGACAAAACATTTCAGGTTGGCACAATGCAGGGAAAAAACATATCAATATAATTTATTGCTTAGATATATGTATTCTCAATTTATCACAAATAAATTATGATAGGTTGACATAGTGGCTTGCCATCTGTATGTGTTAAAGAAATTATTTCCCAAGGACATCAGAGTCCTTTCATTATTCTCGTGGTGAAGCGGAAGCTGCTTTGCACCGTCTTGGAATACCTATGAACTTCGTTGTCTCCATTGCAAATTCAGAGGTATTCCACCAATTTTCCAGGATCAGTTGAAATACTCTGAATTTTCAACGGAGACAACTAAGTTCATAGGTATTCCAAGATGGTGCAAAACAACTTCTGCTCCACCAATGCTAGAGAATAATGGAAGGACTCTGAAGCCCTTAGGAAATAATTTCTTTAACACGGACATATGGTAGGAAACTTTATCAACCTATCATAATTTATTTGTGATTAATTAAGAACATAAATATCTAAGGAATAAATGAAATAAATAAGTTTTTTTTCCTGCGCAGTACCTGAAACGTATTGTCGAGGCAGTTATATTGAGTAGTTTTCCAGACTAGACTTGTATGGTCCTCCGGATGTCCCTTTATAGCCTCTATACGGATAGGATGAAGAACATTAACAATGTTCATACCGACCCAACAAAGTTGTCCTTTTTACATTTTCGAATCTTACTTGATGGTTTCAGGAGGGCCAAGTCCCGAATCATGAAACTCTTCATTTATTCTCATTAGAACTGATGGATTTGCATGACGAGTTACAAACAGTTAAATTTGGTCATATCATCCTATTGCGGCCCCCAATTTTTTGGGGAATTTAGGGCTTCTTGTATGGTGGGTGGAAGGACCAGAACAATCTCGGAGCTTTCATCAACGGGGAGGTTATGAAATAACCTCTCTCTTTTCTTGTTGCACAAAAATAAACCGAGTCCATTAATTTCGCTTCAATGTCGTAAAGTTCTTTGCTGATGGTTTTCCACACCCCTTATGGTTTATGAGCCACGTTCTCGAAGTAAAAGTAAGGAATGAATGAAAGTATATACGGTAAAATAGTTATTCGATGCAAGTTAAGACGTGCTCAAATAATCCCTTTCCTCTTGCGATTTTTTCAAAACGCAGACGATATTTCTACATAATTTCAATTTATATTTGTCATCTTAAGGAAATGCATTGAGAAATGAAAGAATTGAATATGTACCAGTGAAACTATCTGAACTCGGAAGGAAAATATATATGAGAACCAGAAAATAGGACAATGTGAGTGTGAAAAACTAAAATACAAGAACAGAAGATTGACGAATTAAAGAAGGACAGAAGAAAGACTCATCATTTTAAAGAGACCACAAAATTGCATAAAATATTTATAACGACATGAAGTATAAAGAGAGGGATTCGGAGTAATTGATTATGATACGACATTTATTGATTATGTATAAATATTTATGTCATGAAATATCTTAAATTGTTAATGTAAGATTTGATATTAATCAGAGAGATTCTCACTCCTGTGTAATAACTCATTAGGAATTTTAAATCATAGATTTCTTCCTCTCACATTTTTTAACATGTCAGTAAGATTATTATATACATTTTATCAAAACAAAAGTTGTCATACACGTAGCAGCTAGTATCTTGATTTGTGCATTGTAGTATCGTCAATTCCTTGTTACAAAGAGAGGGATCAATTATTTAGTTTATACATTTATTATCTCATACTTATATTATTTTTAGGCATGTAAATACTAGTGGGCAAAATAAGTTCAATGACGTTATGCACGAGTACATATTTTAATACTAGACAACGATAATAAATCTTATATAATTTACAGAAAATATTGAAGACTCGTTCGATCGTCCTAGATTTTTCAAATTCTAAACTCGGTATAATTATGGGAAGCACTTTAGTAGTAGACTAAATAATACCTTATGTTGGGGTTGTCAATAAATCATGCAATGGAATGTGACTAGGTACAGGGCGTTGATTTGTTCTGTTACATTTCGCAGTAAAATGACTAAAGTTTCATAATTCAAAAAATTGGTTCTTTTTATCATTTTAAAACGTAACATAAACTTGAATTTCTTGAGAACGTAACTTTACAATGTGTTTTCTTAAAAAAAAGGAAAAAAAAACTGAAAACGCAACTACGAGTTATGTTCTTGTATGTAAAAAAATGAAACAGAAAAGAAATTGAAATTGTGTGTCTTAAAAATGGCACCAAACCACACCAGGCTTGGTAGCTTGCAGGCCAAAGAGCTTGTCGACCGATTTTGAATTTTTTTTAAACACTAGTTGTAGTTGCGTAAATGTGTGATAGTAAGAGCTATTTTTTACTATTAAAACTTGGGGCATTTTAATTTTAAATTTTGATTAAAACGGTCATTTCTCGTAGGTACTAACAATATCCTCTTGAGTAAAAAAATTCAGAATTTACTGAAATATAAGATATGAGCCATGAAAAAAGGAGTAAAGGCCGAAACAACTAAGTTTGTCTTAATCCTGTTAATTAACTTTTCTTGCCTACACCTAGGGGTGTAATCGAGCCGATCCGAGTCGAATACTGTCAGGCTCGGCTCGAACTCGACTAAAATAGTTCGGGCTCAGGCTCGAGCTCGAACTTGACCGAGCCTTTAATTTTAAGTTCGAAGCTCGGCTCGTAAAAGGTTCGGTAGGCTCGAGGTAGGTTAGAAAGGTTGAATTAATTACTAAATATTAATAAAATTTTGAAATATGATCGGTTCGACTCGAGTTCGGCTCCAATTCGACTCGATAATAAATAAATAATATATAAAAATATTTATGTAAAAATATATTTATAATAAAAAAAATTAAAAATAATAGAAGCTCGATAAGTCTCGCGAACCTTACGAGCCGAATAATTTGAAGCTCGAGCTCGAGCTCGGCTTGATTATTTTCGAGCCGAATTCAAAATTTTTACGAGCCGAGTTCGAGTAGCTCACGAACAGTTTGGGTCATTTACACCCCTACCTACACCTAGGAAAGTGTTGATCAATGCTGATGAGTACTGTTCTCTTTTCTGGATGTTCAAGGTGTAGTTCTATGAGTAGCAATTCGTCAAAATAAACTAATCGCGGTGTTAAGGAAGAAAGGGAAAGAATTAAATACAGTAACATATGAATTTAAGTACAGTATATGACGCACAATATTATAACCATATGGTGGTGGTTGTTCGTGGAGGAATTCGAACAAATCTGGACAATATCAGCACTCTCGAGTACTGTCTCCCAGGGGCAATGTCTGTGGATAATTTTTTGCTCTAGTGAAGTTCTAGTCTTCCTTGAAGAGAAATAATAAAAAAATTAGAATAATAGCCCGTGTGAGGCACGGGCCTAGCAATATATCAAAATTTGATGAATAAATTTTTTAATTTTTGTAAGATTAATAAATAAAATATAGTCCCTAATGATTTAATTAAAATGTACCATTCGGGAATGGACTAACAGGAGTTTCTTTTTTGAGTGGATTTGGGATGAACCGTTTGTAGTTAGTCAGACGGCTACAAGAGCAGATGAGGCAAATATGCGTAAACATGATCAGGCATGCAAAAATAATCAACAAGTGTTCATGCCTTTTTCTTTTGACATATTTGGAATATTGACATCTGATATAGTTGAGTTTTTTAGGAGAGTGCAGAAGATCATGAATAAAAATTTTATGACTGCAAGCTTGACTGAATATGTTTTTGTAGGATATGATTTGCAATTCAACGAGATATTGCGGCGCAGTTTGTTACTTGCTTACCTCGGACACTTGTATATACTTTTTTATCCCATTAATTTATTTTAATAAAAAAATGTGCAAAAAATAACATTGTAGATAGTTTATGTTCAATGAATATTTAGACTCTAAATTGATTATTTATTGTGCTCAACAAGATATCACGACGCAATTTGTTGCTCTCTTATCTCGTACACTTGTATAGACTTTTTATCCCATTAATTTATTTCATTAAAAAAATGTACAAAAATAGCATTGTAGATAGTTTATATTCAATGAATAATTAAACTCTAAATTGATAAAAATTTGTTGTGTTACAATTTTTTTTGTAGGCTTGATGATTCCGGTGATAACAAATATTTTGATTGTACATCATCTCTAAGTCAAATAAGTTGTTGTTTTTATTCAAATTTGCGTAGTTCATATATATGAGTGTAATGTGATTTTGCATTTGATGTAGAAGATGTCTCAACCTAATCATAAATTTTTCGTGTTGAAGTGTTAGTATAATATTGTTAATTTTTTTACGACGATGTTTAGTTTACAAATATATGCATATCTACTACTATATATTAAGTTATTGTGTGTACATGGTTGATGTTATAATAGATATTAATTCTACTATAGAGACTAATGTAGCAATATTTTAGTCATTGTCATTTCTTGTGTATGATTCCCACCATTTTTCATATACATATTCAGTAATCATATATATTGGCTTGATGTGTCAAACTATTATAAATTCATAAAATATTCATATATATTAGTAATTATATTTCTAATGCTTTAAGTTATTACAAAATAGAGAATACGATAATTTATATGATCAATATAATTTCTTTTCATTTTAACATAAAATAAATCAAATCATAAATTTCAGTGTGTATACAAGTTTCATTCATATGTTCTAATTTCAAATATGAAAATATAAATTAGAATATTAAATTTGCTTTTTAAAAATTTGCCCGTATTAAAAAATTACATACATTTAGTTTAAATTATAATATTACTGTATATTTTATTTTAACAAAGTGAAAATAGAAAAAAAAATGGGCGAGTACAACGCCCATAATTTTACTTGATCGTGCGATAATAGGGTCAAGTCCACGACAAATCACAGTAAATCAATCTTACAATTTTGATATATTATTTATTAATCTCGTCTTATAAAGGCCTCGAACACATTAATCCATGTGGATGTACATTAATACAAACACCTTATTTTATTGATATAATTTTCTCATTAATCGAATAAACAAACAATCTAAATCTGCTAATTGAAAAATGCACTTCAATTCGATCGAGATTTGATACATTAGTGAAAATGAGTTAAATTTTGTGTTTTTTTAAGATTTAGTAGATTCTGATGCTATGTTCGAAATAAGACAAAATACATGATCTAAATCAAAAATCAAGTTAATTTCTGAATTATGTATACATCTCTCCACTTATCCCATAATTTTTAAGTTATTTATTTTTTTACTGTCAATTTGGTTAAATTACTAAAAATTTTAGCATTCTATTTTTTTCTAAAAAATATATAACATATACTTTCTAACCATATAAATTTTATTGAATAAACACACATCAAAAATTTATTTATTTTTCCTATCATTGTGAACATGAATATTTGGCATTGTTAATTAATTCTTATATATAGTATTGTATATTTTAATAAGACATTTATTTAAAAACATATTACATTATTTACTGGATACATGTTATATCTTAATTTTTTTATATTTTTTCGTATAATGACTATCTTTACATGTTAGATATTGATCAAATTTATTATTATAATTGCAACTTTAATTATTTAGAAATATATAACTAACTAAATTAATATATATGTAATGAAAAATATGACTAAAAATATTATTTCATGAATTGCAATAGAAAACTGAAATTTAACTCTCTAGCGACACACATATTAAGTGCTTAATTGAAAACATAAAAGAGATAGTAGCATAGTGGTATTATAGTGTGAGAATTGATGTATATACTGGGGTTCAATTCTTGCCAACAAGAGATTGAGTAAAAAAAATTAATTTTAAAATCCTGATAGCTTTATAAAATCAATATATTCCGAGTTAGATGATTTTAATTCATGCCAAATTTGACAAGTTTATGAGAAATACATCATTTTTATTAGCCAAATGTTAATAAACTTTATTATTAAGCGAAATCGCTTTTTAAGTGGTACAAGTATTAATTTTGGTTTCACTAATTTTTGGTACCACCAACTTTTGATTTCACTTATTCATTCATTTATATCTTATAATTATACTTTTGTATGTTTTTTAATTCTACTAAAATTTTTGTTTACAACACCCTTTATTTATTACTATATGTATATCTTATACTTTTACATGTTTTATAACTCTATTAAATTTGGTTTTATTTTTGTTATTTAATAATTCTACATGTCTTGTGTTGTTAAGTTTGGTTTTATTTTTATTATCTTATACTTCTACATGTCTTGTGATTCTATTAAGTTTGGTTTTTATTTTTGTTATCTTATACTTCTACATGTATTATGATTCTATTAAGTTTGGTTTAATTTTTGTTATCTTATATTTCTACATGTATTACGATTCTAATAAGTTTGGTTTATTTTTTTTTTTTTTTTATTTTTTTTTTTTTGAAATAAACGCACTTGCATTAAAACTTATCAGAATCAAGGTTACAGATGATAAAATCCGGAGATTATTTTTTATTTAACTTTGTGTTCTTAATTCTCTCTTATGTATTACTAATTCAATATATTATACGTTTTTTGTTTTATCAAATTTTGTTTTCACCCTTTTTTAAATTTCATTATAACTCTAAATGTATAATTTTTATTTTCATTTACTTCTATATGACTTATAATATTATATGTATTATTTTACCCATTTTTTAATTGCATTTCTTATATTAATTTTAACTCAGTAATCTTATTTTCCATATGACTCAATAGTATATTTTAATGAAATAATAAAACTTCTGAAATTGTATAATAAATATAAGTTTTTTATTATAATCATAACATAAATATCGTACTCAACGGTTTGAGTTGAATTTTCTGAGTAAAAATTATAAATTTTGACATGACAATTATACTATTATCCTTTTTAAATATTATTTAAATAAATTAACTCTTGCTTCGCACGGGTAATTAACTAGTATGTTTTAAAGACTAGAACTGAATTTGCAATACTATCAGTATTGGAATTGACAGATATTTGCTTTGAATTTGCATAAATTTGATAGATTTTTCTCAAACCGAATTCAAACATCAATCCATCCATAAGTACACACCATTTCTTTGATTATATATTTCTCTTCAACAATGTGAATCAACTTGTATACATAAGTTTCTTTTCAAAATTCATAAAGGAATGTTCTTATTGGCTGCATAGTAAGTCCATTCATGCATGTTACCATGAAACAAAGACGAATTTCGAAAAGCAACCTCTATTATCTACTCAGATAATGTGTTCTGATCATCGAAGAAATAGGCAGTATACGTTGAAACTGGATCCGTGGATTCCTGTTGGATGTGTTGGATAATCTAAACCTGTGTTTTGTTTTTGGATATTTATTGGCATTGTTTAGTTTACGTTGTTTTTAAAAGTTGAATAAGTCAGTAGTATTGAGATCGTGTAGGGAGTAGTGTTTCAAGTCATGTCCTAGTTTTTAGGAGTTTCAGTTCTTTCTTTCCTTTATCTGTTGTCAGACTTTAAGTATTGCAGTTGAGCCTTTTGGCAAATACTTTGCGTCTTGTTCTTTGTTTACTTGCATATTCTTAATTTAGTATACGTTTTGCACTGCCATATCTCCAATAATTGGTATCAGAGCATAGGAATATCTCAGTGAATATTAGAAGCTGTTTCGATGGACATTAACAAAGACAAAGTGAAGGTAAGCGGATCTATAAGGTTGAGCTATCCGATCTTAACAAAGAACAACTACACGACATGGGCAATGAAGATGAAGGTATATATGCAGGCTCAAGGAGTTTGGGTGGCAATTGAATCTCCTGATCCAAAAGTGCCTCTGGAAGATAAGATAGATAAAGTGGCGTTAGCGATGATGTATCAGGGTTTGTCAGAGGAGATGCTGCTGTCAATTGCTGAGAAGAGAACAGCTAAGGAGGCGTGGGATTCGTTGAAGACTATGTGTCGGGGAGCCGATCTAGTGAAGAGGGCTAAGGCTCAAACCTTGAGGAGCGAGTTTGAGTCTATTAGCATGAAATAAAATGAACAACTTGATGAGTTCTACCTGAAGTTGAATGGCTTGGTGTCTAATATAAAAGCTTTGGGAGACGAGTTGAAAGAGTCCTATGTGGTAAAAAAATTGTTGCGGGCAGTTCCATCCAAATTTCTTCAAATTGTCTCAACTCTCGAGAAATTTGGTGATCTGGAAACTCTGTCAGTCGAAGAAGTCGTGGGATCCTTGAATGCACACGAGGAGCGTATGAAAGGATGTGGGAAGAGTGAATCAAATGAAGGACAATTGCTCCTCACAGAGGAAGAATGGGCAAAACGGGAGAACAATGAAGGAAAGTTACTTCACACACGAGATGAGTGGTTGAAGAAATCAAATCGGAAGGGCTCGGATGGATCATCATCAAATTTCAGGAAGAGAGGTCCTCGAGACAAAAGCAACTTAAAGTGCTACAACTGTGGAATCTATGAGCACTTTATTGCTGATTGTCGAAGGTCCAAACGAAACAAAGAAGAAGTTAACATGGCAAAGTTTGAAGATGATGAACCAGCTTTGCTTCTGACCAAGCATGACAAGGTGGAATCGGGAGTTAAGTATCTGAGTGAAATCCAGTTGATACCATCGAAAATGACTAAGTTTCAAGGAGACTCTAATGTATAGTATTTAGATAATGGTGCAAGTAGTCATATGACAGGAGTTAAAACCAAGTTTACGAAATTGGATGAACAAGTCACGAGTGTGGTAAGTTTTGGGGATGGTTCGAGTGTGAAAATTGAAGGGAAAGGAATGGTGACATTTATGTGCAAGAATGGGGAAACTCGAACTCTGGACGGTGTATATTATATTCCACCATTGAGGAACAATATAATAAGTCTTGGACTATTGGCGGAAGATGGAAACGGAATTGTTATCAAGGGAGAGTTGCTGTGGGTTTATGAATCTCGAGGCACACTTCTAATAAAGGTAAAACGCTCAAACAATAGACTCTATAAAATCATTCTTAACTCTGTACATCCTGTTTGCCTGTTAACTAAGCAAGAGGAGGAAACAAAATTATGGCATATGCGTATGGGACATGTGAACTATAATGCTTTGTCAATGATGGCTTAGGAGAACATGGTGAATGGTATGCCAAAGATAAATCCCCCAGATGAGGTATGCAGAGGTTGTCTAATGTCGAAGCAAACTCGAAAACAGTTTCCTTCAAAATCAAATTACATAGCAACGATGGTCTTGGAATTCGTACATGGTGACCTTTGTGGCCCAATCTCTCCAGAGACAGCATCGGGTAAGAGGTATTTTTCTTGTTGGTGGATGATTTTAGCCGATACATGTGGGTCTATTTTTTGAAAACTAAAGACGAGGCCCTGTCTGCATTCATGAAATTTTGTGCCTTGGTGGAACGTGATGAAGACAGAAAAGTGAAGGTTTTTAGAACAGATAGAGGAGGAGAGTTTGGGTCCAATGAATTCAAATTGTTTTGTAAGAAAGCAGGTATAAAGAGGCACTATACAACACCATATACACCACAACAAAATGGCGTTGTGGTGTAATCGAATAGTGGTTGAGATGGCGAGGAGCTGTTTGAAAGAGACAAATCTACCATCTATAATATGGGGTGAAGCTGTGCGACACTTCGTTTATTTGCTCAACAGGCTCCCCACATGTGCACTAACTGGGGTTACTCCGTATGAAGCATTTAACGACAGAAAATCTCACATTGGTCACAGTTAGAATTTTTGGATGCGTTGTCCACATGAAGATACCAATTCAACATACTCGAAAGTTAGATGATAGAAGCAGACAAGTAATCAATTTGGGAAAGGAACCCGATACTAAAGCATATCGCTTGTATGATCTTACTAATCATAAAATTTGGATAAGCCGGGATGTCACTTTTGAGGAGAATAAGTCATGGGCATGGGAACAAAAACGGGACACTGACTTTGCCAATGTGGGGACGTTTACAGTCGAGGATATGAATGCAGGAGAAATAGAAGCAGGACGGGACATTGTAAGTGATATTGAAACAGATGATAAACTGTCACAGATACACAACCTGATAGTCCTGTTACACCAATGTCGCAACCTGTAAATCAGACTCTGAATCCGGATAATTATTATGACAGTAGTGTGCCCAAAAAGTTTAGAAATCTGCATGATGTGTACAATGATAGGGAGGAAGTACAGTTAGACGAAGAATTGTATCTCATGGGGATTGAAGAGCCCATAAATTCCACTCAAGCTGTCAAGGACCGGAATTGGAAAATTGCGATGAACAAGGAGATGCAGTCAATAGAAGAAAACAAAACATGGAAATTATCAGAGTTGCCTCCTGAAAAGAAAGTAATAGTTCTGAAGTGGATTTTCAAACTAAAAAAGGATGCCGAAGGGAAAATTGTAAAACATAATGCGAGGTTGGTGGCCAAAGGGTATGCTCAAGAACATGGGGTCGATTATGATGAAGTCTTCGCTCCGGTAACACGATTGGAAACAGTTAGGATGCTGTTAGCTTTGGCGGCTAAAAGTGAATGGGAAGTGCATCACCTTGATGTCAAAACTGCATTCTTGAATGGGGCGATAATCGAAGATGTCTATGTTGCCTAACCGGAAGGATATGAAAAAGAAGGTAAAAGAAATATGGTGTACAGGTTGTTGAAAGTATTGTATGGTCTCCGTCAAGCTCCACGTGTGTGGTATTCAAAACTGAACTCATATCTTGAGGAGTTGGGTTTCAAAAGGTGTCCGTCAGAGCATGCTGTGTACACAAAGGTAAAGGGAAATGACAAGTTGGTGATAGCAGTGTACGTAGATGATCTTTTGGTAACCGGGAGCTGCATTTCCATAATTGAGGAATTCAAGTATAAGATGAACAAGCACTTCGAGATGACAGATTTGGGAAAATTGAGTTATTACTTGGGTATTGAGGTGGAACAAAGTAAAGGCTGCATTAAGCTCAAACAATCAGGGTATGCAAGAAAAGTAATTGAAAAGGCTGGATTGAAGGGATGTAACCCAGTAAAATTTCCAATTGATCCGAAATAAGTTCTTGATAAAGATGATGAAGGGAAAAGTATGGATGCAACATATTATAGGAGTGTAATTGGTGGTTTGAGGTATCTTGTTCACACGAGACCCGACATTGCATATTCGGTGGGAATTGCAAGCAGGTACATGGAAAGGCCCACCGTGAAAAATCAAAATGCTGTCAAATAAATTTTAAGATATGTGCAAGGAACTCTGAAGTATGGATTGGTGTACACGAGGATCAGTGGGAACAATGTTGTAACTGGTTATACGGACAGTGATTTAGCGGGCAATTTGGATGATCGTCGCAGCACTGGAGGCAAGTGTTTCTACCTGAATGAAAGCTTAGTTATTTGGGTTTCTCAGAAGCAAAGGTGTGTTGCACTATCGTCGTGCGAAGCAGAATTTATGGCAGCTACTTCAGCAGCTTGCGAAGCTATTTGGGTCCGAAATTTGTTGAATCAGATCACTGGAGAATGCACAGGTCCCGTAGTTCTGTTTGTTGATAATAAGTCAGCAATTGATCTCGCTAAGAATGTTGTTTTTCATGGAAGAAGTAAATACATTCACGTTCGCTACCATTTCATAAGAGAATGCGTTGAAAGAGGTGATATTATTCTGAAACATGTGAACAGCGATGAATAGAAAGTGGATATTCTAACAAAGGCTTTGGTGATGAACAAATTTGAGAATATGCGTGATTTGCTGGGAATCAAAAACTTATCTGAGCAAGTTTAAGATTAAGGGAGGATGTGTTGGATAATCTTAAACCTGTGTTTTGTTTTTGGATATTTATTGGCATTGTTTAGTTTACGTTGTTTTTAGAAGTTGAATAAGTCAGTAGTATTGAGATGTAGGGAGTAGTGTTTCAAGTCATGTCCTAGTTTTTAGGAGTTTCAGTTCTTTCCTTCCTTTATTTGTTGTCAGACTTTCGGTATTGCAGTTAAGCCTTTTGGCAAATACTTTGTGTCTTGTGCTTTGTTTACTTGCATATTCTTGATTTAGTATACGTTTTGCACTGCCATATCTCCAATAATTCCAAGAAATTTCGGACGGTAAACTTGGAAGAAGATTTTCAAGGTCCGGAATATTATTGTTACTGACTGGCATAATGGATGCATCCGGATTAATAATCCACTTTGACCCTGTTGGTAAATGTGGTAATGGACTAATATTTCGGTCCATAAATTGCAGAACCGAGCTTGAAGCGGTGGTGTCCGGATACACGTCCCATGGTACCTCAGATGGTAACGGTGGTAGAGAATCTTCCTTGTTGATAAGGAGATTGGAGGCCGTGTTTGTGTTGTGGTTCCATGAGGAAGTTGATGGAGGTATAAAAGTCACTGTAGGATTAGCAAAAATCTGCGCGTTTTGCTCCCTCTTAATGTTCTCAAGTATCTCTGAGGCCAATGATTGCAGAGAATCCCGATAATCATAGGAAGTGCCTATGTCCCATAGAAGAAAGAATTTATATCTACATTCCTGCTTGTCCCATAATAAGCTTCCTGTTGGGGAACGAGATTGATGGATTCATTCTTTTCGGTCTCCAATCCTGGCAAAGAATTTTTAACTTTGAACTCTGGGAAAGGAGGCTCTACCATTTGATCTTCAGACTCTGTCGATGGTGGCAATGGAAAATCTTGATTATAACTTGGGAATAGAGGCGCTTCAGACTTTTGATGATTTCCGTATAGTATATGATTATACTCTGGTGCTCCGTTTGAACCGGCATGAAAGTACCTATCCCTTTCCTCTTACGATTTTTTCAAGCTTATACGATATTTTTGCAAAATTTCAACCAGTATCAGTCATCTTGAAGAAAATGCATTGAAAAATGAAAGAATCGAATATGTACTAGTGAAACGATCTAGAACTCTGAAGGAACATATGAGAACTTGGAAATAGGATATGCGATGGCGACAAACTAAACCATCCAGGCGACCACAAGGAACAATCACTTTGAGGGGGGTTTCCTAATTTTCTCTCTAGATTATTTTTGAAATTTAGAACAAATGTTATTGTTTTCCAAGGCACAAAAAAGCTCGGAAATGTTGCAGGCATGGATCTAGTCCATTTATCTTCTGTTTAGAGGGGAGATTACGAGAGTTTAATAAGAGACCTTGACATTTTATTGAAGTGGCTAGCTAGAGAGATTGATGAAGTAACAAAGTACAGAACATAAGGACTCATATTTTTTGAAGAGACTACAGAAAAGCATGAAATATATAGAATAACAAGGAGTATGAACTATGAAGAGTGGGATTCCGAGTAATTGATTTCGATACGAGATTTATTGTGCATGTATAAATATTTATGTCATGAATTATCTTGAATTGCTAATGCAAGATATGATGTTAATCAGAAAGATTATCACTCGTGTGCTCGTGTGTAATAATTTATTAAGAATTTTAATATCATAGATTTCTTACTCTCAATGCAATAAAATTATTTAGCATATCAGTAAGATTTGAAGAAAATTCAATAAGATACATGCAAATGGCTTTCAAGATTTTCCCTCTGTAAGTCCTGGTTCATCCATCAATTCTACTATTTTCTTCGGAAAAGCCCCCGTACAAATATGAGAAATAGTATGGTTACAAATCGGTTGCACAACCACAGTGGCGTGTGTGCGAGAGATTACAGTGAAGACGTGGAAGAACTAAACAATAATAGTAACAAGTAAACTAAGTGTCATCTACTAGCTGTGCAATGGCATCCACGAATTTTTAATGCATTTCATTTGTCCAAATAAATCATTTTTTTGAAACATTAGATTCATTTTCACCTTGATCGAGTGGTTTACTAGAACTCTCTTCACGTTCTTTCCTTTTTATGTTTTACATTGTTTAAATTGTTTCATCACTTGAATATATTTTTGCTTTATAACTCGTCTCTCCCACAACTTTATTTTCTTGATACGTTTGGCCCGCGATAATATTACACGCACACTGTTATTATTAATTTAATAATTATTATTATTTTTGGGCTACAAATAAATATATCAATTATATTTACTATTTATTATATTGGGTTAAATCAAGTGATCAAATAAGATACCCAATTAGATTTTAATTTATTGTATAGGCCTAATAAGTGAATAACTAATAATAGGCCGAATTAAATTACAATGGAAGATTTAATTAGGTGGTATATAAAAAGGGTTATAGTCCCCAATATATCAAGTACGTTACACGGCTTATCTTATAAGCCCATCAGAGAGGGCTATTAAGAAACCCTAAAGAGTACTTGGTTGAGGAAGACCATAATCAAGAACATAATACAGATTCAAATACCATAACAATTATTATCTTATGTATTCATGTACGCTTCCTCCTTTTAGTTTAATCTCGATAATTAGATATGATGATTACGGTCCTTGTCTCTATTTTAGAGAATTATATGTTTATATAATTATTAAATTCTATCTACTGGCATCAGAGCCTCTTCATATCTGATTATTGAATATCAAATTTATGTTTTTTTCTATGTTGTTGTGGGTCTCAATATCATCTTTTATACAATTTATGTGCTTGAATTTTTGCGTGTATGCTGCTGTATGTTTTCCTGGAAAATATATTTTTGAAGTCTAATAGACTTCTTGATTTAGTGAATGGTTATAGATAAGGATTATATAGATGTATTGTAGGATGTTGCGCTTACATAATTTGGTTAGTAAGTTACATATAGAGAATATATGTTTGTGAGTAAATTTAATTATTGGCAAATTAAAATAACTTATTTATTTAAGTGGCCAAATATTTTTTAAATTAATTGATTGAAGCAATATGTCGCCAAAGTGACCTCTTTTGTGTAGATTGATTAATTTAAAATTATTATTATGGCAATAGAATATTTAATTTTATGCAAATTTTATCGGCACAAAAGAAGGTAACGTTTGGCCAAAATTAAAATATTCTTATGATAATAAGTGTGTAGCAATAATAAGGTTTTCATGTGAATAATAAGTCGGTCCAAAGAAAGGCATATTATTTGACAGAAATTAATTGCTAATACTTGATTATTACATGGAGAGTACCAATCATAAATTAAATTTTCTGTGCAAAGACTAAAATTTAATGTTGCGCTAGGTAACTTGTGATGGTGTTGTCAATATTTAAAAATTTATCAAAAATTATTATATATACTAGTTTTGAGCATTTGTCGAATATCTGTTTTCTATTTCAGTTACTGCTAGTGTTAATTCTGCTTCTGCTCAGTTGCGCATGATTCCAATGTTGAATGGGAAAAACTATGTCATGTGGAAAGAGAATGTTGAGATCGTTCTTGGGTATATGGATCTCGACCTTGCGCTAAGGAAATAGCAACCAGTTCGCACTACAGATGATCCCAAAACGGATTAAATTGAGAAATGGGAACGCTCTAATCGCATGTGTCTAGCGATCATGAAGTAAATGATTCCAATTGGCTTTCGGGGCTCTATTGCTGAGAGCACAAATGCCAAGAAGTTCCTCTCTGAGATTGAGCAATATTTTGCTAAAAATGAGAAAGCGAAAATGAGTAATCTTCTGTCAAAACTCATGACCATGAAGTATAAAAGAAAGGGGAACATAAGGGAGTACATCATTGGGATGTCTAATCTTGTTGGAAAACTCAAGGAACTCAAGTTAGAACTTTCGGATGAGTTACTTGTTCACTTGGTTCTTATTTCTCTACCTCCTCAGTTTGGACACTTTGTGGTGAGTTATAATACTCAAAAGAAAAAATGGACTCTTAATGAGCTCATTTCACACTGTGTGCCAGAGGAAGAGAGGGTTTTGTGAGAGAAGACTGAGAGTGCTCACTTGGCATCAGGCTCCCAAGATAAGAAGAGAAAGAGAGGTAAATATATTGGAAGTGGAAAACCCAAGCATCATGCAAGAGAAGCAGGATAAGGGAACAACCTGCTACTTTTGTAAGAAGATTAGACACATGAAGAAAGAGTGTTCCAAATATGTTGTTTGGCGTGTGAAGAAGGGTAAGACTTCTGTCTTTGTTTGTTCCTGAAGTTAATTTGGCTTATGTACCTGAGGATACTTGGTGGGTAGATTCTGGTGCTACTACTCATGTAAGTGTATCTATGCAGGGTTGCCTGTGGAGCCGACCGCCAATTGATGCCAAAAGGCTCATCTATGTGGGTGACGACAATAAAGTTTCAATTGAAGCTGCTGGAATATTTAGATTATTAATAAAAACTGGTGTTTATTTGGATTAATTCGAGACTTTTGTTGCACCGTCTTTTAGATAGAATCTTATTTCTATTTCCTGTTTGGACAAATATGGCTACACTTGTTCTTTTGGAAATAATAAAGTGTATTTCTCTTTAAATTCAAATGTAGTTGCCACCGGTTCTTTGATTGATAATCTTTATATGCTTGATACTGTTGCTTTTAATAATGAAATTTTGCACTCAAGTGCAAGAGGTAAAAAATGTAAGTTAACTAAGAATTCTGCTATGTTGTGGCATAAGCGATTAGGTCATATCTCTAAACAGAGAATTCAGAGGCTTATGAATAATAGAATTCTTTATCCCTTATATTTAAGTGACTTTCAATTTTGTGTTGAATTCATTAAGGGAAAACAAATAAACTCGAGAAAGTTAGGTGCCAATAGAGCTACAAGTCTCTTGGAACTGATTCATACCGATTTATGTGGACCATTCCCTACGGCCTCTTGGAACGGTCAACGGTATTTTATCACGTTCATAGATGATTACTCTAGGTATGGTTACCTATACTTGATATATGAGAAGTCACAAGCTCTAGACGTATTTAAAGAGTATAAAGCTGAAGTAGATCTTCAGCTAAATAGTAGTATTAAAGCTGTCAGATCTGATCGTGGTGGTGAATACTACGGTAGATATGATGGCTCAGGTGAGCAACGTCCAGGACCCTTTGCTAACTTCCTAAAGGAGTGTGGAATTGTCCCTTAGTATACTATACCAGGAAAACCACATATGAATGGTATTGAGAGGTGAAACTGTACTCTTAAAGATATGGTGATATGCACTAAAGACTGTAATTTATATCCTTAACCGGGTTCCAACTAAAGTAATGTCTGAAACTCCTTAAACTTTGGACTAAGAAAACACTTAGTATTAAACATTTACATGTTTGGGGTTGTCCAGCTGAGGCAAGGCCATATAGGAAAAATAAAAAGAAAATGGACTCTAGGACGGTCAGTTGCTATTTTATTGGGTATCCGGAATGTACTCGCGGATTTAAATTTTATGATCCCGCTACTAGATCCTTCTTTGAGACTAATAATGCAAGATTTTTTTAGGATACTCATGATCATATTTATGACTCTGCCGAGAGCAATGATGAGATTATGATACCTATCATTATTCAAGGCCCTCCGGTTCAAGAGAACACCGAAATTCCCCATGAGGAACCAATTAAGCAAACTTAACCACCTCATGAATCACAAGAAGTACCACTAAGGAGATCCAATAAAGAGTGAAAGAGCACAATTCCAGATGATTATGTTGTTTTTCCACAAGAACATGAAGATGGAATTGGCATTGGGGAAGATGATCATGTAAATCTTCAAAAAGCCATGCAGAGTCCTAACTTTCAAAAGTGGATTGATGCCATGAATATAGAGATGCCATATATGGAAGACAATAACATATGGGATCTTGTCGATTTGCCTAAAGGATCAAAACCTATTGGTTGAAAATGGGTATTTAAAACCAAAAGGGATTTGAGTGGTAATATCGAAAGATATAAGGCTCGTCTAGTCGCTAAAGGATTCACTTAAAAGAAAGATATCGACTAGAATGAGATTTTCTCTCCGGTTTTCACGAAAGACTTATTTAGAATTTTCATGGCACTTGTGGTTCATTATGATCTAGAGCTACATCAGATGGACATAAAGATGGTCTTTCTCAATGGAAACATTGGCGAGATAATTTATATAGTGAAACCAGAAAACTTTGTCATTGGATATCCAAAGACTATGGTTTGCAAATTAAAGAAGTCCATTTATGATCTCAGGAAGGATTCTCGTGAATGGTATCACTAGGATACCAAGAAAGTTCTCATTAGTCAATTTGAGATGAAGGACCTTAGTAACGCCTCTTTTGTATTAGGAATTCAGATACATCGAGATCGCTCTCGAGGTATTATTAGATTGTCACAAAAGAGCTATATCGAAAAGATCCTGTAAAGGTATGGCATGAAAGATTGTGCACCAATGGATATACCCATGTCTAAAGGAGACAAATTTAGTCTCAAACAGTATCCCAAGAATGAACTTGAGATAAGGGAAATGCAAAGGATACCATATGTATTGGCAGTGGGAAGCCTAATGTATGCTCAAGTTTGTACTCGTCCTGACATAGCATTTATTATTGGAATGTTGGCAAGATATTTGAGTAATCTGGGAATGGAGCAATGGAAAACAGTGAAACGAGTCTTACGATATTTGAAGAAAATAAAAGATTATATGCTCACATACAGGAAATCAGATCATCTAGAAATTATAAGATATTCAGATTCTGACTTTGGAGGATGCAAATATGAAAGAAAATCTACTTCGGGCTATGTTTATCTACTGGCTGGTGGAGCGATTTCATGGAGGTTTGCCAAGCAGACGCTCATAGCTTCATCCACCATGGTTGCAGAATATATAGCATGTTTTGTGGCATCCAATCAAATTTATGGTTGCGAAACTTTGTCGCTGATTTGCGTATCCTTGATGGTGTTGAAAGACTATTATAAAATATTTTGTGATAATAAATCAGCAGTGGAGTATTCAAACAACAAAAGGAGCGCTACGAAGCAAAACATATAGAAATTAAGGTCCTAGTAGTTAAAGAAAAGATTCAGAGTGGACAGATTTCAATTGAACACATTAGCACTAACTCCATGATTGCGGATCCGCTCACTAAGGCGTTATCACCTAATATTTTTCACGAGCATACTGCTCATATGGGTGTTACATTATGTAATAGTTTGGTTTAGTGGGAGTTTGTATTTTGGTGTTATATGTAATAAACATTGAGTTGTTTATGTTCTGCAGAATACAGTTGATGGAATTTTATTAAATGTCACTCTATTTTTGTTCAATTTTCTTATTGTGGTTTAACATTGAGTTGAGAAAATTGGAATCAATCTCGTTAGAGATTGACTAAGGACTAGTTAGAAATAGTCGTTATATAAATCACATTATATGTAATTTCCATGCCACTTATCCATGCATTGATTCATGTCGTTGAATATATTTGTGTGGTGACCATGGAAGGTTTAGTCACGTAAAGTTTATGATGAATGCCGCTAGAATCTCATGCATATATAGTAGACAGACCGAATTATTTTGGTAAAATTTAAGGATGATAAATAACATAAAGTTGTGCAATAAAGTTTTGTATAATTGATTCTGGATTCATATGAAGCCCAAGTGGGAGATTGTTATTATTATTTTAATAATAATTATTATTATATGGGCTACATATAAATATATTAAATATATTTGCTATTTATTATATTGGGTTAAATCAAGTGATCAAAAAAGAAATCCAATTAGATTTTAATTTATTGTATGGACCTAATAAGTGGATACCTAATAACAGGCCCAATTAAATTATAATGGGAGATTTAATTAGGTGGTATATAAAAAGGGTTATAGTCCCAATATATCAAGTACGTTACACGACTTATCTTCTACCCATCAGAGAGAGCTATTGTGAAACCCTAAGGAGTACTTGGTTGAGGAAGACCATAATCAAGAACATAATACAGATTCAGATTCCATAACAATTATTGTCTTATGGATTCAGGTACGCTTCCGCCTTTCAGTTTAATCTTGATAATTAATCTCGATAATTAGATATGATAATTATGCTCCTTGTCTTTATTTTAGAGAATTATATATTTATAAAATTATTAAATTCTATCACACCCAACTCAAAACCCACTACAATTTATGCCCGCTTCACAAGAACCTCCTTGAAGTTTTACATAACTACTGCACAAATGTATTTGTTTAACAGGTGTATAGATCAACTAAGACTAATCGTGCTACCACACCATCAAGTTGTCGTGAACCCGGAACCTCCACTTATTTTTTTGTTCCATCGCCTTATTTTTATCATTTTTAATTCGTATATAATTTATAATTCTATATATATATATATATATTATTTTTACCCGTTTTTTGAATTTTATAAGCCATGCTTTTTATTATTTTTATAGGTCTAAATTCTATTATTAATTATGTTTTAAAATAAGGACTTAATTTCACGAAGATGGCCTCAGTTATAATTTTTTTGCACAAAACTGGCTGAGTTTTAATAATAGGCACTCATATGACTCTTCTTTAATTTTTTTAACACGCGATTGCATTCCATCATTTTCATCTAACAGACGTTAAATCGGAAGGTTAAATTAGGAAATGCCTATTTTTAACTGCTATTATTCTCATATACAGTGTATCTCTATAACCAGATAATTTGAGTCGTTGGTCTTCTTTCTTGGTTGGGGTTAAGGGTGATGTTTCGGTTGGGAATACTTTGATTGCGTCGTATGCTAAGTATGGGGATTTGGGGTCTACGGAGAAGGAGTTTTTATGGGATTGGGTTTGGTTGTTTGAGTATTATGCCGTGGAATTCTTTGATTGTGGGGTGGGCTTATGGCGGGCAATTGGTTAAGGCGGTTGGGTTGTATCAGATGATGTTTTACTATGGATTTCGCCCCGATGGTAGCACTATTCCTAATTTGCTTACGTCGGGCTGTTATATTGGGTTTTTGATGTAAACACTTTATTGCAACCTCTATATAAGCGCTTAAGGAATCAAGGAAAGTTTCTCGCTTGAT
This sequence comes from Apium graveolens, assembly GCF_009905375.1. Taxonomy (NCBI): domain Eukaryota; kingdom Viridiplantae; phylum Streptophyta; class Magnoliopsida; order Apiales; family Apiaceae; genus Apium; species Apium graveolens. Next base: position 7,554,814 of record NC_133654.1, read on the forward strand.
ATTGGGATCAGTTATCTAGTCCAAGAGTCTCTCTTTGAAGCAGTGTTGTGCCCATTCAGCTAAATTCATTTGCTCTTCATCCAGACTCTTATCAACTGCTGGTCTTCCGCACAGGACCTCAAACAACACCACGCCACAGGCATAGACATCAGATTTCCTGGTCAATTTGTGAGTTGAGACATAAAATGCATCTAGATAACCGAATGTGCATTTGACACGGGTTCTTACGTATGTACGTATCTGATTTGTTGGGCCTGTTTTGGATAATCCAAAGTCTGAAATTTTAGTTGCAAAGTTCTCGTCAAGTACAATGTTTGTGCTCTTCACATCTCTATGTATGACTCCACTCTCAACACTTGTATCAGTATGAAGATAGTCTAATCCATGAGCTTCCCCAACACAAAACTTGAGTCGCTGCACCCATGTCAGAGAAGGCAAATAATTATTACCATTTCTGACCCTTTTATGCAGATGATCAACAAGTGTTCCACAAAACATATAATCATAAAGTAGGATCATCTCCTCACAATCGTCACAGTAACCAACAAGGGAGACTAAATGGATGTGTTGAAACTTGGAAAGCATCTCAATCTCCGTATTAAAAATTTCTTGATACCTTGCTTGGACCTGGATCCCAAATGCTTCACAGGGGTTTGGAAAGATCCATGAATAAGAATAATGCAATGAATCTTAATAGTAACAAAAACAATGGGCGGTGGTGTATAAATTTGAATGTATGTTATGTACACACATAACGGTAAGCACTTAGCTACCAAAACTTAAGACTTAGATATGGTCACGGCTGCTGCTGCAACAGTTCCTATAGCCTACCAAAACCTGACCACCTCGGCCCAGACTGGTTAAATAAAGGAGATAACGCATGGCAAATGATAGCTACCACAGTAGTTGCCTGCAAAGTGTCCTGGGTCTTTTATCCTGTATGGAAGCATTTTCAAGAAAAAATGGGCAGTAAACTCTGCTTTCATGGCCCTTTATGCATTTGCAGCAGTGATTTTATGTTGGGTAACATGGGCTTATAACATGTCATTTGGCGAAAAACTCGTTCCTTTCTGGGGAAAAGCAGCTCCTGCTTTAGGCCAACAATTCCTTATGAAACAAGCACAATTACCTGCTACAACACATTATTTCTGAAATGGGACCGTGCAGACAGCCCTGGTTATGCCATTTTTTCCTATGGCATCTATGGTTTGTTATCTACATATATATACAGGGGTTCTGTGTAAATAATATGATTTTATTAATTTAGCTCTCTGCTCAATTTAAAAAATTAGAATATATAACGTCCGTTAAATGCAGTTGACGGAATACAATCGCATGCTTAAAAAATAAATAAGAGTCATGCGGGTGCCTATTATTAAATCTCAGCCAGTTTTGTGCAAAAAAATTATAACTGAGGCCATCTTTGTGCAATTAAGTTTAAATAGGTTCATATATTGGCCCAACTAAATAGGTTCTGAAAAATATAAACCACGACCAAGTAAATATGTCATGTGTTTAAATTGGAATATTTCAATTAGAATATTTTAATTTGTTGATGAAATTCCTTTTTAATAAAATAATATGGATATTATAAACACTGTATTTTGGTTTCACCCCTAAAAAATAATAAAATTGTTTAAACCGTATTATGATTATAATTTTATTTCCGTATAACTCTAAATTATTTTTTGATGGGTACTTACTTTCATCTTTGTACGGTTACACCGTATTTTGGTTTTACCCCTAGATTTTCGTTTCATATATATAGATGGTTGAAATCATATTATAATTACGATATTTTTATTTTTCGTAAAATTCTTTTTTACTTTTTATTAAAATAATAAAATAGAATCCTTTAGACATTGTTATTAATAAGACAATCCATCTTTTAAGGGCTACCTTGGTTTCACCTCTTTTTCGGTTTCACCCTTTTTTAAATCTTACTATATAGCTCTAAATATATCATTATTATTCTCTTTTTTTATTTCTATAAGACTTATAATTCTGTATTTAATATTACCCGTATTTTGATTCTTATATACCACATATTTATATTATTTTTATATAAATGAAATCGTATATATATTGTAATTTCTAGATTCATACATATAAAATTTAATTTTAGCACCAAATGAAAGTTTATACATATATAAAAAATATTTTATTAGAAAAAAAATATGTGAACACAAACTATATAAAAACAAAAATCTAGCTAACAATAAGAAATATAATATGCAATTACTTAGTAATGTTAGTCAACTTAATGTTTTGTTAAATTATCCGCCAATCGTGTTACTTATTACTTGGCTAAAGTTTCGATATAAAATGTTAATTATATATTTTCGGACAATAAAGACATAATAAGGATGAGTTTGTTATTCTAATAAAATTTGAGTTAATGAAAACTACATATAATTTTAAAAGAAAAATTATAATAATAGTAGAATTTTATTTATTATATATTTTAATTATAATTTAAAATTAATTTCTATAATCATTATTATTTTGATCTAGGCATGTCCTTCGCACGGTTATCAACTAGTTTTTTTAAAAAGGTGAAACATTCAAACTAAAATTACTTTTGAAACCCTTTTTAAGTGGTACACATATATTAATTTTGGTTTCACCAATTTTTGGTGTCACCAACTTTTACTTTCACTTATTTATTGATGTATGTATATCTTATAATTTTATTTTTGTTTGTCTTTTAATTCTACTAAAACTTCATGTATGTATATCTCATAATTTTACATGTTTTATGATTCTATTACAAATGATTTTATTTTTGTTATCTTATACTTTTATATATCTTTTTATTCTATTAAGTTTGGTTTTATTTTTGTTTAACCTTTTTGCCTTTAACCTTCGTATTTTTAATTCTCTTCTCTATTTCTAATTCAATATATTATACTTATTATAACAAAAGTACTTTTATATCTTTTTAACATTTTTGAATCATATACTTTTTTTTAATATAATTCTTAAAATTCTATTATAATTATACTTTTTGATTTTAAACATCCGCACCATCCTAATTTCATATATAAATATAGATGCCGTAAGAGACTCATATTTGAATATATATTGTTTTTAGCTGTTTTGATTTAGTATAATCAGTAGAATTCTATTTTTATTATACTTCTTAATTTTTAAGTATCACCCCCGTATTCTTCTTTAATTTCTATATGATTTATATTATTATATGTATTTTTTACGTATTTTTTATTGCAATTCTTATATTGATTTAAACTCAGTAATCTTATTTTTCATATGACTCAATAGAACATTTTAGTGAAATATAAAATTTTTGAAATCGTATATAATTATATAATCTTTTTATTTATTATAATTAATAACCTTTATTAATAAGTGAAATACTCTTTTAAGTGGTACTTTAATTTCAGTTCTTTTTGGTTTCATCAATTTTTGAATTTTATTATAACTCTAAATGTATAATTTTTATTCTTTTTTTACTTAAATATGACTTATAATATTATATATTATTTTACAGGCCGTTTTTTAATTGCAATTCTTAAATTGATTTCAACTCACTAATCTTATTTTTCATATGACTCAATAGTATATTTTAATAAAATAGTAAATTTTTTGAAATCGTATAAATATTATAATCTTTTTATTATAATCATAACACAAATATCGTAACTATAAGCGAAACTCCTTTTTTAAATGGTCCCAAATTTTATATCATCTATTTTTTTCAACCCATATTTTGGTTTCACTCCAATCATCCTATTTCTTATACAACACTATATTATTTTATTTTTAATGAAATATAACTAAACTACTGAAATCGTATTGTAATTATTCCTAATTTTATTTCAGCTGGGTATTTATGATAAACACTAAGGCGATGTATTCAATTCAGATTTTAGAGAATATATAATAATCCATTGATTTGAATGATTGTTGCTGATTTTGGCTGATTTTTATTGTATGTGAATTTTAACGGAGTTGTTAAATAAATCTCGTGGAGTCCTGCTGATTTGAGTAGTGATTTCTCAAATCCATCAAAATCTCTTGGATTTTGCTAAGATTTCTGAAAATATAAAATAGACTAGCAAAATCATCAAAATCTATAATTTTATAAAATATAAAAAAAAGTCAATGTACTTTTGAATATCAACCAGATTTTAATGGGTTTATAATAGGTTTTTTAAAATTCAGGTTCAATACCACCGGATTTTGATAAATTTTATAAAATCTAATTGAATACCCCAAATTTTAAATGGTGAAAAACCAAAATACCCACCATTTGGAGGCTTAGTGCCCAAAATACCGTTTGGCAGGAGTGTCTCCCGAAATGCCCACTAACACGCATTTTATAGATGTGCATTCACTTTTCTTGTGAGAGCCAAAAGTATATTAAGTTGCATATCATTGAATAATTATTGTCTCTTCCTTACTCTCAGGCTATGGCCTTGTTAGAGCAAGTCCAATACAATGCTATCTTTGGTTCCATTGCTATATTATAGCACCAAATGCAAAAATACTCAAGTCCAAAGGGGTGCCATACTTGGATGCAAATATGAATATATGCATCCTTGGATCTATATTTAAAACCAAGGATGCATATATGCATTCATGCCACATCATCTATTACTACAAATGGAGGGAAAAAGTTAAATAATTATTGTCTTATACATCACAAAATATCAAAACAATATTAAATTAGGTAGAAGTTAAAAGATTTATGAAAATTTGAAACTAGTTATGAAACTAGTTTTGAAGTGCAACTTCTATTTTAGCACCAAAAAATACTTTTTGGTTCCGTATTATAGCAATAGATATAGCTATTTTGTATTTAGTATTGGACTTGCTCTTAGACAATACAATTATAAAACAGAGGCTACAAGCAGAAAGTTAGTGTGCTATGTGTTGTAAATTTCACTAAAAAATATAGCAACATAGAGGCAAGTATATAAAAAATTTAGAAAGTCCAGGCCAAAACCACAGTTAACAAAAAAAAACATGCATGTAAACAAAATTAGTAACTGAAATAACGAAGAGAAAAACGAAGATGTACCCGAAACCATAGCTTTCAACAGTGACTGAAAATAATGGTTGTGCATAGATACAGAACGCCAAGAAAAGAAGATCATAGCTGAGTCACCAGGCCTTGCTCGAAGCCCTGGCTGCTCTTGAAGAGAATATTGCCCCCTACCTGCTGCGTTGGGATGCGTGCAATATCTCCACCAGGATAAAACAGCTCGGAGTTTATGTTAACAGCAGCAACAAAACCTCCACCTCGACTAGCACCTCAGTCGCCGGAAAACTAACTAACAGCACTTCAAACTTGTGTTTTTGAGAGAGAAATGCAGAGAGGGTGAAGAGAAGAGAATGTAGTGTGGTGTGTAAAATATATTCACTTTAGCCTCTATTTATCGGAGAGGAAAAGTGAAACTGCCCACATAATTAATGTATGAATTAAACTGCTCCATTAATAAATAAAATCAAAACTGATCAGATTTTGAATTTAAAAATATTTTTATCAGCTTTTCATTTAACACCCACATTATTATCAGATTTAAATTTTAATTGAATATATCTGTTACAGATCAGATTATATTCATGTCTAGGTTCAATGAATTAGACCAAGCCCACTAACAAAGTGACTTGGCCCAATTCAGTATCGAACCCAGCCCAACAATTGTAATAATAATCCAGTCTACTGATAAAAATTAAAATTAATTCTCAAATAAATAAAATCCTCGCCCAGGTCGCCTCGCTACGCGAGACGCCGAGACATTCGCCCAAATCGCCCTTCGACCGGACCCGACCCGGTCAGGTGCATGGCGGGGCGACGGCGGCGCGCGCGTATATATGTGTGTGTGCGCGTGAAGCACACAACAACACAATGGACCATCACACACCTTATGTTAGTGTAGGTGCCCTAGAGGCAATACATTATTCTTTTAAATCTTTATGTCAGTTGATCATTCAATAAATGTATTTATTATGACTTTAATTACTACGATATTTTGTTAGCATAATAAATGTCCTTAGAATCATGATACACATTGTATAGTTTAAGTACATGACTTGAACTTGAGATTATATAATATATCATATTCTTAAAGGTCCCTAGTCAAGTATTATTATATAGGACAATAATAATACATAGATAGACTAGTATGTTGTTTGACTAGATAACCACATCTCATTGGTTATAAGTATGGGGATACTAAAGTCAATACATAGGTACATGTGAGAGTACATGGTACTGGACAGACCCACAGTGAGATTCTTCATGTTTAATAAAGTCATAAGAAAGACTCACAGTGATAATGGTGTAACGAACCTTTGACTTGAAATCATTATATTTCTATACGAGGATTAATATACTTTGACTACATTAAAAGTTACTTTTGATCGAGTGATGATAAAAGTGGACATCGGGTATATCATGAGTCGTATGAGAAATATGAATGATAGATAAAGAATTTAACCCTCCTATAATTAGGAGAGATATTATTGGCCTCTTGATTGAGTGAGATTATAAAAAGCATGGTCATGCTCAAATAATGATTTGTCTTGATAGTCTACTCATGGATCAAGTAAACCCGGATTAAATGTTGAAGAGGATAACTAAATACATGCCTCGAGTTTAATCTATAATATGTATGGTTAAAGGGATTATATTACACGAAAAATATTAATCATGAAAGGTTTTATCTAATCACGATTTATTTATTGTTTAATTGGGTAACAATGATGTATTACTAGATACCGCTAATTATTTATAATTTTATTAGAGAATAAAATTATTGCCAATTAAATAATAGCCTATAGGGTCGCACAAATAGAGCACTTAATGGAATAGTTAATTTAAATTATAGATTTAAATTAATTGATGATTATTTGAATTTTATTATAATTAAGTAAGACTTAATTGAGATAATATAAATTCGAATTAAAGGGAATGTTTTTGCCCATAATAATTAAGTATGACTTAGTTATTAATTAAATAATAGAAATTCATTTTTATTATTTAATCCTATACCTACTAGGGTTGGGCTTTGCTGTTATGGGACTTTTAATCAACCATTATAAATAGATAATGATATATTTAAAGAGGCTAGTACGTTTTTTGGAGAAAACCCTGGCAGCAAAGAGAGGCAGAGGCAATTCGGATCGTCAAGAAGGAGGCTAGTACATCCATTCCGTAGTCAAGTTCGTGAGACGTTCTTGGAAGTGCTTGTGTGGATACCATAGAGGTGTTTCTCTCAGAGGTAGACACAAAGCGTGATAGCTAGGATCTCCGTTGAGTTCGTGAAAGTCAAGCTCTTGAAAGGTATGATTCGTTATCTCCATAATCTTCCCACAATTATACATGGATCCTGTTTTTCGGTTTCGAATTTTTTTTTGTTTTATTTACGTTTATCCGCTGCGTTTTATGCCTCGGAACCCATCACCTTAGTAGTTGTATACTACTCATGTGTGTGATACCATATGAAGCACACAACTCCCTTTATTTATTTCAATGTGCGACAAAAACATTCTCAAAATTCCAAGCTTTTTCTAGCTACTTTCAACTTTCATTTCATATGGATTTCATTAAGAAAATTCTTAAAACCATACATGAAAATTTAAGTTCAAATATCATTGAACAATTTCCAATCATTATATTTTAGGATTAACATCAATAACATAATTAAAATTAAGCTCTAAAATCCTAATTTTTTAACAATCCCCCACAAATCCATACAGAAATACGATTAATTTTCCATCATGACTTGTTTTTCAGAGTCGGTACCCTTCCAGGTTTGAACCCTCCTAAATACTCTACTTCAATGGCTATCGGATTCAGATGAAATGTTTCACCTTGAATCTTAATCCGTTTAGTATAACCATATTCCATAGACGACGACAAGTCAAAGGCTATGGTGCCAATCTACGGCTTTTAGACATTAATGGTCATGTCTCGATCCTGTTCGTCGAATGCTTCAAGGATTAACCCTATCCTCTAATTGCGACCACACAATTACATTCGTTTAGCTGGGCATCTCCAGAGATATACTGCCTCTATCTCGTCAAATGACTTGACCCCATTCAGAGTTTTAACACCCTTGTTTTTCTAGCAGTGCCAGTACCTTCTAGGTTTACAGGGGATAGACTCAGATACTATAGTATCATCTATATAGCAAAGGTACTACCAATTCATCCTTATAGCTTGTTATTACCACATTGAATACACTTCGAGGGATCTTTTCTCATGTGTATTGGGTTCCCACTGTTAATGAATTATGATGGGTTGACAGTCTCATCCCCAACCTTGACTTCAGGACCACTGCAGGTTCCAGTCCTTTAGTAAGAGGATCAGCTATATTATTCTGAGTTCCTATGAACTCTATAGCTATGATCCTATCAGTCACTAAACCCCTTATAGACTTGAGTCTAACTTGGATGTGTCTATTAGTTTTAGCATTATGCTTTTTACTGCTAATCTGTCGATAGTTGTTCGACTATCACAGTGAATAGCAATAGCAGGAAGCGGTCTGCTTACTACAGGTATCACAGACATAAGTCCGTGTAACCATTCAGCCTCCTACCCTGTGACATCAAGTGCACACAACTCAGCCTCAAAAGTAGACCGAGTAACTATAGTCTGTCTGCTTGACTTCCAGGATATTGCTCCACCAGCCAAGGTGAACACGTATCCAGTCACTCCATTGGAACCAGACTTCTTAGCTATCCAACTTGCATCACTGTACCCTAAAAGCACACCAGGAAATCTCCTATAGTGTAAAATAAGGTACATTGTGCCTTTTAGATATCTAAGTACTCTATCAAGAGCATCCCAGTGAGTTCTATTTGGACAGCTTGTATATCTAGCCAACTATTAGTCGCTAAACACGCGCTAGTATTACACGCAAGTATACGAGTTTGCAAGTAGTATAAGATATAAATCAAATTCGATCCCACAAAGACTGTATTGGTTAAATATCTAAATTACGCACCTAAGCAACAATGTATGGTTATTATTCAATGCTAAGACTATAACAAATTGTGGATGTTTATAACTAAGAATTACGCTAATAATTATAACTACGATAATAAAATAGACTGGATTAATATATATATATATAACAAACATGGGATTCTAACTTCATTAAGTACTTCATTCAATAGTTTTATTATTCTCAACCTTAGCATGCAATGGTGATGACACTAATCAGATAACACGAAACTGATAAATGCTAACTTTAGTTGCGCGAGTACCATTCTACCAGACATCCACAAAAGAGATAGAAGCTAAGTAGGCACCAATTATATTGAGACCCTATATGTCTATAGAATTTGACAACATAACGGTTTAAGAATAAGTTATCTATCTTGATTGAATAGGGCAAGTAAGATGGGTAAAATTACCTACAAACCATGCATAACAATACATGAACCTATGCTAGCATGGCAAGTTCTAAATCCTTAAATTCACTTTTGCTTCATTAAGAATTAACACGTTATCTTATAAGTTCGCGACGCTCATAAGACGAATAGGCACAACCAATACTAGGTTATCGTACAATCACCACACACTAAGGCATTAAATAAATCAACTAAAGAAATCCATAAATAAATCCGCTAGAACCCCACGATAACGATTAGCCCATAATCGAACTCATCGCCAATGTGGGTTCCAATGAAAACATGATATAGCAAACGTAGTCTTTGTACGAATAAATAAACCAAAGTACACACAAGAATATAGGTTCAACAAAACAAGAAACAAGCATCCAAATTATAACTCAAAACAAAGATTCACGAGAATAAACTAGATCGTCTTCGCCTTTGTTGAATTGTGCCAAAAGGTCTCTTGCCGTCTTCTCCTTCCTCGATGTCTTGATTACATTATAAAAACGACCTAAAGTTATATATATATATATAGCAGTCCATGCATTCCCAGGATTCCAGAAATTAAATTATAAAAGAATCAGGATTTTTAATTCCCGACCCAGCGCGGGCGCGCTGACATTCTGCTCCCTGGCGCGGCCGCGCACAACATCGGCGCGGGCGCACCGACCTTCTGCTAAAAAACTTTATTTTACTTTTCTTTAGTCCTTGCAGCTTCGAGCCAATCTTTTAAGCTTTTATTCCAACACATCCTAAACACCATATTAGCATCAAAATAATGCTAATTCACCTGATTCAAGAAGTAAAGCCTGAAATGCAAAAACACTAGAAAATACGTTAAAACACAAATAACTTGAGTACAAATACACCAAATTAAAGCTTATTAGAGCATAAATAAGTGTCATAAATGCCACTTAACACACCCCCAAACTTGAATCGATGTTTGTCCTCAAGCATAAACAGACTCAAAGAACAAGAAATAAAAATGCATGAATGCAATGATCCCCAAAGAATAACTAAACCAATAAACTTGCAACACCTTAACAAATGCAATTATTCATATAAAGATCCATCAAATCTCATAAATCAATCTACACACCAGAGATGTGCGTGTGTGCAACTGCTTACATGTATACTATTGCCACTAGATCGACAACAATAACTCACTACTTATCAAAACAATCACAAGTTTATAAACAGAATAAAAGCTACACTCAAAATAACTTATAACACTTCAATTCTTATATCGGATTTAATCGTGGATTCATGCTTTTATTCAAACAAAACAAAAAACATATACTTATTTGATTGTGCAACGAGTGAGGTCCATAAAAGACTTATACAATAGCACTCATGTGCGAGCGTTAGGTTAGTGGATCCCAGACTATAAGCCTTAGGTCACTAGACACAAAGTCCACTAAGAACTTAATAACTCGAGTACTAAAGAGCCCACTCGTGATCAATTATACATAACACACTTTTTTTGTTTCTTTTTCTTTTTTCAACAATTTCTGAATGAGTGTGTTTCGCTCCATCTTATTCAACCCTAGACAACTCATAAAAATATGAGCTGGCTACTAGCCATTTGACACCTAGCCACACAACTAGCAATGAAATCCAATTTCCTCCAATTTTTAAATATCCGTGTCTTTTATTATTAAGAGAATATCCTAAATTCTAAATATAAACAAGCGATTAATCCTTGACAAATCAACAAATCATGATTATGATCTAGTACTCTAGAAACCTATAAGACTTAGTGAAATACAAGTGTCTCTAGCATGCAAATCAATCAAATAAGACTCAAAATCGCTAAATACGACATTACTACAGTAGCATCAATATCACCAATTAATCAGAAAAATTATCTAAGGGAATCATAATATAATGTAAATGCATGAAAATACATGAACAATTTATCATAAAACTACCAAAAAAACTATATGGAAAACTATATGTAACTATATGAAATTAAACTATCATGAACATGCAAACTATATGAGACTCACACGAACATATTCCTTCAACTACTACCCCAAACTTAAAATATTCACTGTCCTCAGTTAAGGTAATAGTAAGGAATCAGGAATACCTACTCAAAATCAGAATCATCACCCTCAACGGGTGGAGTGTCAGGTGTGTCCGGAGGTGGATACACGGAATCCTCACCAAAAACTGTCCACTGGATGTCAACTCCCGTAGCTCTAAATGTAGTCCCAAGTGCCTGGGTGAGATCGCGTGCAAACTGACAGTGAATGTCGTGCATCGCATTCATCCTCCTCGCAAGACGCCTATACTGCGTCGAACTCAAACCAGCTCCTCTATCTGCTTCCGTTGCATCATCATGTTACTGCTGCCGCTGCAATGAACCAGCCTCCTCTTCATACTGAGCCCTCCAAGCTGCTCACCGGGCATGCAGAGAACCTCCTGCTGTAGCTACCTCCATAGGCACACCACCAGGAAGATGAGCATAAGAATAACCAAGCCCCTTAGGATCGGGCTTTCCGCCATACCACTCAACCACGCTGTGCAGCATAGAACTGTCAATAGGAGCACTGGAAAGCTGCGGCTGCTCATGTGCTGGCCAATGAACACCAACTGCCACGCAAAACTTCGTCACAACGGACGCATACAGAATAACACTTGTAGTACTTCCCCTCAAAAATCTCAAGATCCCCTGATAGATCACCATCCCCAAATCTATGTAATCACCCTGCAGAATCCTCCACAACAGACGAGCACGCTCCACAGTAATCTCATGCACATGCGAAGATGGCATGATATTAGCACAAATAAATGAGTTCCATACCCGTGCAAACCTGTTCATGCATGAAGCAGGGAACGTGGAGTAATCAGTAGTGCTCCTCTTGAACTTCCAATGAGTCTCAGGCACACAGAGAGTAGCAATGATCAGATCCAAGTTAAAGTCCTCTGGAGTCTTATCTTTCCAAGTGTCCTGACCCACCTTCCTCGCAGGCTGCTCAATCACCCTCCTGATAGCCTCTGCACCATATTCAACCCTCAGCCCTCTCACCAGCGTGAAACCATTCTTCTCTGCTTAGAATTGGCATAAAACTCCCGCACAATACTCATGGGCACAGCAGCGGGAGCCTCACAAAAAGGTACCCAACCCATCTCCAAAATCATCTCCAACAGCTTACCATCCTTCCCGGATGGCAGAAATCCTCTCTCCTTAACAATAGGCTTCGAGAGAAGCCTCGTATACTCCTCCTCAACCTCAGGAGTGGCAAACCTAGGCCTCACACCACCAGCAGATGATGAATCGGTGGTGCTGCTTCCAACTTGAGTTCTCTGTCTTTTGGGTGCCATCGGATTAAAAAAGAGTGAATAAAAGCTTAAGTATTTAGAGAGAATATATGTTTGAGAGTTTGAGAATTGGTGGAGAGAAGTTGTGTATAAGTGTATGTATTTATAGGTGGAGGGGTGTGAATTTGATAAGGAATAGAAGTGGGATTGATTATGGGAATCGTGGCAATAATGGAATTGATTAAGAGAGGGAATTATAGGGTATGGAAGAGTAAAAATCGGGTTTAAATTGATTTTGGAATTAAAATCCCGATTTTACCTTATAAACTGCCGCCTTAATTTTTTTCTGAACAGGGACTCGGTGCGGCCGCGTGGCCGCGCTCTACTTCTGGAAAACCAGCGGGCGCGCGCTGTGGTAGCACGGGCGCGCTCTGCTACTAGGAAAATGGCGCAACCGCGCGCTAGAATAGCGCGGTCGCGCCCAGCTTCTGTACTTGGCCCTGAATTTTTTTCTTTTTCTGATTTTTTTGTGTTTTTCTCCTTTCCTTTTACTTCCTCTACCTACTAATATACAACATACTTGGGTTGCCTCCTAAGAAGCACTTATTTTACGTCGCTAGCTCGACGTAGAACCTTGAGATCAAGTGGACAATAAAACGGCACTAACCACCTCGTGGTTTACCGTATCACCATAATAATGCTTCAACCGTTGACCATTTACCTTGAATGCTTGGCCCGGATCATTCTAAAAAATTTTCACCACTCCATGTGGAAACACAGTTTTGATTATGAAAGGACCTGGCCATCTTGACTTCAACTTTCCTGGAAAAAGACGGAGACGCGAGTTAAATAAAAGCACTTGTTGCCCCGACATAAATTTTTTGAGCACTAGACCCCGATCGTGCCACCTCTTGACTTTCTCCTTGTATATTTTGTTGTTCTCATAAGCTTGAAGTCGAAATTCATCGAGTTCATTCAACTGAAGCATCCTTTTCTTTCCAGATGCATCCAAGTCCATATTCAATTTCTTTAAAGCCCAATATGCTTTATGCTCGAGCTCCACTGGAAAATGACACCCCTTACCATAAACCAACTAAAACGGCGACATTCACAATGAAGTCTTATATGCTGTTCTATAAGCCCAAACAGCTTCAACAAGCTTCAAAGACCAATCCTTCCTTGATGGACACACTACTTTCTCTAAAATGTGCTTGATCTCTCTGTTGGATACCTTAGCTTGACCATTTTTCTGAGGATGATAAGCCGTGGCAATGCGATGATTTACATTGTATCTTTTCATCATAGCAATGAACTTGCGATTGCAAAAATGCGACCCCTCATCGTTGATTATGACTCTTGGAGTTCCAAACCTTGTGAATATCTGCTTGTGAAGAAAATTAAGCACCATTTTCGCATCATTCGTTGGAAACGCCTTAACTTCAACCCATTTCGACACATAATCAACAGCCAACAGGATATACTGATTGTTGCAAGATGAGACAAAAGGCCCCATGAAGTCAATTCCCCAAACATCGAAGACCTCAACCTCGAGAAGCACATTAAGAGGCATCTCATCCCTCTTGGACATATTACCCACACGTTGACATCGATCACATTTCAAAACAAACTGATGAGCATCTTTAAACAATGTTAGCCAAAAGAAACCTGCTTGAAGAACACGAGTTGTTGTCTTTTCTCCACCATAATGTCCTCCATAAGCCGTTGAGTGGCAATCTCGCAAGATCCCCCCCCCCCGGTTCGCTGTAAGGAATACATCTCCTGATGATTTGGTCAGCCCCTTGGCGAAAAAGAAACGGCTCATCCCTCATATACCACTTCACTTCATGTAGAAACTTCTTCCTTTGAGCATAAGATAAGTCGGGAGGCATGATGTTACTCACAAGGTAGTTCAAAATGTCTGCAAACCATGGTTCTTCTTCTTGCACTCCAAACAGCTGCTCATCGGGAAAAGACTCATTTATCAAGGTCTTATCTAATGAAATAGCATTAGGATTCTCTAATCGCGAGAGATGATCAACAACTTGATTTTTAGTTCCTTTTCTGTCCTTGATCTCTAGTTCAAATTCTTGGAGCAAAAGAACCCATCGAATCAATTTAGGCTTCGAGTCCTTCTTCGAGACAAGATATCGAATTGCAGCGTGATCAGTGAAAACTGTCGCCTTAGTCCCAAGTAGATAAGATCGAAATTTCTGAAAACTGTAGACAATAGCCAAAAGTTCTTTCTCTGTAGTAGTATAATTCAGTTGGGTGCCATTCAAGGTCTTACTAGCATAGTAGACCACATGAAATATGTTGTTCTTTCTCTGCCCAAGAACTGCTCCAATTGCATAATCAGTTGCATCACACATCATCTCAAAAGGTTCATTCCAATCGGGTGCAATTATGACCGGTGCCATAATTAGACTCTTTTTCAATGTTTCAAACGCTGCAAGGCGCTCGTCATCAAACTTGCAAAGGACATCTTTCTCTAGTAAATTACACAATGGCTTTGAAATTTTCGAGAAGTCTTTGATAAAACGCCTATAGAACCCGCGTGACCAAGAAAACTGCGAATTCCCTTAACAGAAATGGGAGGTGGAAGATTCTCAATGACCCCCACCTTGGCTTTATCCACTTCAAGACCCTTATTAGAAACCTTGTGCCCGAGAAATATGCCTTGACGCACCATGGAGTGACATTTCTCCCAATTGAGAACCAGATTGGTCTCAATGCACCTCTTGAGGACGTGTCCAAGATTTTGCAAGCATTCATCAAAAGAATCACCAAAGATTGAGAAGTCGTCCATGAACACTTCCACATTCTGGCCAATCATGTCAGAGAAAATGGCCATCATACAGTGTTGAAATATGCCTGGTGCACCACACAGACCGAAAGAAACTCGTCTAAAGGCGAATGTACCGAATGGACAAGTGAAGGTACTTTTCTCCTGATATTCTGGAGCGATACGAATCTGATTATAACCTGAATAACTATCCAGAAGATAATAGTACTCATGACCAGCCAACCTGTCAAGCATCTGATCAATGAAGGGCAAGGGAAAGTGATCCTTCCTAGTGGCCTTGTTTAGCTTCCTATAGTCCATACAAACTCTCCACCCCGTGACTGTTCTTGTAGGAATAAGCTCATTCTTCTCATTTGCTACCACAGTGATACCACCTTTCTTTGGTACACATTGGACCGGGCTTACCCATGAACTGTCAGAGATAGGATAAATGATCCCTGCATCTAGCCACTTTAGAATTTCCTTCTTCACTACTTCCTTCATGATTGGATTCAGTCTTCTTTGCTGCTCGATTGTAGGCTTACTACCTTCTTCTAGTAGAATTTTATGTATGCCGTAAGAAGGGCTGATTCCCTTGATATCTGCTATAGTCCATCCAATTGCCGATTTAAACTCCCTCAGAATTCTCAAAAGCTTTTACTCATCACTACCTGAAAGGTCAGATGCAATAATAACAGGCAGAGTAGATGCATCACCTAAAAAAATATACCTCAAATGTTCAGGTAAAGGCTTAAGCTCAAGAATAGGAGCTTCCTCAGTAGAAGGCTTGAGGCGTTTAGGAGCTTTGTTCAATTCCTCCATTCCAAGAGATTCAAACGGCATTTCAATCTTCCTTTTCCTGGGAGAAGCATTCAAATATTGCAATTGATCATCTCCTTCGTCATCTTCACTGTCTGAATTTCCCAACAAAGCTTTTTTCTAAGGCATGACCTTAGCAATTGGTCAAGTTCCGATGTGACCACTGAGTCGACCAACTCGACTTTTAAGCACTCCTCATTATCAGTAGGAAATTTCATAGCATTGAACACATTAAAAGTCATATCCTGATCCAACACTCGCATTATAAGCTCACCCTTCTGCACATCAATCAAGGTTCGGCCAGTTGCGAAGAAGGGCCTTCCCAAGATTATGGGAATCTCCTTATCCTCCTCGAAATTAAGAATGACAAAATCAGTAGAGAAGATGAGTTTATCCACCTTGACCAAGACATCCTCCACAATACCTCTCGGATATGTAATAGAACGGTCGGCCAACTGCAAGGTCATATAAGTTGGTTTGGGATCAGGTAAGTCCAATTACTTGAAGATTGACAAAGGCTTCAGATTGATGCTAGCTCCCAAGTCACATAAGCATCTATCAAAAGACACTTTCCCAATAGTACATGGAATAGAACTTTGCATAACTAGGCATCTGATAAAGAGCCTCAGCGAAAGATATGTTGATGTGAAGTTTCTTGAACACCTCCAGAAACTTCTCGAATTTCTTGTCCAGCTTTTTTTCTGCAGCCTCTTAGGAAAAGGCGGTGGAGGATAGATCTATTTTTCCCATGTATTACCTTCAGGAAGAGTGTGCTCAATAGTAGTCTTCCTTTGTTCCACTTCTTCATCCTGCTGCTCTACTTCTTTCTCAGCTCCAGCTTTTTCAGCCAACTCCTGAGTTTGTTCGGGATTAGTAACCTTCCCAGACCTCAAAGTGATTTCCTTTACCTGCTCTTTAGCTTCCTTCTTCCCTGACACTTCAGTGTCACTAGGTAGTGTACCAGGTTGATGATTTAGCAAGGCATTGGCAATTTGCCCAATTTGATTTTCCAAGGTCTGGATAGAAACATCTTGGCTCTTACACATAAGCTTCAACTCCTCCAATTCAGATTTTTCATTAGCTTGCTACAGCTGGAGTTGTTGTTTTGGTGCATACTGCGGTTGCTGAAAACCAGGGGGGTTATACTGCTTAGCTGAATACTGATGATAAGGCCATTGAACCGCATTCTGAGCATTGCTCCAACTGAAATTAGGGTGATTGCGGTTGTTTGGATGATAGGTGGCTGGCACAGGTTGCTGCGATCGCTGGAAGTTGCTCACGAACTGAGCTGATTCACTAGAAATTGTGCACTGATCAGTGTCATGGGCACCAACACAAAGCTCACAGACACTAGTGATTTGATTAACTCCATAATTATCCAAAGTGTCCACCTTCATTGTCAAAGCCTTAAGTTGGGAAGCGATAGCGGTTGCTGCATCCAACTCCAGAATTCCTGCAACTTTTCCCTGAGTCAATCTTTGGGAAGGATTTTGGTACTCATTAGCAGCCATCAGTTCAATAAGTTCATAAGCTTCATCATAACTCTTAGCCCACAAGGCTCATCCTGATGCTGCATCAAGTATGGGCCTAGAAGTAGGACCCAATCCATTATAGAAACAATTGATGATCATCCAATCAGGCATGCCATGGTGTGGGCACTTCCTTAGCATCTTCTTATATCGATCCCAAGCCTCACACAGAGATTCTCCAGTTTGCTGCGCAAACTGGGTAAGAGCATTCCTGATTGCTGCTGTCTTTGCCATGGGGAAGAATTTAGTGAGAAATTTTTTAGCAAGATCTTCCCAAGTTTCGATAGACCCTGTCGGTAGAGAGTGTAACCAGCACTTAGCTTTGTCCCTCAAAGAGAATGGAAAGAGTCGTAGCTTGATAGCATCTTCAGTCACACCATTGAACTTGAAAGTATCACAGATCTCGATGAAATCCCTGATGTGCATGTTGGGGTCTTCGATAGGAGAACCTCCAAACTGAACTGAATTATGTATCATCTGGATCGTGTTTGACTTGATCTCGAAAGTGTTAGCCGCGATGGCTAGTCGAATGATGCTGGACTGAATGTCATTAATCTTAGGTTTAGAATAGTCCATCAAAGCCTTCGGATTTCCTGCTTGATCACCCATAGCTACTACAATTGGCTCTTCAACTTTCTCTTCTTCTTCTACCTTCTTTTCTTCCTCCAAAACTTCCCTGCGAATTACCACAAGTTCTTCCTCGGTTTTATCCAGTGTTCTCTTACGAGTACGCGAACGCGTATGCATACACCCTCTCTAGATAACCTGAAACAAGACAAGGAACAAATAAGTAACAATGTCTGAGTCAATGAACTTTAACGACCACTGATGGAAAGCACATAAACTAGTAATTAACACTGCAGTCCCCAGCAGCGGCGCCAAAAACTTGTTAGTCGCTAAACACGCGCTAATATTACACGCAAGTATACGAGTTCGCAAGTAGTATAAGATATAAATCAAATTCGATCCCACAGAGACTGTATTGGTTAAATATCTAAATTACGCACCTAAGCAATAATGTATGGTTATTATTCAATGCTAAAACTATAACAAATTGAGGATGTTTATAACTAAGAATTACGCTAACAATTATAACTACGATAATAAAATAGACTGGATTAATATATATGACAAACATGGGGATTCTAACTTCAATAAGTACTTCATTCAATAGTTTTAATATTCTCAACCTTAGCATGCAATGGTGATGACACTAATCAGATAACACGAAACTGATAAACGCCAACTTTCATTGCGCGAGTACCATTCTACCAGACATCCACAAAAGAGGTAGAATCTAAGTAGGCACCAATTATATTGAGACCCTATATGTCTATAGAATTTGACAACATAACGGTTTAAGCACAAGTTATCTATCTTGATTACATAGGGCAAGTAAGATGGGTAAAATTACCTACAAATCATGCATAATAATACATGAACCTATGCTAGCATGGCAAGTTCTAAATCCTTAAATTCACTTTTGCTTCATTAAGAATTAATACGCTATTTTATAAGTTCGCGACGCTCATAAGACGAATAGGCACAACCAATACTAGGTTATCGTACAATCACCACACACTAAGGCATTAAATAAATCAACTAAAGAAATCCATAAATAAATCCGCTAGAACCCCACGATAACGATTAGCCCATAATCGAACTCATCGCCAACGTGGGTTCCAATGAAAATATGATATAGCAAACGTAGTCTTTATACGAATAAATAAACCAAAGTACACACAAGAATATAAGTTCAACAAAACAAGAAACAAGCATCCAAATTACAACTTAAAACAAAGATTCACGAGAATAAACTAGATCGTCTTCGCCTTTGTTGAATTGTGCCAAAAGTTCTCTTGTTGTCTTCTCCTTCCTTGATGTCTTGATTACATTATAAAAATGACCTAAAGTTATATATATATATATATATATAGCAGTCCATGCATTACCAGGAGTACAGAAATCAAATTATAAAAGAATCAGGATTTTTAATTCCCGACCCAGCGCGGGCGCGCGCTTCACCAGCGCGGGCGCGCTGACATTCTGCTCCCTGGCGCGGCCACGCGCAACATCAGCGCGGGTGCGCCGACCTTCTGCCAAAAAACTTTATTTTCCTTTTCTTTATTCCTTGCAGCTTCGAGCCAATCTTTTAAGCTTTTATTCCAACACATCCTAAACACCATATTAGCATCAAAACAATGCTAATTCACCTGATTCAAGAAGTAAAGCCTGAAATGCAAAAATACTAGAAAACACGTTAAAACACAAATAACTTGAGTACAAATACACCAACTCAAAGCTTATTAGAGCATAAATAAGTATCATAAATGCCACTTAACACCAACTTAGACACAGAATATGAAATATCTGATCTAGTACAGTTAGCAAGATACTGCAAGCTCCGAATAATCTGAGAATACCTTAACTGAGACACAGAAACTCCTGAAGTATTCTTGACAAGGGCAACTTTCGAATCATAGGGTCTACTAGCGATTCTACACTATGAATAACCATATTTCTCAAGTATAGATTTCTCTATATAATGAGATTGAGTCAAGGTTATTCCTTCAGTGGACTGAATCAGTTTGATTCCAAGAATCACACTTGCCTCACCCATATCCTTCATTTCAAAATGCCTTTTCAAGAATTCTTTAGTCTCGTTAATAATCTCAATATTGATTCCAAACAGTAAAATATCATCCACATATAGGCACAAAATAACACACTCATTACCTTTAACTTTGGTGTTGACACACTTATCACTTTCATTAATCTTATAATTGAAAGGTAATACAGTTCTATCAAACTTTTTATGTCAATCTCTGGGAGCTTATTTCAAGCCATAGATGGACTTGAACAACTTATATACTTTCCTTTCATTACCAGATGTAACAAATCCATCAGGCTGATCCATATAAATTTCTTCTTCAAGTTCACCATGAAGAAAAGCCGTCTTTACATCCATCTGATGGATGATAAGACCATGGACTGAAGCTAATGCTATAAGCATTCGGATTGTTACCATTCTTGCAACCGGAGAGTATGTATCAAAGTAATCAATTCCTTCCTTTTGCTTAAAACCCTTAGCTACCAGTCTAGCTTTGTACTTGTCTATTAAGTCGTCAGGGTTCAACTTTCTTTTAAAGACCCATTTGCACCCAATAGTAGAACACCCAGGAGGGAGATCAACCAACTCCCATGTTCCATTAGAAATAATAGAGTCAATTTTACTCTTCACAGCGCCCTTTCAGTGCCTTGACTCAGAAGAATCCATAGTTTGTCGAAAAGTTAAAGGTTCGTCCTCGATATTGTAAGTGATGAAATCACCTCCAAAATCCTTGACTACCTTTGCACGCTTACTTCTCCTCGGTTCCTCTACTTCCTTAGGAATAGAGCTACTACTAGGTTCCACCCCCACATTTGTCATCTTTTCCACATGATCGGGAATAGAACTCGATGTGTGAGCAGGATCTTCCTCAGAAGTCATCTCAGGTATTCCAGTCTTCATAGGGTAGACATCCTCAAAGAATGTCGCATCTCGAAATTCAACTATCGTGTTTGCCACTATACCATCTATGTCAGATTTTAACACTAAAAATCTCATAGCTATAGTGGTTTCAAGATAGCCCAGAAAGATACAGTCAACAGTCTTTGGACCTAGTTTCTTTCTCTTGTGTTCAGGAACAAGCACCTTAGCAAGGCAACCCCACACACGAAGATACTTAAGACTAGTCATCCTGCCTTTCCATAACTCCAAGGGTGTCTTATCCATGTGTTTCAGAGGGACTCTATTCAAAATATGGCAAGCCGTATTTAGACCCTCTCCCCACATGTATTTAGGCAACCCAGAGTTAATAAGCATACTATTAATCATATCTTTAAATGTTATGTTCTTTCGCTCAGCAACCCCATTAGACTCCGGTGTGTATGGTGGAGTAATTTCATGAACTATACCATTGTTTTCACAAAATTCATAAAAAATGTTACTCGTATACTCACCACCTCTATCGAATCTCAACCTTTGAAGTACCTTACTAGTTTGTTTTTCTACTTCAGTTTTATATATAATGAATTTACTAAGTGCTTCATCCTTATGTCTAAGTAAATAAACATAACAATATCTACTACTATCATCAATAAAGGTAATGAAGTATCTAAACTGGTCCTTGGTCAACACACCACCAAATTCACAAATATCAGTGTGTACTAAATCTAACAAGTCTGAATCCCTAACAACGTTATGAAAAGGTTTCCTTAGTTGTTTAGCACACACACATACTTGACATTTAGAATTCTTTTATATGGTATGTTTTGGAATCAACTCTAAGTTCATCATGTTCTTAAGAGCACCAAAGTTTAAATGACCTAGTCTAGCATGCCATATATTTGAGGATTCAATACAGTTAACAGAAGGAATAACATTGTTATTCAAATTTCCCAAAATGGGATCCGCATTAATAACAAATAAACCATTTGACAAGTAACCTTTGCCAAAGAATATACCAGTGTGAATAAGAACTCCTTTATTACATTTGAACGAAATTTCAAAACCACTAGAAACTAAATAGCTTCCACTTATTATATTTCTACGTATGTCAGGAACATGATGCACTCTCGTCAGAGATAGAATACGTCCTGAAGGGAACTTTAGATGCACGTTTCCAACTCCATGTACTTGAGCAGCACTAGCATTCCCCATCTTCACAGTCAGGCTATGACTCTGTTGATAAGATATAAATAAACTAATATCAACACAAATATGTACATTAGCTCCAGTATCTATCAACCATTCATTTGACAGATAGGTAGAAAATATTGCAGGGTTGTAGGATACATACCGGTCATCATTGGTTTCAGAAGTCGTAGTCTCACCAACAACCATGTTCACTACGGGCCCACTTGCGGTTCCAAGCACAGCATTCGCTTGCGCTACCATTTGGTCCAGGTGATCTCTCCTTTCTGTCTTTTCAGGGAGAGAGAGAACTCTTCCCAAGACTTTGGGAGCTTTTCAATCACACTCATCACCTTGAACTTCTTTGGGAGGTCCATTCCAAACTCCTTCAAAGCATGCACTATCATCTCGAACTCATGCACCTGCTCAGTCATGGATTTATTGTCCACCAGCTTGAACTCGAGGAACCTTGCCACGGATTACTTTTCTAGACCTTGTGAGTGTATTATGTGTCTGGTCCAACTTCTCCCATAAGAGTTTTATGAAGTAGGTATCAGAAGAATAGATATCAAACAAAGTGTTTGTTAGAGCCGCCAGAATGGCCGCCCTAGCCACTCCATCCTTCTCAGCCCACTTCGCAAAAGCCTTAACTGTGTCAGCCTTCTCTTGATCCACTACTGGTTTCTCATATTCCACAACCGGCCACAGACCCTTTATAGTCAGCCACAACTTCATCATTTTCTGCCAGCGAGAAAAGCCAATGCCACCGTTGAATTTCTCCGGTAAACCGGTTAGTTCAACAGCTTGTGGGAAACTATAGGTGGTTCAATCAATGGCCCCGGCAGTTGCACCCGAACCGCTACCACCACCAACGATAACCTCACTTTCGTTAACCATTATGCTAAATTCTAAATAACTAATATTCTCTTCAAGAATGTTGTAAATTTCACTAACAAATATAGCAACATAGAGACAAGTATATAAAAAATTTAGCAAGTTCAGGCCAAGACCACAGTTAACAAAATAAAACATGCATGTAAACAAAATCAGTTCTGAAATAACGAAGAGAAAAACGAAGATGTACCTGAAACCATAGCTTTCAACAGTGACTGAAAGTAATGGTTGTACACAGATACAGAACGCCAAGAAAAGAAGATCATAGCTGAGTCACCAGGCCTTGCTCGAAGCCCTGACTGCTCTTGAAGAGAATATTTCCCCTACCTGTTGCGTTGAGATGCGTGCAATATCTCCACCAGGATAAAACAGCTCAGAGTTTATGTTAACAGCAGCAACAAAACCTCCACTCGCCGAAAAACTAACTAACAGCACTTCAAACTTGTGTTTTTGGGAGAGAAATGCAGAGAGGGTGAAGAGAAGAGAATGTAGTGTGGTGTATAAAATACATTCACTTTAGCCTCTATTTATAGGAGAGGAAAAGTGAAACTGCCCACACAATTAATGTATGAATTAAACTGCTCCATTAATAAATAAAATCAAAACTGATCAGATTTTGAATTTAAAAATATTTGTAACAGCTTTTCATTTAACACCCACATTATTATCAGATTTTTAATTGAATATATCAGTTACAGATCAGATTATATTCATGTCCAGGTTCAATGAATTAGACTAAGCCCACTAACAAAGTGACTTAGCCCAATTCAGTATCGAACTCAGCCCAACAATTGTAATAATAATGCAGTCTACTGATAAAAATTAAAATTAATTCTCAAATAAATAAAATTCTCGCCCAGGTCACCTCGCGTATGCGAGACGCCGAGACATTCGCCCAAATCGCCCTGGTGCGTAGCGGGGCGGCGGCGCGCGCGTGAAGTACACAACAACACAATGGACCATCACAGAACTTAGTAGTTGGTGTGTGATACCATATAAAGCACGCAACTCCTTTTATTTATTTCAATGTAGGATAAAAACATTCTCAAAATTCCAAGTTTTTTCTAGCTACTTTCAACTCTCATTTATGGAATTCATTAAGAAAATTCTTAAAACCATACATGAAAATTTAAGTTCAAATATCATTGAACAATTTTCAATCATTAGATTTTAGGATTAACATCGAGAACATAATTATAATTAAGCTCTAAAATCCTAATTTTCTAACACTGTGTGCTTAATGAACCATCCTCTTCTTCAACACAATGACCCAATGATTCTTGGAGTTTTGGATCCTTGCACTGTCATAAGTGCGTCCTGACGGCATCTTTGAATGATGCCAAGATTCATACATGGTCAACAGGATCCTGTAAGAAAGTGGAAAAATGAGAGTCTATTGGAAATAAATGGTGTAATTTGTTGCCAAGGAAAAAGAATGGCCATATTTCTTTAGACCTTCACTTCCCGGCCCGCGGCTTGTTTTGCAAAGTAACAGTATAATTCTTGCTTCACTGTAATCCCTAATCCTTACCTTAGTTGCCAGTTTGACTGATTGCTAACTTGCATGGACAATTAGGTATTCATTGTCCAAGTATGGAACTGCAAGTATATTATCTGTGAGGTATTAATTTTAAAATATAATTTTTTTGTGGAATTGGTAACTATTGTATTGTTGAAATGACTGATGATCATATATGCATAAAATTCAGTATAACTGCTTAACGGCCACATAAATCTCTCAAAAGTTATGTTAGTGGTTCATAATTCATCAGGGTAACAGAGGTTGCTAATGATTTATCGTATTCAAGTTAAAACCATTCTGGTTGTAATGAGAAAATTTATGATAACAGAAAGAGGAAACACGTGGTGGTGGCAGGGATGCTTAGGAAGAACTGGAAGAAACATGGATGATAAGCTAAATCCTAATTGTCACAAATGAACAAGCAGAAGTTTCAACAAAGATTAGTTTGACATGAAGATTGAACAGGTTGGGTGATGGGCATGGGCCACTTACTACTGAGCTGTGGGTCTGCTTAGGTTTACCTTGAAGTTCTGAGTTTGTGTCGGATAGTAGTTGTATGTGAATTTAGCTATCTATTTATGATCATGCTTCTTTTTGGCCCTCTTCTAGCATTGTTGCAACTTGCAAGTGCATGTCAATATTAGCTGTATAGGACCATGACCATCTTGTTTCTTATCCTTGGTCTAGCTTTTGTTTTTAAACCTGGTTCCAATTTGTATCAAATTTTTCTTTAAGAACAAGTTCTGCCATTGCCCTACATATCAATATGACTTCTGAAGACCTGAATAGTTGCTTTGTAGCAGCAACAAGATTATGGTCTTTGTTAAGTTCTCTTTTTACATATTCAATATGTACTTGTGTACTTTGCATATGCAAAACATGGGTGTTAATCCCTAACAATCGTGTGTTATATAAGTCATATCCAACACACTACTCCCGAACTCTTAGATCATTATTTCAAGGGCTCAGATCTAAGATTTTCTTAACCTTCCGCGGAAAATAGATAATGCGTAACTGACACACGATTGTCAAGGAACAGGACTCGCAAAACATATAGATAAATGGCTAGATTGAATATGTAGTCATGTACACTGCCTGCATATGCAAATATATGCTAAATGACTATATTTAATATGTAGTCATGTAGTACTTTGCATGTGCTAAATGGCTAGATTTTGTACTGGACTGTATTAATTTGTCCTAATCAGTTCTAACTTCTACCACATAACTAACTGCAGAGAAACAGAAAACTGAGCATCTTTTTTCAGGTGTTTATGATCCATGTCTATCAACCACTGTCCACTGAGATGATGTGCACAGGGAATCTCCTCAAGGCCCTAGCTGTTAATTTCCTTTGTATACAGAAATAAAATGTGCATGTTCAGCATTGTTATCAGGCTAATGTTTTCCATAATATGCCCTCATGTCTCACTCGAAAGTAGAACTGTATTTCTTTTCAAGAAATCGTTATATCGAACAATTACTAATCATACCAACCTTATGGATTTGAAATCAATTTGTTTTCTCATATGATACATCCCTTGAACAAATGGTTCATTCTTCATTATGCAATTGTACCATGTAGGACAGGATGTACATCTACAGTGGATTAATTCTCACCAGCCATCAATATAGTAAACTTTGCATAGTGCATATGTTGTGTTAAATTAGGTTCTGGTTGAAATGGTGCGGTGGCTCCACATCATATAAGTGTATCCTTGAAGGTGAAAAGAGAAAAGGGTTGGGCGGTGACAACTGAGAAACTGAGTGAGTTCCCAGGGCTAGTTTTTGGTGATTACTGACAAAAATCTGACACCAAACACATTCACAATCACAGACTCATTCAGTCCATGGTGGTGGGCCTTCTGTTGCTGCTGCTGCTATTTATTTATGTTGTTGCCAGGGATTGGCTTGGAGTGGGAGCTGCACCAACAGTACCATATTATCTTATTCTAATAAACTCTCAACTAAAATGCATTACTACCATTTTTGTATTTCATATTCGGAAAATTTTGGTGAATATGTTTAACATGGAAAATTGACGTGAATGCAGGGGGCAACGTCTCTAATCGTGCTTAGTTTTTAGGTTTTAGGCTTTTTCATATTCGCGAAAAATTTCCAGTGGACAGATGCTTTGCAAACTATCGTTGGATGTGGTGGACCAAAGCTCATTTTCTAAAGTCGAAAACTTGTTTAAAGCGTTCCAAATAAATGATAAAAGATACGCATATATCCGTATGCACATTTGAAAAGCCAGACTAAGTTTCCAAACGGAGATCAAATTTTTAACAGCAATAGCAAACGGATTCGGAACCTAAGTTGTCCAGACATAGAACATAGTAGTTGGGAGAAGATGTAGTAAAACTGTAAAGTCATGTGTAGAGACTACAAAAGTTTGATAAAGTCTTGAGAGGGGACGCACGTACTGGAGCAGCAGCAGCAGAGCAGGTGCTTTGCTTCCACCATGTTCTGGAACTGGTGGGCTCTGGGGGGTGTGGTGGTCAGTCTTATAACTTAAGGACTCAACTGTAGTGCTTGCTCTCTTTTCTTTTTTAACCAGTCTGTCTGCACTCTCCCCTCCCGTCTGTGCCTTCATTATTATCATTGCATTTACATATAAACTGTACCCTCTTCTCCTGACCAGATTTTCATCCCCCCTCTTGAAGAATTGTTCTAGTTACATTGACCAGTTGATATTTCATTTTATATATTCTCTTAATTTCCACTTATCCATGATTTCGATGTTACGGATGTGATATTGACATCCGCAACTTAAATATATCACATCCGTAACTTACATTGTATCCGTAATTCAAAATTACGGATTAAACACTTTCAAAAGAAATACAAGTAAAATGTCAAGTAGTAGGAGAAAGTTGACCCCTTTTAGTGTTATATGTAAATTAAATTTTTATGCATTTCTTACCGATTTTACTTGTCTAATGTCTGACATATTACATGCGTGACTAGGAGTAATATATTCTTTAGCTTAACATTTTTAAATATATTAATGCCGTTAAAAAAAGAGACTTTTTCAGTCTTGTTATATTATTATTATCCACGGTCATTTTACCGAGAAGAGCTCACTAATAAAATATCAATGCTACAAAAAAAAATGATTTAAAATTTCTTGTTAGCTTATTCTATCGACAAATTCATGTTCCAAGAAAAGTCCTTGACTCAAGTTTATACATGTCTCAAGATGATGTTTGTGCTGTTTCACACTGAAAACCAAGTAAAACATTGTAAACTTTACTATATATTGGCTACGTTGTCTTTCATTTGTTTACCCAATTAATGAAGTAGACAATTAGTGATTTGAAAACCAGTTGAAGTTATTTGCCTTCATCTATTTCCTACCATTTAAGTTTTAGTTCAAGCATCTTAGTCTACTTTTACCGAGTGCGTCAGTATTTGAATTTCCGCAATTTGATCTTTTAAAAACATATTGGTGATGAGAATTTTACGAGTGCGTGAGTATTTAAATTTATGTGATTTTGATCGATGTACATAAACCTATGTTGTAAATGGTTGAATGTGTATGATTAAATGCAGAGATTAGAGACCTTCTACAAGGGAGAATAAATGTTCCCCAAAACTTTGATAACATAAATTTTCTTGGGAAGATAGTAGTAGTACATGGAGATAACACAAATAATACACTAGCAAAGGCCAAAAACCACATTACCAACAGGGTCCTACTATGTCTACCTCAGTGCTGCAGCAGATCAGAAGCTTTAACTAGTGTTTAAAAGCTTACCATTACAAAAGCCAAAAGAGTCAAATTTGCTTACTCATAAAACATGCAAGCAAGCATGTGGCAATATCTTAAGAGTTTTCTGGCTGAGCCCTAGTCTTAAAACAAATGATAATTGGTACTAGCAACAGAATATAATGTGAGAAAAAGCACATGCTTTACTCACAATTACATCACACAAAATTCAAATAAACCATGCTCAGACAAGGCCCTTTTGTACAAACAAGATAAAAGAGTTGTTACTGTTCATGCTCTGACTTCAGACTTGATTCATACATATATCTGTGTCTTGCAGAATAGCTAGAAACATAAAAGCACTGACCCACCATGCAAGTACTTTTTTGGCCTTTTTGATTCTGTATCCCACATTTGCAAAACTCTCACTTATCTGCAAAACATAGTCAAAGTATGTATTAATATCATACAACAGGCTAATTAGTTATTTTCGCTTTCTTTACGAGATATCGAGAGTTCGAGCTAAAGTGAAAAAGACTGAAACTTGACATTTACTTAAGGCTTAATTACCATTATGTGACATGAAGAAGTTATGATGTGCAGAGTTAGGCATGGAAATTGAGAGCTGAGTTGTTGAAACTTGGCCATGGTTTGACAACTTATCATCTGATTCAAGCCAAGATTCTTTGTTTTTAGGCCATTCATCAAAGAAATGATGCATTACTTTCTGGGGTTCATCATCTCTTTCCATTTTCAGTGAAGTTTCATCATTTAGCATATAGTACTGTTGCTGATCTTGCTTCTCTTGCTTCAAGTAAGAGTATCCATTTTGTAAACCAGAACAAGTCTTCTGTCTAAATGCAGAACCACCCACTGTTAATGGCTCCAAGTGCCAAGAAGAATCACCAACTGATGAACCAGTCATGCTTCTCACAGTTCCAGAACTTTCTGAGAAGAATGGATGCTCATCTATATCTTCTCTCATCCCATAGCTGTTGTTTCTGCAAACATAGTAAATAAGATAACATAAAGAATAATACTTAAAAAAAAAAAAAAAATCTTGCAGAGTTAGAAAGTGGTACAAACTACAAACCTGAAGTCTTTGTTTGTGTGTGAATAAAGGCCAGAATCCAAACCAATCCCAGGAGATCTTGAAAATGGTGAGTGAGTATAAATGGAAGTATTATGAAGAGGGTTGGTGTTATATGAGGCTAATGATGTGAGAGAAGTTGAGTTGGTTTGTGTGATATTGTAAGGACTATTTGTGTTGTTTCTTGATGAGATTGGTATTGCAGTTGGCAAAGAAATGTCCCTGGTGTTTGTTGCAACTGTTGATGTTGTTTCCACAGGCTTTCTTGAACGGTTTCTACCTCTGTGCATGTGCCTTTCACAGTACTTGGAATCTGTGTATGCTTCTTTTGAACACCTCCATTTTTTACCATCAGTTCTTCTACACCTCCCTGGCTCTGGGTCTATTTTTCTCCCAAACCCCATCTGGAAACAGTTCCACCCCACTGCCAAAAACATTAAAAAAACACATTTTTACGAGAAGTCGAGAGTTCAAATTTTGCCAGAAAGACGAGACAAAAGACAAGACGGGTGTGTGAGTGTTTATTTATCGAAAAAAGAGAGTTAAGGCCAGGAGGACTTACTGTGTTGAGGTTGGTGAAGGATGAGCTTGTTGGAATCCATGCTTCTTTTGATAGTAAAGAGGAGATCAGGAGGAATAGGCATACCAGAAACCATGTACTTAAAAATGAGAGCTTGGTGTTCAAGTTCTTGCCATTGTGATGCAGTAAAAGGATACCTACTGTTATTTCTTGCACTTGCACTGGTACTCAAACTCATCATTTTTTTCAAAAATATTAAGAAAGAAAGAGCGAATCTTTTTAATCTCCCTAGTTTCTCAGATACTTGAAGAAACTAGAAAAAAAGGTAAGTTAAAGTATAAGTGTTTGAAGAAGATATATAGAAAGATATGTATAAGAGAAGTAGTAGTAGGTATATACTCCCTCCGTCCCTCCCAAATGTTTACATTTGGGTGGGGCGCGGAGTTTAAGAAAAATGATAAAGTAGTGGAGAAAAGTTGAAAAAATGAGTAAAGTAGTGGGACCGATTAATATTATATGTATAAAGTGATTATAGTGGAGGAAAATAGTGGATGTAGTTAATTTAAAAACTATAAAAACTTTACTATTTTTGGAAAGTTTTGAAATGTAAACAATTGGATGGGACATCCCAAAAAGGAAAGTGTAAACAAATGGGAGGGACAGAGGGAGTATTTATTTCAGGGACCATTGGTGCTGCAGAATCTTCTGACATGGATAAAACTAATGGTTCTGATCATGGTGCTGCCACTGCTGCTACTGACATTTCTCTCTCTTGTAAAAGCAGAGTCACAGTCTCTCTCTCTCTCTTTCTCTCTGGGAGAGAGAAGGGTATTCAGTTTTTTTTCTGAGAATGGTCAGTGGGCTGCTTCATATCATAATATGACTGTCACCACTCTGTGGCATCTCTGCAACAGTGCACTCTCTCTCTGACTTTATGGCAGGCTATTTGTATTTTTTTTCTGCACAAGTGTACAGAAATTTGTAAACTAATAGGTAAGCTCCAAAACTAAGCAATGTGCTGAAGAAAATAGAAGAAGAGTTGATAGCTTTTAGCTACAGCTATCATTTTACTCTGTACTAGTAATAGTCTATCAACTTCTGTTACTGTGAGGTAGGAGTAGTAACTTTTTTTAAATGCTGAAGATAAAAGATTTTTCATTTATCAAGATTTGTGGGCAGTTATGATCACTTTTGAACACATGAACCATCCAATCAGACATAATACAGGGATCGGTGAATGAGAAATTTTCAGAAATCTACCAGTATTTAATAGTTTTCTCAAGCATATAATTGTGGATTTTTTAGGTATTAGTGTTTTATATTTAATGGTTTGTTGCAGTACAAAATGTGTTAATGGACTTCTTTATAAAAACTTCAATTTTTTTCCTCCAACATTGTTCATTTATATATTGGATTAGATAAAAATAAAAGTAACTTATCTGCAATTAAAATTTCGGTTCAGACAGGTCTAGAGAAAACGGACTTGATATCAAATTTTTTGTTCAATAGCCCTTCAAAAACGGACTTGATATCAATATTTTGGTTCAATAAACTCTCGAGAAACGGATTTACGGGTGAGAAAATGTCTTTAACTCTCGTTCCAACGCCTTAATAATGCTATATGAAAATCGCCAACTTAACAAGTATTTCAACTGAATTAGTTGTCAATAAAACCTTCCTCAATATGACAATGTACATGTATGTGAATTTAATATGTTTAGTTTGAATTAGCAAAAAAATATGTATAGTTTGAATTTTATGTATGCATCTAGTTGTGAACAGTTGTGCCCTCAACCATTCGAGGTGAAAGTAAAAACTTGGTTGGAATATATGTTTTCTACCTTTATTTTGTCATTTTCAGTTAAGATGCAACTATCCAAGTTAATGCTGAGCTATAGACCACAGGATGTTTATGCCCTCCCTTTGAAACCAGGCACAAAAACATGCAAACTCTGGCCCTGGCCACATATTTCACAATCTTTTACATAAGGTGCACATGCTTCGCGTTCCTCGCAATCGTTACTAATTAAGTCGTCCCTGACATACGATTGTCAGGAACTGGACCCTTTTACAAATCTATGCCATCTATATTCACCTGCATCATTTGAATGTGTCATCACTTTAGCTTAAGGCTTTTTCGTCGAGCTCGAGCCTACGGAGGTTCAAAATCCGTCCGAGATCGACAAATCTTTATCGTCTCAAATACGGACTTAATAACGTTGCATGAGTATTTAAATCTTCGTCAATACATAGAAAAGAAAAGGGATAAAGGGCAATACAGAGAAAAGGATGGTGAACAAGAAGAAAATATAGGCCATGTTATGTTTCTTATTCACTTGACAGAGTGAAATAAACGATTGCACTCTGTTTGCTCGCGTGCAAGCCATTGTTCCTACCATTATGTACTACTAATACTTTCTCAGCTTCAGAGACAAATCTGCTTTAATGCTAACTTCTACAATAAACAATCATCCTTTTAAAAACTGAACTACATAATTTAATTTTCAAATATAGACAATATCCATTATATACTATTACATAGGCTAATAGGCGACTAGTTCTCGTAAATAATTATTAGCGGTAATTTGTAGGTTATAGTTTAAATTCTAACATCATTGTCTTAAGCACGGACAGAGTAACGTGACTTCTTATATTTCACTTTAAAAAAATCTTGTGAACCCTATTCTGTATAAATAATTGTCACCGATAAGCATACACTAGAAAAACCGTATTAGAAATTTAATAATGTCCCAATTTATAGCACAAGGGGGACAGATAGTAGGTGGCACTAACTCATATTCACAGCTTCAGGTGCAGTTCTGCTATAAATACTCTTTCATTAATTTCTTCCTTGCATCTCAGAAGAGTACATGTACCTTGCTATATATTACTCTTATTACTAGTAACATATATTGTTACAAAAAGAGAACACAAAATAAATAGTTGTAATTTACTAATGTCATACTTGTAAATGCTGCAGGACTATATTTTTACCCCTATAAGAAGGGGGGGGGGGACTACAAAGATACACAACTCTGACAAGGCATGCTACAAAGCTCACCTACTATAAATCTTTTGCAAAATTTCACAGCTTCATCTGCATTATTTGTGTCCTTCAGTCCTTGTACAGTTTTCATGACACTGAGGTTTGTAAGTATAATATAACCATTTTCTAAAGTGGCATTTGCTTACTACACAAAAGAATTATTATTTAAGGACCTTAATGGATGCAGTTAGCAGTATGCCCCCATAAAGTGATCAAAAATTATCATAAAACATACTAGGAAAATATAGTTCTGGGACTACCCTGGTTGGGGATGACAATTTTGAATTTCAAGTCGTATCCGTGCATGTAAATTTCGTGGAGAATCTTTGAAATATGGTAACTTGAAAAATATAAGCACGAGGAGTTAAATTTATGTGATCGAGTCATTTGGGTAATTTTCAGGTTGTTCAAGTCGTGTTGATAATTATGATGGGCTATAGTCGGTTTAGACATTGATTCGTGATCTTAACAAGTATGTATACTAGACCAGATCGTTTCCAACTCAATATTTCCACTGGGAAGTTGGTAATGCAGATGGTACGCCTACTCACTGAACTGATTAATCACCTATCTGTTTTATATCGATATTCAAACTAGTAATGACTACATGTTAGCGGCATTTGTGAATACTGCATCAAGATTTGATAACATAGAACCCAAAAAATTCATGATCTACTGAATGCCTGTAAAAATCATCTGAATAAAGACAAGAGATAACATTACTGAATGTACAAGGGCTATGGATACCAACAATTCTCAGGGCCCCTACCCGGGAAAAAGATGAGCAAATCCCCAAGAATTTCAATAGAAATGTATTTTACTATCACTGTAACCGCAAAGAGACAATTTTCATTTCACCTTGACTGAACCACAGTATGGACAAATGGTAAAAGCACAACTTAATAGAAGTGCTATAATATTGTTCTACAGTGATTGAACATTAATTGACTTACTAATTAGACACAGTTTGGCACCAATTGACAGTATATTGTTTTGAAAATCCTCCATGATGGTTTATAAGTAGCGACATCCCATATCTGTAAGACTACATTTGAAGAAGAGGCACAATAAATTTTATCTACCATATAACAATATCCAATGCCTTTTAAAATCCTAAAATACATCCGCAGTTTCACTATGCTAAGCTATAAATGCAGCTAATTCATAAAACTTCTGGTTCACTTTATTATAATCTTCAGTACATAACATAACAGATAAAATGTTTTACTTGGGGCGAAAGGTAATATGCACAACATGTTAATTAATAATGTTATAAGTCGGGGAAGCATTATTAAAGTCACAAAACTTGTTTTCCAGTACACTAGTCTGTAAATATAAATTCTAGGCCAACCTTGCTTCATATCTCTAATCCTTCTGGAAGAAAGACAGCATAAGATCTGTATGTGCAGTGAAGAGCTGTGTGTCCAAGAAAAGCTGTTTCAATGTCCAAACCAGAAGACAGCATATTAGTGTGTTTTTCTACTTCCACAAGACAGCATATTGAAAACCAGCTATCCATCTAGGAAACCACGAAAGCCTACTCAAAAAAATATAATATACTTTATACAGCACTTGTTTCATTTTTCTTTTTTTAGCATTAAATAATTTAATGGAGCGCAATTTCGTTCATTAATGGTAGGCCTAAATAGTCACAGATACAGACATTTTACATCCCAGAATGTACTAGTGACATTGAACATTTCAGGCGCTTTATAATGTTAAACCCTCACTTCGTGTTGTTTTTTACTAATTTATTGATTTGTAAAGATGGTGTTTGTTGGTCGATAATTGCTTTGGTGACACTTTGGTTCTCCATTTCCCATTTATTTTGCTAGGTCAAATAAAAAATATATAAAAATATTAATAACAAATAAAAAGCATCATCTGAACAAATCAACAATACAAATGTACTAAACAATATTGCATTGTGCCTGCATTATTAGACTACAAACGTACTAAATACTAATCCACCATACATTTATACTTGACATGTCTATAAACATGCGCAGTACATAGTAGAAATAATATGACATGGATTGCTCAAGAAACACACCTTCATAAAAGGTCTATCACGACTCGGGAATGACTCAATGAAACTTTCCTTTAAAAGCAAAGACACCTGAGAATGAAGGAAAAAAATAGTTAAAAGCAATTTATTTATCTTGATAGAATGAAAATATAGCAAAACGTGTAGCATTAGCCAAAAGATTGAGAAAGAAAACTTTGAAAGGAATAATGAGTTGCCAGAGATCCACCAAGGCTATCTTTTGGTAGCAATCTTAATTTATGAAAGAAAATGGACCTTATCATCATTGGATTGAACGTTTGTAATGGTGTGAGAACGGAGGTTACATGTAAGAGAATCCAAGTAAGATCTTACAACTGCAAGGAAACTGTTTGCAGCTGCAACCTGCAAATGTAGGAATAACAAAATACCACACGTCATATTCCAACTATACATCCATATTACATGAAAATGCCACACCAAGTTGAGAAAGGATAAGAAAACCATAGCCAACCCTGCATCACTTGCCCCAACCACTCCGAGAACTAATACATTTCACTTCTAAGACATGACATACTTTCAAAGGGATGAGAGCCAAAACTCCTTCAGTTCTGAAACAGTACCCCATTACAAACGGTACAAAAAGCAGGCATCCTTTATGGCATCGGGAACAAACAAGTATTACGCCTAGTATGTATGAACTATAAACTCATCTCCAACGAAACCACACGCAAGATAAAGGAAATAATGAGAAAGGAAAGGCTAAACTTTCAGCTTCACTACCTGTATATCAGTACACTGGTAAACTGGTCGCCTTCTTCCCAGATAACTTTCTCCTACAAGTTTTGAATGGTATGGAGC
Organism: Apium graveolens; assembly: GCF_009905375.1. Lineage (NCBI taxonomy): Eukaryota > Viridiplantae > Streptophyta > Magnoliopsida > Apiales > Apiaceae > Apium > Apium graveolens. Next base: position 7,590,908 of record NC_133654.1, read on the forward strand.
TAATGATGAATACAGCTCCTTCTGCCTGGGTAGTTCAGGTATTGTAGGCGACCTCACCTATTGTCCACAGAGCAGAATAGTCAAATTATTGTTGTTGGAATGGAAATGAGAGTCCTACACCAACACAAAATCGCTGAAAGAAGACACGCGTGAATAGAAATGACGTAGAGCAAAAGAAAAGGTAACTGCAAGGTTGTTTTAATACTACAGGTTCAGACAGGACCACTTGGATTATTAAATGAATATACGGTCGGGGATTTTTCATATGACAAGATTCACCGGGAGCATACATGCAAAAATTTCATGTCCTATAAATTTCATCACTTGGATTATTAAGTGAGTGTTCTGTTCCGAATGTTAAGCACAAACAGTTTAAAAGAAAATGGGCATTACGACAGCTATGTTTACGCGATTTCTAAAATTTTACTATACTAAATCCACACCAAATCATCAACAATCACCATCACACCAAGATTTCACTTAATCAATACTAACTCAGTCGAAACTTCTCAAGATCATCAACTTATTCCAAGCATTATCATAGATCAATCAAAAACCTCACCTAAACAATCATACTAACTATATATACATAGATCATGCTTCTCATTACTAATTCATCCATAAAACTCATCAAAACTCAAAGTCAAAGCTAAGGTTTTAGAAATTATACCTTCCTTGCAGTGTAAGAGTAGCTAGTAAGCTTTGTATGATCCTTGTATATCCTTACTCTAACTTGAATCATCCAAGAAAACAAGATCAAGAAAGTTAGTTTTTCTTGAATCATCACTTTTGATGATTTCCTAGAAAAGATTGGCATGGAATCAAGGGCTTGAACTTCTAGGAAGTCTATATCTAAACCTATAGACTTCCTAGAAGTTTAAGCCCTTGATTCCATGTCAATCTTTTCTAAGAAATCATTAAAAGTGATGATAAATAGTACTTTTCAAGAACTAACTTTCTTGATCTTGTTTTCTTGGATGATTCTAGCTAGAGTAAGGATCATACAAAGCTTAATAGCAACTCTTACACTCCAAGGAAGGTATAATTTCTAAAACCCTAGCTTTGACTTTGAGTTTTGATGAGTTTTATGGATGAATTAGTAATGAGAAGCATGATCTATGTATATATAGTTAGTATGATTGTTTAGGTGAGGTTTTTGATTGATCTATGATAATGCTTGGAATAAGTTGATGATCTTGAGAAGTTTCGACTGAGTTAGTATTGATTAAGTGAAATCTTGGTGTGATGGTGATTGTTGATGATTTGGTGTGGATTTAGTATAGTAAAATTTTGGAAATCGCGTAAACATAGCCGTCGTAATGCCCATTTTCTTTTAAATTTTTTGTGCTTAACATTCGGAACAAAACACTCACTGACCAAACTGCACAATTGCCATGTTTAGCTAGATCATGTCGTAAGCTTCGTTTTGATATGTGGTTCGCTTAGATCCGATTTACGATTTAGGAGAAACGACCGTTTTAAGTAACGGCGTTTCGCAAACGAATCCTTACCCCTCGCATAACTTTGAGACCTTGTTTAAGGCCCTTAGAAGACTAATTGGAATACGAAACATTTATGTAAGGTTGATTAGGCAGTTGGTAAAGTACTCGCGAAAGAGTCGCCTTAAAACTTGTAACGGTTAATTTTATAAAAATGGTGGAGCCGAATGTACGCGAGCGACTGATGTAAATCTTTAAGCGTAGAAGCGAGCGTTAGGGTATAAATGGATAAAGTCTAGTTTCTTAAGCGACCGTGGATTAATTCCGACTTATATGTTGTTTTTAGGTTACTGGACTCACACCAGACATATTTCCACCCCAGATCGCTCAGGCAAGTTTTCTACCCGTATAACTATTGTTGTGATGTTATATATATATATATATATATATATATATATATATTATCTTGAGATAAGTGCACGATTGTTATTAGCAAATATTGTGATATATCGAAGCATGTTGATATGATATATATATATATATGCATGCCTGTTTTGAAATCTTGATATTTCATTGTCAATTAAATTGCTTATAAACTGCATAATACATATTTTAGAGATAAGCAATAGTTGCGTATACTCTTAGTATAGGGGACCCAAAATTGAACATTTTTGCTAAAACCGGGAGGGGAGGTTCCCGAGTATATTTTATATAGTTTTCTATAACTATTAATCGAATGAGGTATATTCGATAGTTTTGAATAATAATCAAACCTTATGTTCGATTATTCAAATAAGGATCTTACTTTCGTATAAGTGTATCTTTTGTTATTTATTATTCGTTTCAAGTATTCAAAACTTTTACTTCATTTATTTTTATGAAAACTATTCTTTATGGGAATATTATTTAAATAATAATATTCAGATATTTTCTAATATATCATCTTTAAAATCTCTACTCCAAACGTTTTCAAAAATGTTTTCAAATCTTCAAAACAATTTTAAAAGTTAGAGCGGATCTCAAAATTCGTTTTTAGTTTAAATCTTTCCTTTCGTGGAGGGATTTAAATACTCGCTCAAAATCTAAGGGATCCGGCTCCGTGGTGTATTTTGTCGCAACGAAGTTGCTGATTGATAATAGAATCTTTGATTACTTGCTCAACGTTCGGGAAGTAAGCCCAATCAAAATGCGTCAGCATAGGCGACATGGGCTCAGGGGCAGTCCAGCAAAATGTAAGCGGCTGAGTGGCGGTCCATCAATGTGTAAGAGGCCGGGTGACGGTCCAGCATAAGGTCCTAATGTGGTCAGGGTGATGACCAGTGAGGAATTCATCCATCTACTAGTAGAGAAAGTGACTTGATTGATATCTTTGCCTGATCAGCAAGGTATCGGCTTTATGCCAAAGTTTCTTCCTTCCAAAATCTTTGGGTATTACAACTCTGTTTATACTTTTCATAATAGAGATTTTCAAAGAGTGTATGACAGGTATATATATATATATGTGTACATATATATTGGGACTTAATGAAGTATCTCGTAACTTCATTTCTTTTAAATGATATTTCAAAGATTGATTCTATACAAGTTTTATCTTGTAGCTCCTTCTGAACTTTTGAAAACTTATTATACTTTGAACAGTAGTAGTTCAAGTAGTTTTTTTCTAAAAAGGTATAAGTATATTGGAGTATTTTGTCACTTCATCTTTTTAAGCTTATATCCGGTAAGTAATTATCTTACACCTGATAAAGATTTTCAGTAAGTTATCGATTCAGATACTTGCATTATTGATTAAACTATATATTATCTTGTGAGCTGTAATGCTCACTCTTGCTTCATTTCTTTATCACACAACAACAGTTTGGAAGAATGGCCAGACTCAAGCAGACCCACCGCAAAAGCGTGGGAAGCGTCCCGCTGATATCTTAGCCGCCATTGATGCAAAGGTAGATCTATCTGTAGTTTAGGCATTCAGCTATTGGGAATCAAATTATGTATAATTATAACTTGTGTTGGATAATGGCAAAGAACTGTAAACTTATTAAGTAATCATTTTGGGTTTGTAATAACTTTTAACTTATGGAGTTAAACAACTTTTACTTATTTCAATTTCATCTCTGAGACTATAACGTGTTGTGGAGTGTGTTGTGGAGTGTGTATTATTGTGGGGTCACAGTATGCAGTTATTTATTTTAAGTTAAGTGATATTAATGGAAAGAAAGACCGTGACAACCCGGATTCCCGACCCCGGATCTGGGGTGTTACACTCACCTGATTCTTGTTTGCATCTATGAGAATGACATCTGCCAATTTTGACTGCAATGCATCAGTTTGGGTTTTCACACCAACCTACACAATATTCCTGGATGTTAGGATAATATGTTAACACCAAAAAATAATTATATATTTACTTTTCCAGAAAGGGACAAATGTTTCACTCATCAGAAAGAAAGAAGCAGATGCTACATAACAATATATTATTCTAACTAAAACATCACAATTTACAAGTAACTTTTCAAGTTCAATTAATGCTTCCACAGCTCCTTATACAATCAGATGTTAGAACTCAGAATAAAACACCAAGACGCTATTATGCACTCACTATGTATGGAACAGGTGCATCCAAAAAGTCCTGCATGTCTTTTGGTAAAACCTGGAAGGTTATCACTTTAATAATTAGTCAAGAGATACGAAACCAACTTAGGATAAAGAATAATAAACTTTAAAAAAAAAAGACAAAGAAATGAGATTCTTCAAAAGGTGCTGATTAAACTTATACCGGCATTAACAGAGACTGCCACTTGAAGGGACGTATGAGGGGGATGATTGAAAGAATTGATGCTGACAATATTCCCTGTTTTAACAAAATGGGCAGAAATATTTTTGGTTTCAGAGGCTCACATATCAGAGCAAAACGATATGAAACTTAAGCAGTTAACAGAAATCACAAGTTTTAAAAGCCATATATTCATGTGCGTCAGTGGAAATTCCATCAAGTCATGTAACATTAAAAGAATCCATAAATATGCTATTTAAAGCTTCAGAATCTCCTGAGCTGAGAGTGATTGATTAGCTAGAATAGCCCAAGGTGAGAAAAAAACATAAATATTTAGGGGAAATAAACTGTCTTGAAGAAAAACTGATCTGGGAATCATTAAAACAGACGAGGGTAAATCTTTCAAACAAGGCCAAATGCATAGCTTTAGTAGCATGTAATGGGAATATACCAAATTAGAACAAAGAATTACAATCTTCTTCTCCAGCAGGACCCCAGCGAACAAAGTCAACACCTGTAAAATATGTGAATCGACACTTAGGGTTTTTAGGCGGTGTTTCTGTTGTACTTGTGCTAATAACCACTTATAAGTTAATATCAAACATATACCAAGGATAACAAAGAAAACTGTACATCAAATATTCATATTAACTCACATGCTCGAGACGCAATGATCCACATAAGCATGCAATTGCCCATACTGATAAGGCAGCAGCCTCTTCCTCTGCCATGAGGGCACTCCTAACCTAGAAAACCCAACCTAATATATTTAGGACTGTCAAGTACTATAAGGTTATTGGAAAAATTGAAACAAGAAAGATGTACAAGGTAAAATACCTCAATCATGTGAATAGGGGCAGATATGTACCTTTCTAATTGTCTCTTAATTTTTTTTGCCTAGAAACCTATAGAATAAAGTGTATACTAATATGGTTCACTGCATAATTTTTTTAACTAGAAATTTCATTGTTCAGGCTTTATTTGAATAAAGGAATATGAATGTAGCTGCGGACCACGGTTCATGAACTCCTACACTTTGCAGAAACTGATACAAAAACAGAATGCTTAAAATTTAAATTACCAAATGGCTGGCCAAACGAGCATATTGGCAAAGAAACATAGACAATTAAAATTTGGCATCAGGATCAAAAGTAAAGGACTTGGTAATAAGACAAAGTTGCTAAATCTCAAGTTGTGTAATATAAGTAGCTGAAAGAATCTAGCAACAAAAGTAAAAGACGCTTATTGTTGAACACATCAGCCGACAAAATCGAGTAATCAACCATGCATAATAAATACCTCAGCCTTTTCCAGACCAGTACTAAATGATTCCGGGTCAACTGTTGATCCAGCAATACTCAGAACTGCTTCATCTGGTCTGTGAAATTCTAAAGGATGTAGATGCTCTAGAGGGTGAAACTTGAGAGTTGAACCTCTTGCAGGACAACTTAACTGGTAATACTCTGATATTATTCTTAGAGATCCATGATTGTTGGCCTACAAATATATAGACAAAGCAACTCAAATGTTGAAAATGCAAAATGGTAAAGATCAGTGAAGACACAATATCTGCATTTTCATAACAAGAAGAATAGACTTAAACCTTAGCCCATTCTATAATATCATTGTGGTCACTGGAATGGCCTGAGACAGATGCTTCTTCGAGATCAGCTTCATCAGAAATATCTCTGTAGTTTCTATCTTCACCCAGGAAACCCTGGAAACTGCATTTAGATATATATGCCATCACTTACCAGGTACTTCATCACAAAGATATTCAAGACATCTACGTTGTTTTAAGGAATGTTGACATACACAGGCACAACAAACAAATGAACAGTTTAACATCACAGAGTTAGGTTCTTGCGCGGAATATCTCCAAGAACCAAACTTAAAACACATTTTTGGAAGTGCCTTCACAATAAAAAAAGATGCGGAGAAAACAGATATTCTTTAAATATGATTTCTAAATTATAAGTTTATTGAATAGTTAAAAAATATTTATGTTGACCTAGAATCAATTATGCTAAGCAACAAAAAACATTAAAATCATAAATACTAGATTCCACGGAATTATAGCATAAACTATGAATCAACATAAAATTAATGGAGAACATGAATCAATTCCGCACCTGGAAGATTCGCAGCTTTCATACAGCTGATGTTGCGACGAAGGTAAATGCATTTGTGGTATGTTATTGTTCATTGATATATCAGAAATAGAGGCATCACATGCTTCACTGATCTGTGTAGATTCTTTTTCAGCTTGAAGCTCCTCTGCTTCTGAATCAACTGGAACAACAAAGTTATTATCAACCACTTCTCCAGACAAGGAACACCCCTTTTTAAGATTCTGATGCTCCGTGTGAAAATCATCATCGGTGACTTTTTTTGCAATGATATCACTTGTGCACGATTGTGAAGTTTCTACTGTGCCGTTCAGCATGGCGTCTTCTCCATGTTCAGGTGATATACTTGTAGATAGTTCTGCCAGACTTTCTTGTTTGTCTTCAGAATTTTCTTCCTCGTCATACAAAAGAAGCGAGTCCATATCTGATTCACCAATATTTTTGGTTAATCTTTCCAGTCTTTCTTCAGTGAACATGCTGCAGAGAAAAGCTAGTTAAATAAATGGAGAAAAATGGACAAGGTGGGAGGGGCGGGGGATTTAGCTACTAAGCCATTGTGCAGAAGGATGATGTTGGAAAGACAATGAAGAGTAATTGTCCTCTCAATTAAGTTTTTACACAGATATGGGGAAACCAACAAGTTAAAAAGATTTGTCAGTAATATAATAAGAAATACATGGTGTTTAAAATAATTATTACAGACTTTGTGGAGGCATGCCGGTGTCGAACTTAGATTAGGGTTCTGGTGGTATCCTCTAGGATCATTAACTTTTGGTAATAATAGCAAAACCTATGCCCTTAAAGCATGACTATATCAAGTCGAAAACTATAAAAAAGTTAAGACGGAGGATAAACCTAAGGCAAAAGAGAATAAACTGAGTCCTCTCTATCTAGTCTCCGGTACATATATGAATGTTCAAGGATGTTACCTGTTGAATACTCCAAAGTGCAGTTCAAAACATGGAACACGTGTAAGAATGCAATAACAGCGACGGGTGGTTAAAATATGGCGACTCAAGGGCACGCGCAGATGTTGCCTATCTGAGACCACGGAAAGTAACCCAGAAGACTCCTGTATTATTTCATCAACCAACACGCAGCAACCATACAGGGTTGACAAATCAGCAACCTAGAAGAAAAGACTATGTCAAGATGAGTTCAAGAAATCAGAGAACTACCCAAAAAACAGAATTTCTACTAAAAACATGAGAAAACACACAATTATCTTGCGATGATAGACGTACAAGTGATAACTAGCATATTCATGATACCAACACTATAATGATCAGCCAAAGTGCCAAACAGGTCTGTGAGCTCCAATAGCAAGACAGAAGGTTCAGTTTGTGTTGGATTCCTATATAATATTGTCGCAAACTCATTCTTCAGTTGACCGCTGAGCAGTTTCATATACCTTGTGCTTACAATCAGTTAACTATAAGGAACCTAATGAGTCCTGAACACCAGATTCAGGTAGCCTTACCAAAACTTATCTATGAATATAATAGCGATAATACAATAGATATGACCACTTGGTATCATATATGAGAAACCAAACCAGATATGTCCCACTAGGGTCTAGGGACGGTGAGATGACATATACCTGACCCCTAAACTTTTAAACGATTTTATATATTTTGAAGTTTTTTGATGACATTTGAGAATAAAAAAATATTGAGAAGTTGCAAAAAGGTATCAAAATGGAAAGACAGTGCGACTGATAAGATATATAATTATAAATGAACAAGATATGCAAATTGGAAGAGTTCATATAGAAGATAATAACTGATTCCTATGAAGGTCAAAGCATACTTGCTTTCTAAATTTACCTTAAAGTACCATGGGCAAATCAGCTTAAGACATTAAAACTTAGATTGATATCCTTGCAATAACTTTTTATGGATCTTGCAGTTACATGACAGCCTAGAAGTGCTAATAACAATTACCGGGGCACAAAAACTTACAGGCATGAAACAGAAGAAAAAAATCCGAGAAACAACAATACATACATATTATGAAGTCGCATATTTTGGGTTCAAAAGCATAGTTACAACAATGGCGATATAAACCCGGCATTTAGCGCCAAAAGAAAAGAAAAAAGGTAACCATGCATACGTTAAGCTTCTTAATTCTAGAATTTGCTAATACAAGCCCCTAGAGGTTGGGGGGGGGTAAGTGGCAAAAGTCGTCGGTAAAAATGTCTAATTGAAGAGAATAATTGAAATGGAAGAAAGGGAAAAGGTGAAGAACATGCATAACAAATATTTAATGGATGGTGACAAGAGCACAATAAGACTTCCACAATCCAAGTCAGTGATTTCTAAGACTTACATGTGTTTATTTGGAGAAAATGGAAGTAACTTTGTACTATTCTATGGGTAAACATTTAAATAATCATTCCTTTCTCCATTCCATTTCTATGAATTTAAACTAGAGCTGAAACCCACCAATTTGAGGATGAAGGTTTAAATTGCACTAGAGAGCAGCACATAAGCCCAATGGATGTGAGGGTAAAGAAAGTACTAAAGTGCTTCATCATTTACCTGCATTCGGAATATGAAGGACAGGTCACTCTGTCTAAAGTGTTCCTGCAGAATCCGCATTAAGTCAGGTTAAACATTGCTATTACTATTAGGATCTGAAAACAAACTGCAAGTGTAACCAAAGTTAAGCAAGGAACATAATATTCTGATTATTAAGCATAAAATAACCCGCTTTGTCTTTACTTCAAGCAGACTCGATGTTTATTTTTACAAGCTATACTGAATGCAGAATGCAGCAATTAAATATTCAGCCTGATAAAGGAGTAAATTGCAGATTATGATTTTTCAACTTCAATTCATTATCAATTTGAGTCTTGTTTGGTAGAACTCGGCAATTTGTATCCTGGGATGAAAGTATTCCACTTTACATCCGTTTTTGCATTTTTACCAATCCGAAATCATTAAACCGTATATTTAATAAGGGTAAAGATATAATAAAAATAAAATGAAGAGTATGTGCAACAGCACCATCTCCTTCATCCTACATTATTGTAATAACCTCCTTGAAAGTTGAAACTAAGCCACCAATTACTGAAGTCTGGAAATGAAGGTTGAGATCGAAGGGTGGGGGGGGGGCAAAATGGACAAAAAACAAGAATCTAATACTTAAAAATTTAACTGCTATTTAAAGAAATAAGAAAATTAATGCACTTAAGTTTTGAATTGCAGGACTTGTGAAGCTAAGCATTGAGTTTGTGGGTTTATTTTATTGACCCCAAAAACAATTCATTTTTTTGAATTAAATCTTCAAACTAAAAATTAATAGGTAAAGAATTATTGATGTTGGAAATTGGTAGTGGGTCATGGGAAGTGGCAGAACTGCAGAAAGGACATGAAGGGTTTTGGTAAGGTCGATCAGAGGACGGATGGGACCTGACTGGTGGGAGGTGGTGAAATTTGGGGGAATCGGGAGATAGAAAGATTGATTTTGAGGAGGTATTAGGGAATTGAGAGATAGAAAGAAGGGTTTTGGGGGTTTAATTAGAAGAATTAAGGAAAAGTAGAAGGATTTAGGGGTGATTCGCTGGATGAAATGATGTGGGGTTTTGGTGAAGGGCAAAGAGGATTTGTAGATGAGACCTACAATGAAAACGAGTCAAAATTGAGGGATGCACGCTGTAATATAATTTTTTTAACAATATCATGAATATTCTTTAGGATTATCATAAAATTATGATTTCTATATCTATCAGATTATCAAGTGATATGTTCAAGTAAATATATGAATCTTAAAAGCACAAACAACCTACCTGGCCCAGAAGTATTTCATTCAATTCGCTCATTGATGAAGTTCTCTCAACAGCATGAACCTTATAAACAACAAGAATCAGCGTTTGAAAATTTAGAAGAATCAGCACCTCCCATTAGAGGATAAACAGCATACAATATGGACAAAATCAATTTCAGAAAAATTTAATTATTAAATAAGAACTACTAAAAATATTACAGAAAGAACAACTGATAATAATCAATAAGAAAATTTGTTCAGCTTCTAGGCAATCACCTCAACACCTGCAGGGAGGCAGAATGAAATAAGATCCTTGTCAGTCAGAGGTAGCTGTTTTTGCGGAGGATAAACATACAAGACCTGAAATATTTAGATTTCCATGTAATGTTTAGAAACTACTCAAATCACCAGTATCCTGCAAACATAGTTAAAATATTGCAGACAACTTAGTACCTGAGGCTCGAGATTTGTTTCCACAAGTGACTGGAGCTCAAGCGCAGTTCTAAATCTACTCGAACCTTCAGACTTCCTGCCAAAAGAAAGATTTTGAAGTTGCCGGATATCGCAGTTCGGATGAAGTCCAACAACTACCATACCCTCAATAATTCTTGATGGTTCCTTCCATATCCTATGATCCTGCATAATTATACAGCATTGTTTCAACAAAAAATACTATTAATTCACTTCTTTCACTTTTAGTACTAAGAATTTAATGAATAATTTTGAAAAAAGATTATGTGAGACCAAGTAGAACTAGTCACGTAAAAGTATTCCTGGAGTCTCTAGACTAGTAGCATTAAACTAAAGCAACATATACACAAATTTAGTGATTAGATTCATGTATGGTCACCCTCTCTATATAGTTTTTTTTCTCTATTCATTTCAGTAGTGTGTATGGGACTATTAAGTACACTATTTGAAACCATAAATATTGTAGCTGGCCTTCAAGTTTTTACACAAAAGAATACATGTTTGCAGATTGAGACAAGCTCTGATTCATTCAGGTATAGCAACTCTATGCGGACTTATAACGAGTGAAAATTTAGCTACACTATATCGGATGCTGTATCAAACACTACTATTAGGTCGACAATGGGAATTCTGGCTTTTAGTTTAGAGGTCATATCAGGGTGGCCTCACTGTAGAGTTTAGATATTCAATGGGGGGCTGGCTTATAATGAGCAATGTGAGGCTCAAATGATGTGACGGCGACAATGTTCATGAAATGGGCTAGGTGTTCTGGAATCACCTCAACTCGGTGGTGGCCTTGATTAAGTTCTAGCAATCATTCAGGTGAAACAAGTCTGAGCAGTGAGCACTTAAAATGAGTGAACAGTTTGCTACTCTGTATTGGGTAACTGTATCACTGTATCTGATGACTGAACACTACTAGGTTGACAACGGGAATTCTTAGTTTTAGTTTAGATCTCATATTGGGGAATTTGGATGTTCACTGGGCCTCGGTTCATAATGAGCAAAGTGAGGTTCAAGCGACATGACAGTGACTATGGTCATGAAATGGGCTAGGTGTTTTAGATACACCTCAACTCACTGGTTGTCTTGATTAGTTGTTTTTGGGAGTTTGAATTCCTTAATAATCTGTTGCTACTTGCTACCATGCCTGACAGTGACAGATGTTTTCTCTACTGACGGTATTGGGTGGATAAATGTTGCATTTCACTATGAGATCAACTATCAAGTGTCGGAAACATTTTAGGTACATATAAATGTGTGGACCAAACAGATACTATTTTTTGTAGTATTTATACAAGACTTTAATAACTTAAGCAAAAGAATTAACTACAGCAAACAAACAACAGCAGTCGAGAAAAAAACAACTTTCTTCTAGGAAGAACAAATTAGAAAAAAAAATTAATTAACAGAAGTGAAAGGGGGGAAAATATGGCACTGAGGGTCCACATAAGAGGTTATCATACCAGGGATCGCATCTGAAAGCTTGCCCACTGACGTTTTAATTTGGTTAAAACTTCTGGGTTATAAGCTCTATTATTCACTTCAGGGGGATCTGACAAGCCTCTTAGTAGTCTGGAAACTTGCTGCTGAAGCTTCTGAAGATGGCTACCACTGTCATCATTGGAAGAAAATACGACCGGGGAGCTTGGTGAACTAGGAGCAGTGGCAGCAGTAGCTGCAGCAACAACAGCTCTTGCAACATCCCCAGCTGTCGGCATGAATAAAGAAGCTCTCCAACTCGGACTACCAGACCCTTCATTGTTCTCCATACTTGCTCTTTTTTCTTCCTTCAAGAGCCGTAATAATTTTCCATGCTGGAAACAGACAAAATTGCACCAATGTGAACGGTATTGTTATTCAAGGGTGGGGAATAACGGAAATTGTTCTCTAAAAACTACACTACAGCAGAAAGACTGATACTTGAATTCCTCAAAACTGAACGACTAAAAAACACACACCTCTTCGGCTCTTTCTACTGGCTCTCGAAAATGAGGTACCTAATGCCGTAGCTACGCATGCTTTTAATGTGTAACACTAATAATGGTACTCCAAACATGAACCTGCAAGCAAAACCCATAATTAGAATTATAAATGACCACTTTTAAGCAATTACAACTAAATTCAAACCCCTGGCTCCAATTTAAGGTGCAGGAATAGTCTGGAATCAAGGAGTAGCACTTTAAATTTTCTACCCTTTCCTCTTCTGTGCCACACAAACCAATTTCCTCTGGGTCAATGGTTAATAATATCATTGCACTACACATAAACTTACCAGAGGACCACTGAAGTGAAAAAAGATCTTAAATGACTCAATTTAACTACAAAAGCTTGCAAATGAGTAGAGGACGTATTGATGGACTTGTGATGTGGCAGGCTGATGATGCGTCAATTAGTTAATGACGTCTCATGCTGAGCTGTTAAGCCCTGCAAGACAAATCCTACATGTAACCTGGTTCAAGTGTCCAACGCAAAACCATCTCTTCCGTAAAATATAAAATACCCTAACTGTAGCTATAATTCATAGTCATACTAGTGGGAGTTTATATGAAATTATTCAACTTTCTCGCATCTTCCTTCTTCTTTCTTGCTGGACACGACAACCTCAAAGGCTCAAACCTAATAGTCCTCCCAACTTGGCCAAAATGCTCATTTCTCACTTAATCTCCAATCACTTATCTTAGTCCAAAAGTTTTGGACTTGTTTGAGTCTTGACTCTTGAATATTCTATTGAAATAGAGAAATTTTGAGCAGATGGAATGTACACAGTTGAAGAAATTTGGAGATAAAAGTTTGGGTTCACTTTTTTAATCCTAAATATTTTGATGTGCTCATATTATATATTTAAAATTTAAATTAAGATTGTCAATTTTGTCATAGATTATATTTAGGATTCTCCTCTTCATTCTCCAACAAACATAAAAATCACAATATCTAGTAAACCTCAATATGTCAACCGATATATACATTAGTAGATTAAAGAACATTGAAAAAAGGAGAAAGTGGAGATTTTCGGATCTATTAATCAGCGGAAGTTATTATGTTTTGTGTGCTATAGGTTGCCGTCATTGAATGGAGGTGAGAGGAAAGAGATGAAGACAAGCGGTTAGCTCATCAAGATTCCGATCTATATTTTGAGGTGTCTTAAATCTCAATTTAGCCTGTACCTTTTTGAAGTCAACAGAGAATTAATGCAACTGAAAGCTTTTAATTGTGTATTAAGGAGTTTGCGAGTTATAATCAGTTGAGTGATGGGGCTCCAAGGATTTTTAACTCTTTAAGTAAACACCTGCAAGTTGGAGTCTAGCTCAGCCATGTTTTATATCATTAACGTAATTCATCTTAATGTTGTTACTACTACTCCCCTTTTACTAAAGTCCCAAAAAACCATAAGGCCTGTATAAACGGTACCAAAATTAACTAACAAAAAAAACTACTTATTCTTCATTCCTCCCCTCTCACTCTCACTGTGGGTATGTAACTTAAAAATAAACAACTTCTCTCCGATACAATCCGCAACCTAAGGCTTCATACAATTCCATCATATTCATTCTTCTCACTCAACTTACTTCCGTAAAATTTACCTAACCATATCATACTCCTCTAAATTATACAGAATCACCGCACCATTCTAATTCTTCTACCAACATACCTGATCATAATCCAAAACAACCAACCTCAACTTCACAATAAAGATTCAATCTTTATACTAAAATCGACATTCACAAAGCTATTACCACAAGAATAATTGAAATTAAATGCTTGAACACAACAATCGATAAAAAAACCCATATAAACAAGACTGCAACTACACCTAACAAATGATCATAATTCATAAACCCATAAAAATCTCAACTTTTTCATACTTTTTAACATAACAATCAAGAACTAAACTTTACATACAAGATGAAGAAAAACCCAGAAAAATAAATTAAAATTCAATCAAACTAATTTTTTAGCACAACCCAACAGTTGTTTACAAGATTATCAGATATTAATGAATAAGTAAACTGAATTATAGTCACAAATACATATACATGTAGATACAAAAGGGCATAAAAAGAGAATCTTTACCTTTAGTTGTTCTTGAAAATGAAGGAAATGCTGAGAGATAAAGTGAAGAAGAAGTGACTTTATTAGCATACGTATAATTATCTTGATTAATCTTACCTAAAATGTAGTATAAAAGGTATTTACCTGTATTTTAATTGCATACGATGTAAGTTTTTTTAACTTTTTTATTAAATATTTTTAATTTTTATTTAAAAAATTTCTTTTAAAAAGAAAATAAATTACGAAATCAAATATAAAAAAATATAGGAGAACGAAAGAGTATATCTTGGATACTCAGTCTCATTAATATTGACCCACATTCAAAATCCTCGTACGTAGTAATCAAGCTAAAATTATCTAATTTAATCTCAAATGTTGACATATTTAACTTTTTTATATATATAGCACTTAATTTTCTTTAATAAGAAAATATGGTCAATACCATTAAAACATATGTATAAGAAATTGTGATCAATATAAACGAGACGGATATAATATTTTTAAAAATTTTGTGGAGATTTTTTCCTCCAAAATATTTAAAGAACTATTTTAATTAAGGAAATACTGTAAGATTATTTTTTGAAACAAGGTAATACTATTAGACCTGGTGCAAATTAAAAAAAATGAAATTGTTTATTCATATAGTATTATAAAGATATTTGGGGAAAGATGTTATTAACGAGAACAAAAAATAGAAATATATGATATTTAATGACATAAAATTTATAAACGATCTCGCTTGTGAGTGGAAATCTAACGAAGATATGACGCACATGAAAAATTAGGTACATGTTTTGCGTTAACAAATATTTAAAATATATTATTTTTCATTTTCAAGTGTCCAGAACGTCTATTAATCGGGAACAATATCCAAAATACTCACAAATTATGCATATGAGGTATGTGTATTCAAATTTTTAAAAATTATCAAAGAATGCGTATTATATGCATGTATTTCTTTTCTGGTTTTAATGGAAATGCATATTCACTAAATACAAAAAAAAAAAGAATACGCGCATGCACATAATGCGTATTTTTTGATAAAATTTTAAAAACTGAATTTGCATCATTTTGATGCATATTTCGTGAATAATTTGGACGAACACTCCCGCCAGTCGGCATTTTGGATAATTGCACTAATGGGTATTTTGATTTTTTAATCTTTTGCTAATAAATGTTTTAATAATTCTTTCAAATGCAGTAAGATACAAATATGATGATATATCTCCAAAATGTAAATTTTCTTATTCAAAATATTAAATAAAATATTAAATAAAAAAATCTAAGATGAAAAATACCCAAAATATATCATTTTTGAGGTTCAATTGCCCAAAATATAAATTGACCGGAGTGACTATCCAAATTATCCACGAAATACGCATTCCGAAAATGTGAGTTCATCTTTTAAAATTTTAACGAATGATGGGCATACATGCACATAGCTTTTAAATTTTTAACTCTATGCGCACGAGTAACATGCGTAGACAAGGAATACACATTCTAAATATGTGTATTCTTTGTTTAAATTTTAAAAAGCGAATACGTATTTTCGAGATACGCGGTCCGTAAATATTTTGGACAGATACTCCCGCCGATCAGTATTTTAGACACTTGCCCTCATACTGATCTCTATAATTTAGTATAATAGTATTTTGGACTTCCGTCAATCAGTATTTTCCAAATGCTTGGGTATTTTAATTTTTCACCTGATTAAAAACATCATATTTTTTATGTTTTAAATCAAGTACAAGAACACCTGTTTAAAAAAAATATCAAATATAATCAAATAATACTATTAAAAGTAAATATATTTGATTGGTTGTTGATTTGTTATAATAATTTCTTAAAAAAAACTTTTATATAATACACCCAAGTTTTAACTGATTTTTTTAGTACCTTCAAATTTTGAAGCCTTATAAATATACCCATTAGCAAGGGCAGATTTAGGGGCCAACGGGACACGTTTGAACAAAGAATTGGTGATTTTTTAATCAAAATTATAGTTATAAATTTCTATATACTATAAAGTGTTCCACTAAAAAAATTTAAGTGTTCCTATAATACGGGTAAATTTTTCATAATTTGAGTCATATTAATTATATTTATAATCATATGATTATAAATTAAAGATTAAAATATTAATTTTCAGCACTTAAATATAAAAAAAATTAAAAATTCTAATAAAAATGATTTAAAAAATGGGTTTTTCCATAAATATACCAAAAAAAGAAAATTTTTGCAAAATTAATTGTAGTTTTTAAAACTAATTGCATTTATACCTACCTCAGACATATTAATTGCAAATATACCTTCATAACTTGTAATTATGTTTAACTGTTACAAAACCGGTTTTAGTTGGTTATTAATTGCAACAACTGAAACACAGAAAACAAAAACAACTGCAACGGCAACAAACGAAATCAACGAAATCGATTACATAACTTCAATTCCTTTCATCGCAAAACTCAATACTCACACATCAATAGATAATTCGTGATTAATCTGTTCTTCAATCCAAATCACGAAGATTAAAGTACTGCTACAAGTTTGGTTCATATCAAGTTTCAGGTAACTACAAATAATTCACTAGATCTATTATATTTGTCTTATTAAAGTTTGATTACGAATTTTAAAGTATGTTGCTTAATTAGTTGAATTGCAGGTTACTGAAATTATATACATGTATATGAACATAATGATATTCTCCAATCTGAATTCAAATTGATATGATTTGAAAACAATCACTTAGAACTAATTCAATTTGGAAAAGTAGAGGTTGCATATATTGTGGCAAATGAAAGCTGTATTACAATGTTAGTTTGAGTAAAAAATTAAACAAAATAGTTGTTTAGTTTATGCTTGAAAAAACTGTAAACAATAACTGATTCTATTGTATAAAGTTGAGGTTGCGTAAACTGTTGCAAAATAATGTTATTTAAGATTGATAGGTTGCAAAATTTGTAGTAAAAAAAGCAAAAGCAGTCCTGCAGAATGTGCTTGAAAAAAAATCAACAATAACTGGTTCTATTTGATTACGTTGAGGTTGCGTAAAATGTAGCAAATGAATGGTATACTAGCTTCGTAGGTTGCAGAATTATGAGTAATAATAAGCGAAAAGAGTTGCGTAGTGTGTGCTTGAAAAAGAAGTCAAAAAAAGCTAATTGTATTTTGTTACGTTGAGGTTGCGTAAATTGTTGCAAATGAATGGTAGAGTAGGTTAGTAGGTTGCGAAATTTTGAGTAATCATGAGCGAAAGCAGTTGCGTATCCTGTGCTTGAAAAAGGAGTCAACAAAAGCTGATTTTATTTGGTTACATTGATGTTGCGTAAACTGTTACAATTGAATCGTATATTAGTTTGATAGGTTGCGGAATTTTGTGTAATCAGGAGCGATAGCAATTACGTATGATGTGCTTTAAAAAGGAGTCAACAAAAGCTCATTTTATTTGGTTACATTGACGTTACGTAAACTGTTGCAAAAGAATCGTATATTAGTTTGGTAGGTTTTGGAATTTTGAGTAATCACGAGCGAAAGCAGTTGTGTATGATGTGCTTTAAAAAGGAGTCAATAAAAGCTTATTTTATTTGGTTACATTGATGTTGCGTAAACTGTTGTAAAAGAATTGTATATTAGTTTGGTAGGTTGGGGAATTTTGAGTAATCACGAGCGAAAGCAGTTGCGTATGATGTGCTTTAAAAAGGAGTCAACAAAAGCTTATTTTCGTTGGTTACTTTCAGGTTGCGTAAAAAGTTGCAAAACAATCGTATATTAACTTGGTAGGTTGCACAATTTTGAGTAATCTTTAGCGAATGCAGTTGCGTAACATGGCCTTGTTAAATTTACTCTGTTTTTATAATTAGTACTTTCTGTTTGCAATATAAATGTGCACATTTATATTTTGTTTGTAGGAATGGAAAATATACCTATTATTGTGCAACATGGTGGACATTGGGAAGAAAATATAAGCTACATAGGCTTTAAGGTCTTTGGATTGCTTCTCCCAACAGATGTTGATTATACTAACTTAGTTGGAATGGTATACAATCAGTTGAAGTTGAATTCAGAAACAACTTCAATATTAATTCATTATCAAGCTAAAGATGGATATCCTCCATTCTCAATTGTTTATGATACGCAGCTGTTATTTTATAAAGAGCTAAAGAAAAGAGAAATTAACTTCAGCAAATACCCTTTGTGCATCACAACTGAATCATCAGATGTTCAAGTTTCATCTACATTCAATAATCGTAGTGAAACGACAGTTGAAATTGGATAAGTTGGGTTTCAAATTACAGAAGATGAATCATCAAACTAGGCAAAAGATATCACAGCTGGATTAAATATGAATACTGTTGCGGATTATGTGGATTATGCGGAGCTAATTTCAGAACAAATGGTAGACATACCAATCGAAACAGAAGTTGATCAAGAGATTATACATGAAAGGAAAGATGAGGTCATTACAGACAAACACCATCCCCAAATATCAGAGTTTCAGATTTATAAAGATAAGAAAACCTTCAACCTAGTCCTCAACCACTACGCAATCAATAATAATTTCCAGTTCAAAGTGAAAAAGTCTTGCAAAAGAGTATTTTTTAGTTGAATGTATTGACAACAATTGCAAATGGATGTTGCGTGCTTCAAGGAATGGAAACACAAATCAGTTCATAATTCGGAGATTTGTCAAAAACCACAGTTGTGCTCTTGATGTGAGGTTTAAAGGACAGCGACAAGCAACCACATCAATTATTGCAGATACAATAAAATCAAAGTTTACAAATATCAAAACAACTTACACAGTTGCAGATATTATACGTGATATGAGGAATGATCATAATATAAACGTCAACTACAACAAAGCATGGAGATCAAAGGAAAAAGCTCTGGAAAATATGAGAGGAAATGCAACTGCTTCATATGCTGAATTATATACTTATTTGTTCATATTACATAACACAAATGCTGGATCAATAACTGAACTACAATTGACAGTAAATAGTTGTTTCATGTATGTGTTCATTGCGTTGCACGCATCAATAAAAGGTTGGAATTATTGCTTACCAGTTGTCGTGGTTGATGGCACCTTTCTTAAATCAGCATATGGAGGAACTTTATTGGTGGCTGCAACTCAAGACACAGGAGGCAGAATAGTACCACTTGCTTTTGCAGTGGTGGATTCGGAGAATGATTTGTCATGGGAATGGTTCTTCACCAAATTCAGAAAAGCTTACGGAGGAAGGGAAGACATGTTATTCGTGTCGGACAGACATGAAAGTATTATTAAAGGAGCCAGTAAGGTGTACCATGAAGTACCAAATGTCTTTTGCATCTTTCATCTACTGGGGAACATTAAAACAAAATTCAAGAAAATATTGAAGAGGATAAAGGAATAATTCATATCAGCTGCTAATGCCTATAATGTCAAAAAATTCAACTATCACATGAAAGAACTTGAGAAAGTCGACAAAAGAGTGCAACTCTATTTGCAAGAAATTGGCTATGAAAAATGGGCAAAGGTCTACTCCATAAATAATAGATATTCAAATATGACATCAAATGTTACAGAATCTCTAAATTTCGTGATCACTTCAATAAGAGAGCTACCAATCTGCACAATATTGGAAAGTTTGCGAGGTTTAATACAAAAATGGAGTTGGAAAAATCGCCATGAAGCAACTTCAACAGCAACACATTTGACTAGGAAGTATGAAGAACTGTTGAAAATAAATTACAACTACTCTATGGATTTAACGGTAAACTATATGAACCTATGCTTTTTAGTTAAATAAATTAGTACATTTAACATTTCCTTTAAATAACTTACTAGGTGCATCCAACAAATGAAATATTCTTTGAAGTGCATAATAAGGAGAAAAAGTATATGGTAGACCTTAGTAAAAGAACTTGCAGTTGTAACAGGTAGGTGCAAACTCAAAGCTTTTTTTTAAGCATGAAATTATAATATAGATGTTAATTTTTCTTTTATTTACTTTTTCAGATTCCAAATGGATAATATGCCATGTTATCATGCAATTGCTGTTTTAAAACAAGCAAACATGGATCTTTATGAGTATTGTTTCCCATATTATAAAAAGGAAACAATGATTGCAACCTATAAAGATGTTGTTTACCCTGTTGGGAATAAGGACTGCTGGAAAGTATCAGAAGAAATTAAATCAGTTGAAGTTTATCCTCCAGAAGGTAGAATTAAAGTCGGTAGACCAAAGAAGAGAAGATGTAAAGCTCATTGGGAGAAGAATGGAAAAGCACGAGTGCAATATGGGAAATGCAACCAAATAGGACATAATCGGAGGACTTGGAGAAATCCGATGAACAACAATTAGTTCACTTTTAAAAATTTGTTTGGATATAAGAATTGACATAAGCTTGGACTATCATTTATACATGTATTAAAAGCGCAATAACTTTAGTTATGTGAATTTATATTTTTTAAAGCATAAGTCATGATTAAAATATAGTTCAATATAGACTTGTGATATATGTTTATATTTACAATCTTTTGCAACCTTACATGCATAAATATGTAACTCTTAAAGCAACTGTTAAAGCAACTCTTATAGCAACTGCTTATGCAACCTAATCTAAAAAAACCTTTTATGAAACCTTTAATGTAACTAATAATAAACTTTGCAACTACTTTTGAAACAACATATTTAACATTAACAATGATTTGAGGAAAAAATATTATAGTAAATGTGAAAATGGAACAAAATACAACTCAAACACTTTATCACAAACTACTTGGTTTAAGTTTTGCAACTTATAAAGAAACTAATTATGCAACCAAAGATATTAGTTTTATATTGTAAAAGAAAAATTAACATTTTGCTACTTGTTCATTTAAAATTGACCATATCTTTCTAAAACCCAATTAGGGGATTAATGAACCCTAAATGGTTAAAACAATAAATTTTTTGGTCAAATATTCGGATAAAACTACCGGTTCCTAGGGTTTAGGGCCAATTAGGGTTTAGGCTCTAGGGCCTAAAGGCCCTAAACTCTAAAACCCAAACCCCAAACCGTTATGAAGTATATTAAAGATCATTGTATCTTTCTAAAACCCAATTAAGGTGTTAGATATATTTGATAATGTCATGGCTAATATGTTTTATGTTTAGATTTCAGATCTTATTTGAACAGGACAAATCAGTACTTAACTGATCAGTACTTATACTGGACATCAGGACTTAAGAGATATCAGTACTTATGTCATCAGGAGATAAGCATCAGGAGATAGATATCAGAACTTAAGTGCTGAAGGACGATCAGATAAGGACAACAGCTGATTAAAGTTAAGAAGATCAAGATAAACATAAGAAGAGATATGCATGAAGAAGGAATTCCATAAAGAATGGAATACTTGGAAGAAAAGATATCTGATTGATATATATTAGGAAGCAGAATTATATTCCATATCAATTAGCGATTATCTTGTAACTGTGTAATATATAAACACAGACATAGGGTTTACACTAAAAGTGTTATCATAATTGAGAATATTATTAACTTAACCCTAGCAGCTCTCGTGATATTTTGTTCATCACTGAGAGATAACAGTTCCAGATTGTAACAGAGTTTATTGTTTCAATAAAGTTTGTTTTCTGTTATTTAAGTTTTTGAAGTTCGATTTGATTGTAATAAACACTGTATTCACCCCCTCTACAGTGATAGTGTGACCTAACAATTGGTATCAGAGCGTTCTGTAAACACACATACAGTTAAAGATCCAAACACAATCATGTCTGATACAGAAACTCCAACTAAGCCTACCAAAACTGAGGAATCATCAAAGACATCAATTCAGAGTCGATATGAGACTATTAGAGTTCCCATATTGAGACCATCTGAATATCCCATATGGAAGGTAAGGATGACCATGTTTCTGGAAGCAACAGATCCAGAATATCTTGATAGAATCAAGGAAGGGCCTCACAAACCTACCAAGCTCGCTGTTGTAGTTGCAGGTGAAGCAGCAATGACTGTACCAAAGGAAAAGAGTGATTACACTGCTGAAGATATAGCATCTATTGCTAAGGATGCCAAGGTACGACACTTACTGCATAGTGCCATTGATAATGTAATGTCAAACAGGGTAATAAACTGCAAGACTGCCAAGGAGATATGGGATGCACTGGAGACAAGGTGTCAAGGAACTGAAACAGTTAAGAAAAACAGGAAGACAATACTCACTCAAGAGTATGAACATTTTGACTCAAAATCTAATGAGTCATTGAATGATTTATATGATAGATTTGTCAAACTTTTGAATGATTTGTCATTGGTTGATAAAGAGTATGATCTTGAAGATACCAACCTAAAATTCCTGTTAGCTCTTCCTGAATGCTGGGATTTGAAGGCAACAACAATAAGAGACAACTACAATCTTGATGAAACAACTCTTGATGAAATCTATGGAATGCTCAAGACTCATGAACTTGAGATGGAACAAAGAAGTAAGAGGAAAGGAGGAAAGTCAAGGACAGTTGCTCTCAAGGCTGAAGAGGAATCCCCCAAAGCACCTTCCTCAAAGAAAGACAAGGGTAAAGCTCTTTTCATAAAGTCTGATACTGAGTCATCAAGTTCTGAGAGTGATGATGACTCAGATTCTGAAAGCTTGCCTGAGACTGATGCTGATGAGGAGATGATGAAGCTGTGTGCTCTTATGGTGAAAGGAATCACAAAGATTGCATACAGGAAGTTCAGAAAGGGAAAGAAGTTTTCCAGGAAAGGCATAAGTTCTGATAAGAAGAATTTCAGAAGATCTGAAGGAAGAGGAGGAAAGTCTGACAGAGGAGATTACACCAATGTTAAATGTTATAATTGTGGTGAGAAAGGCCACATATCTCCTGATTGCAAGAAGACCAAGAGTGACAAAGGCAAAGCTCTTGTCACAAAGCAGAAAAGCTGGACAGACACCTCAGACTCTGAAAGTGAGGAGAACTATGTATTGATGGCAAATGCTGATAAATCAAGTTCTGAGAGCAGTTCTGAAGCTGCTGAAACAAAGGTACCTCAGACTACTTATGCTTTTCATACTGATGATATTAATGAGTTGAGAAGATATCTTAAAACCATGTTTGTTAGTTATAGAGATCAAACTTTAACATGTGAAAGATTAACTTCTGAAAATCTTGCTTTTAGGAAAAGAAACGATTTCTTAGAAAAAGAGTTAGTCATGTTCCATCAAACTCAGAAGGATAGAGATGATGCTTTTTATGTTAGGGATGAAGTGCTAAAAATGAATGAATCTCTAAAAACTGAGTTAGAAAAGGAGAGAGAGATTATTAGGACTTGGACTAACTCTGGCAAAACAACTCAAAATTTGCTGAGCAGTGGAAACTGGAAAGAGGGCTTAGGTTATGGAGAAAATAAAAATGAAAAAGGAACTGTAGAAATTAAGCCTGTTGATAAGCAAAAGCCGAAGTTAAAACCTGTTAAGTTTGTAACTGAAAAATCTGAAAATGAGAAATCAGAAGTTAAAAAGGAATTAGCTTCTGACAAACTAAAACAGGAAAAGACAGCTGAAGTTAACATAGGCTTAATGACAAAGAAGCAGCTTAAGCATAAGCTGAAAGATGTTAAGAATGCAAACAAGGTAAAATCACCTAGGAAAAACAGGAATGGAAAGGAAGGTGTGAATAAAAGCAATAACTATAAATCTGTTCCTGATGCTCCTAGGAAAGCATGTCATAACTGTGGAAGTTCTAACCATCTGGCTTCTTTTTGCAGGAAGAATAAGAATATTAACTCCTTATCTTCAAAATCAGGAGTTAAGAGTCAATCTGTTAGATACAAACCACAAAATCCTTGTTTTCATTGTGGTAGTTTATGGCGTTCCATTTATACTTGTAAGGAATATCATAGTTTGTACTATGATTATTATCAAATAAAACCTTCTTTAAAGAAAGTTTCTGTTGTTCCTTCTAGTGTAAGTTCTGATACAAAGTCTGGTAGTATAAGTTCTGATAAGAAAACTGTTAACATAAAATCTGATGCTAAATCCGCTGCGAATGTTAACAAACCTAAAAAGGCCAAAGGATCCAAGCAAGTCTGGGTCCTTAAAACTAATAATTAGTGGTCTTTTTGATTGCAGGGCAACAGGAAAAATATTTTAGTTCTGGACAGTGGATGTTCAGGACATATGACTGGAAATAAGGCCCTGCTATCAGACTTTGTGGAGAAAGCTGGCCCAAGTGTTTCTTATGGAGATGGACTACCAGCTTCATCTTGATCGATTGGAGGAGGAAAGGCGGGAAGCTATCCGTCAGCAAGAGCGAATCATTCGACTCGCTATCTTGTTTGTCGAAGATAGGAAGAGGAAGATGACTTAATCTCGTCTTCTTCCTGTTCTTCTTCATCCTCAGCTTTATCAGGCTTCTTAGCTAGGACTAAGGCTGTTGATGTTAGATTTAGAAGCTTAGGACAAGATTGTAAAAGTTCTGATGTAATTTCAATTTCATCAAATGTATTATTTTGATATATTAATGGAATTTGTTTTTATCTTATGATCTTGTCTCTGAGAAATTTTGATACGCATTGATAAATCCTGATAAATATTCTGATGATCGTCTAAATTGTGTCTGACTTTAAGTTCTGATAATGTTTTATCAGTACTTACTTAACTGATTGATATTACTCATTCTCACACACAGTTTTTTTTTCAGAATATTGATAATGTAATGTCAAACAGGGTAATAAACTGCAAGACTGCCAAGGAGATATGGGATGCACTGGAGACAAGGTGTCAAGGAACTGAAACAGTTAAGAAAAACAGGAAGACAATACTCACTCAAGAGTATGAACATTTTGACTCAAAATCTAATGAGTCATTGAATGATTTATATGATAGATTTGTCAAACTTTTGAATGATTTGTCATTGGTTGATAAAGAGTATGATCTTGAAGATACCAACCTAAAATTCCTGTTAGCTCTTCCTGAATGCTGGGATTTGAAGGCAACAACAATAAGAGACAACTACAATCTTGATGAAACAACTCTTGATGAAATCTATGGAATGCTCAAGACTCATGAACTTGAGATGGAACAAAGAAGTAAGAGGAAAGGAGGAAAGTCAAGGACAGTTGCTCTCAAGGCTGAAGAGGAATCCCCCAAAGCACCTTCCTCAAAGAAAGACAAGGGTAAAGCTCTTTTCATAAAGTCTGATACTGAGTCATCAAGTTCTGAGAGTGATGATGACTCAGATTCTGAAAGCTTGCCTGAGACTGATGCTGATGAGGAGATGATGAAGCTGTGTGCTCTTATGGTGAAAGGAATCACAAAGATTGCATACAGGAAGTTCAGAAAGGGAAAGAAGTTTTCCAGGAAAGGCATAAGTTCTGATAAGAAGAATTTCAGAAGATCTGAAGGAAGAGGAGGAAAGTCTGACAGAGGAGATTACACCAATGTTAAATGTTATAATTGTGGTGAGAAAGGCCACATATCTCCTGATTGCAAGAAGACCAAGAGTGACAAAGGCAAAGCTCTTGTCACAAAGCAGAAAAGCTGGACAGACACCTCAGACTCTGAAAGTGAGGAGAACTATGTATTGATGGCAAATGCTGATAAATCAAGTTCTGAGAGCAGTTCTGAAGCTGCTGAAACAAAGGTACCTCAGACTACTTATGCTTTTCATACTGATGATATTAATGAGTTGAGAAGATATCTTAAAACCATGTTTGTTAGTTATAGAGATCAAACTTTAACATGTGAAAGATTAACTTCTGAAAATCTTGCTTTTAGGAAAAGAAACGATTTCTTAGAAAAAGAGTTAGTCATGTTCCATCAAACTCAGAAGGATAGAGATGATGCTTTTTATGTTAGGGATGAAGTGCTAAAAATGAATGAATCTCTAAAAACTGAGTTAGAAAAGGAGAGAGAGATTATTAGGACTTGGACTAACTCTGGCAAAACAACTCAAAATTTGCTGAGCAGTGGAAACTGGAAAGAGGGCTTAGGTTATGGAGAAAATAAAAATGAAAAAGGAACTGTAGAAATTAAGCCTGTTGATAAGCAAAAGCCGAAGTTAAAACCTGTTAAGTTTGTAACTGAAAAATCTGAAAATGAGAAATCAGAAGTTAAAAAGGAATTAGCTTCTGACAAACTAAAACAGGAAAAGACAGCTGAAGTTAACATAGGCTTAATGACAAAGAAGCAGCTTAAGCATAAGCTGAAAGATGTTAAGAATGCAAACAAGGTAAAATCACCTAGGAAAAACAGGAATGGAAAGGAAGGTGTGAATAAAAGCAATAACTATAAATCTGTTCCTGATGCTCCTAGGAAAGCATGTCATAACTGTGGAAGTTCTAACCATCTGGCTTCTTTTTGCAGGAAGAATAAGAATATTAACTCCTTATCTTCAAAATCAGGAGTTAAGAGTCAATCTGTTAGATACAAACCACAAAATCCTTGTTTTCATTGTGGTAGTTTATGGCGTTCCATTTATACTTGTAAGGAATATCATAGTTTGTACTATGATTATTATCAAATAAAACCTTCTTTAAAGAAAGTTTCTGTTGTTCCTTCTAGTGTAAGTTCTGATACAAAGTCTGGTAGTATAAGTTCTGATAAGAAAACTGTTAACATAAAATCTGATGCTAAATCCGCTGCGAATGTTAACAAACCTAAAAAGGCCAAAGGATCCAAGCAAGTCTGGGTCCTTAAAACTAATAATTAGTGGTCTTTTTGATTGCAGGGCAACAGGAAAAATATTTTAGTTCTGGACAGTGGATGTTCAGGACATATGACTGGAAATAAGGCCCTGCTATCAGACTTTGTGGAGAAAGCTGGCCCAAGTGTTTCTTATGGAGATGGACTACCAGCTTCATCTTGATCGATTGGAGGAGGAAAGGCGGGAAGCTATCCGTCAGCAAGAGCGAATCATTCGACTCGCTATCTTGTTTGTCGAAGATAGGAAGAGGAAGATGACTTAATCTCGTCTTCTTCCTGTTCTTCTTCATCCTCAGCTTTATCAGGCTTCTTAGCTAGGACTAAGGCTGTTGATGTTAGATTTAGAAGCTTAGGACAAGATTGTAAAAGTTCTGATGTAATTTCAATTTCATCAAATGTATTATTTTGATATATTAATGGAATTTGTTTTTATCTTATGATCTTGTCTCTGAGAAATTTTGATACGCATTGATAAATCCTGATAAATATTCTGATGATCGTCTAAATTGTGTCTGACTTTAAGTTCTGATAATGTTTTATCAGTACTTACTTAACTGATTGATATTACTCATTCTCACACACAGTTTTTTTTTCAGAATATTGATATTGCAGAGTAAAATATTTGAATTAGTGGGAACGGTTTTAATTTTAAATTAAACTGATTCACCTTGATTAATGGAATCTAGGTAAGTGGAACGGTTTTTCCTTGAAAAACTGCAAGTGGGTGGTAATTATTCCTTATTTACCGTGCCCATTACTTTTTGCCTTCTCTATGTATAACCGTTGTCAAGGTATTTACCACTACTTTTAAATGCATGTCTGCCATGTGTCCTCAACGGTTACTTTTTGTGTATAAGTAAAAGAGAGCAAAGATTGTCAAATCTTTTATTTACCTTTATATTTTATCTCTCTTTACTTTTCAACTCTCTCATCTACTGACGATTTTCTTTTGAGAGGCATTTTCTCAAACACATTACAGGTTACCGATTTCTTTTCAAACATAATGGCACCCAAGGACATTCTCTTTGATGGAGCAAAGTTTGTTCCTAATAACTTCTCTGCGATACTCAACACTACAGAGGCACCCTCTGAACTTCATTTCATTCAGGACTTTCTCACTAGTTCTGATATTGGGTTTGCTCTAACTGAGCCTACATCCATTTCTGGAGTTCAAGTACTGGAGTTTTGGAGGAGTGGAGTATATGACAATGGTGGTGCTCAAGGGTCCCCAAGTATAATATTTTCATCAGGGGAAGATGAGTATGTTGTGACTTTGTCTACAGTTAGACAGGCATTACAGCTACCTGAGGACTGTGTTTATTCTACTGTTGATGACTCAGTTCTTCAAAACATGATGGTTAGTCTGGGATATGAAGGAACATTGACCAAGCTTGGACAGTTGAAGAGATCTTTCATAAGGAGGGAATGGAGTTTCTTCTTTGATTGCATTACCAAAGCTTTCGCCAACAAATGTTCAAATTTTGATGCAATTCCCATATTCAGCCAACAAATCGGGTATGCACTTCTAAATCACACTGATTTTGATTATGCACGAGCAATCTTAGGTTTTATTGGGGATAGGATGACAGAAGATCGCAATACTGTATATTTTGCAAGATTTTGTCAGCTTATTTATAGTTTTTGTTGTAATCAGCCCCAAAATTTTGGTGATCTAATTCCATCTTTCAGAATAGCTAAGAGAGCTTTTACTGATTTATTATCTTCTGATCATAAAAAGGCTGTGTTAAGACCCCTCTTAATACCTTTATCTGTCAAACAAGCCTTAATCACCTATAATCCTGTGAAGTACACTGCATTTTATCCTGATGTTCAAACATCAGAACCTGGTTCATCAGCACCTACCACCTCTACTCAGCCACCTCAAACCTCTCAACCATCTCTCAGAACATATCTTAAGTCCTATGTGAAGCCTACATCTTCTAAGTCAAAGAGAACAAAGACTATTTCT
The DNA here is from genome assembly GCF_009905375.1 of Apium graveolens. NCBI lineage: Eukaryota > Viridiplantae > Streptophyta > Magnoliopsida > Apiales > Apiaceae > Apium > Apium graveolens. The sequence goes on from NC_133654.1 coordinate 7,620,201, forward strand.
CAAACAGCTCAGAAGAAGAGGAGGATTACTTTGAGAGATGAATCAGATTCTGAGGAACAGATTCTTTCTTCAGAACCTGTGGTAAATGAAGCTGAGACAACAACTTCTCAGAAGGATTCTGATATTAGGGGTTCTAAGCTTCTCAAAAGGCTTAGACGAATGACTGTTCCTGAAACTCCAAAAGAATCCAAATCAAACAAGAAATACAAGAAACAGAGGGCACAAAGGCCAGTTTCAGCTGATGAGGAGGAAGCAGCTAAGGAAGGGGATCAGGAATCTCTGATCTCACAAGAAAAAGAATTTGATCCAGTTACTTCTTCTCCATCCACTCCATCTCAGGAAACAGTATCTGACAAGGCTAATTCCCCTTCTGTGTCTCTTGGTAATCAAGGCACAAGTGCTGATAATGCTGATCAGCACTTAGGTGTGCCTGGAGTAATTCTCTTAGAAGCTCCAACAGCAACAAATCTTTTGCTAACACCTGTTACTGATGCTATTCAAACTCCGGAATTATCTAAGTCACCTTCTCTGCATCTAGACACTGATGATCAGACTTTAGGTGAGCATCAGGATATGGCTGTTGATCAGAACTTAGCATCAGATCAGCAATTAGAGGATGCTGAAGTCTCCATTGCTACTCACACTGCTATTATATCAGATGATACTGATTCTATAAGTTCTGATGCTGCACATGCTGGAGATACTGGTGATGCTGCTCCAACTGCAGATACTGATGCAGCAGGTCCTTCAGGACATATTCCTCTTTATAAGTCTGAACAAGTAAAGAAGTTTGTTACAGAGGAACCACCAGTGCCTTGGAGTGAAACTCCTGCAGGTCAGGAGTGGACTAAGGAATGGAACTCAGTTTCATGTATTCCATCTGCGTTACATCTTACTGAGCACTTGACTAAAGCTGATGAAATGTTAAATTCTGATGATTTCAAAACCCAGCTTCGTGTCACTGCATTGAGTACTAAACATCTCCAAGGTCTTCATTCAACCACTCATGCAGACATACACCAGATTCAGGAGAACTTAATCAAGCAGGAACAAGTTTGGAAACTTGATAAGAAAAAGTTCTTTCAACCTTCTATTGACAGGATTGCTTATATTGAGAAGACTCAAGATCGTCAACAAGCACAGATTGATCAAATTCTGCAAAATCAAGCTTCTCAGCAATCACAATTGACTGAAATCCAATCTTCAGTGGAATTGCTTATCTCTCTTCTACTTCCTGCTGATGCCAAAAAGGGGGAGAAAGTAATTAAGTCCAAATGCAAGGATGAAAAGACACTGCAAGGAAAGGATGATGAAAAAGATGACCAAGGAAACTCTGGAATGGGTGGAGGTCATAGTCAAGGTAAAAAATTCTCATCAAGAAATGCTGAAATTTCAAGTCACAGGATAAGTTCTGATACTGGGAAGAAATTAAGTTCTGATACTGGTAAAAAAATAAATTCTGATGAACTTCTAGATCTTGATGAAGAAATGTCAAGACAGTTATTTCTTCAAGAAAATCCAGGAATGGACTTGGAAAGTTTAAAGGAAGAAGAAGCTAGACTTAAATCAAAGAAAGCCACATCTAAATCTGAAGCTTCTGGTAAAAAGTCACTTCCAAAACTGAAAGGTATTGTGATTAAAGAAAAGGCACAAACTGAAGCAACATTTGCTAAATCACAACCAAAGATAGATCCAAGATCCAAGGGTAAAGAAAAGGTTGGTGAACCTGTTAAAGTTTATGTACCTCCTGAAGATGAAGAAATTACTGATGACAAAGATAATCTTGCTCTGACTTCAAGAAAAGTTCTTAAAACAACCTCTGACATGGCTCAAGTTGTTCAGAGTCAAGAAATTAAAAGTTCTGATATTCAAAAGAAGCAAGTAACCTCTGACACAGCTCAAGTTAACTTGATATCAGAAGGAAGATCAAAAACACTCCTACCAGGTTTCACTAAAGCAAAACAAACTCAACCTTTGAAGACTACTGCAAGTTGTTTTGAAGCTAGAGTAGTTACTGGAAAGGAAGCAAGAGATAAAACTGGATTGGGAAGTGCTGATGAAAGAAAAGTACATAACACTACCAATGATCCAACTTCCTTGAGTGAACCAGGTATTGGAGCAACTCCTGAAAGATTGAATCAACTGGAATCTGTACAAATGGTTTACCATACCTACTTGAAGGAACACATCTTGTTGTATTTCATGACAGATGGTAGGGTATATCATATAAGACAAAATGCCATTCCATTGAAGTATTTTGAAGAATTGGAGCATGTATTATTCTTACTTCAAGTGGATGACAGATTGACAGGGACTGCTGCAAACTATTTGAAAGAACAGATTCAGAGACAGAAAAGACTTTATTCTGTTAAGTCTGACAGCATATATGTTCCAAAGTACAGAAATCACAATGGTGATATTGTTGATATGAAGCCTAATACTGCACAGATCAGGACATATCTTGGTATTAAGGGGCTTGAGTTTAATCTAGAGTCTGACAAAGCCTATGTCATAAGACTAGATCAGGAGTTGAGAAAAGCAAAGATTAATGATCTCAGAGCTGCAATATTTCAAACTGGTGAAGATACTGCAGAGCTTAAAGATGTCAAACGGAGAATGATTGATGAACTTAGATATGCTGAGAAATGTTTGTTGAAGAATTATCTCAGAACAACTCCTGACATCAGAGAGATCAGAAAATGATGAAGCCAAGTCGAAGATCTACAACTGCTTAAATTCTGATGTGTATACAGACTAAAGTTGTTATCAGAAGTTGAATTGGTAAAAGCTTTAAGGACTGTAAGTTGTAGTTATCTTGTCTAATTCTCATGCATTTGTAGTTAATGTTTTTGACATCATCAAATATCTGTTAAACTTGTATATTTTGCTAATTTACAAGTTGGGGGAGATTGTTAGATATATTTGATAATGTCATGGCTAATATGTTTTATGTTTAGATTTCAGATCTTATTTGAACAGGACAAATCAGTACTTAACTGATCAGTACTTATACTGGACATCAGGACTTAAGAGATATCAGTACTTATGTCATCAGGAGATAAGCATCAGGAGATAGATATCAGAACTTAAGTGCTGAAGGACGATCAGATAAGGACAACAGCTGATTAAAGTTAAGAAGATCAAGATAAACATAAGAAGAGATATGCATGAAGAAGGAATTCCATAAAGAATGGAATACTTGGAAGAAAAGATATCTGATTGATATATATTAGGAAGCAGAATTATATTCCATATCAATTAGCGATTATCTTGTAACTGTGTAATATATAAACACAGACATAGGGTTTACACTAAAAGTGTTATCATAATCGAGAATATTATTAACTTAACCCTAGCAGCTCTCGTGATATTTTGTTCATCACTGAGAGATAACAGTTCCAGATTGTAACAGAGTTTATTATTTCAATAAAGTTTGTTTTCTGTTATTTAAGTTCTTGAAGTTCGATTTGATTGTAATAAACACTGTATTCACCCCCTCTACAGTGATAGTGTGACCTAACATAAGGGATTAATGAACCCTAAATGGTTAAAAAATTAATTTTTTGGTCAAATTTTCGGATAAATTACCGGTTCCTAGGATTTAGGGCCTAGTGGCCCTAAACCCTAGCTTTAATTAGGGTTTAGGCTCTAGAGTTTAGGGTCTTTAGGCCCTAAACTCTAAAACCTAAACCCTAAACCGTTACGAAGTTTATTAAAGGTCATCGTATATTTCTAAAACCCATTTAGGGGATTAATGAACCCTTAATGGTTAAAATAATTAAAATTTGGTTCAACTACATATATGACACTAAAATCATCTACAAAACAACTAGAAAGAGCTATTTCAATCATATATGCAACTTCTAGCAACCATATATGCAACCACAAATGCAAATTTGAAAAAATGTGTTGGAAATTACATTTAGTTGCAAAATAAGTTGCAAGTGAGGATTAAAATGAGTACCCCTGCGGGGCCAATTTTAATATCACAAAAACAACCATGAAATCAACTGAAAAAACAAAAATAAAATTACGGGTTGTTGCGGCCATTGATGCATTCAAGATTGATAACAGAAATATTGTTACTAGCTCGTGCATCAAACAATTTCTTCACATCGATAAAAACCTTGATCAAATGTTACTAACATGGCTTGATGTATCTGATTTAAACCTTATATCCTAAATTTAACAATTGTTTTGATAATGCTAGATTTAAAAGCATTATTTTGATAATGTATGGTTTATACAAAAGTTCATATGTTCTGGGTCCATTTCAAACATATTATACTCTGCATATGGGGTTTCATATGTAATTTGAAAATTATTGTAAACCCATTATAAAACTTAATATGCAACCAGAACATCAAAATGTAAGTTACAGAACACTATTTAAAACATATTATGCATCCATATATGCAACCCCATAAGCAATATAAAATTCAAAAATTTTGTTTTATAACATCTTGCAACCTGTTATGAAACCTTTTTGTTACTTATAGATTAACTTTTCTAAAATTATACAATAAATTTTAAAGAAACAAAACTAGTTAAACACATTCTAAAGTGCAAGAAATGTAACATAATACTGATACTTCAAATGTAACATTGATTAAATCGATCAATACGATACAAAATGAACATTTCGCCAAGTTTGTTAGTCACCAGTTCAGAATCATCAATCTTAAAATAAACAGAGTACTAATATTAAATGTTAAATTACAAGATATCAATATAGTCTTTCGTTTCCTTGGTTTTCTTCTCACGCATATCCACATTTTTCTTCCCTAACGCCTTTCTTTTCTTCGGTTTCACATTTTGAACATAATCCTCAACATCTTCATTAACATCATCCATATATTCAGTGTCACTGTCATATTCATAAACCTGTTTTCCAATGGCATACGAGTACAATAAAAAACCAATTCTAGATCAATGAGTTTCAACAACAAAACTATCTTTAGGAAAATCTATTTTCATAGCCAAGTACTCTGCAATACATATCATATACATTCCGCTTTCACTGCAAAAAAAAAGTTATATAGAAAACAATAAAATAAAGCAGTTAAAAATATTCAAACAAATATACAATATAATTTAAGTATTCAGTAAAAACTCACATTTCTGTGCACTGAGGATAAGCAAGACGTGTATACATTGATGTCAAACAATCAGTTCTTCCCTTAACTGAATACAAATTAGCAGAAAAATCAATGTCACTCCTTGAGTAGAAATCAGTATGGAGAAGAAAGTGAGGAAACAACTTAGAGAAAGGGAGCATAGTTTGCTTGTAGAAATCTTTAGCTGAATCTTTTTCAAAAGTATTGCACACACGAAATTCACGCGTGACGAGGTTCAAAACATCAACAACCCAATGATTATGCTCATGCAACCATAGTGGTATCAGTACAGACTCCACAGATGACCAAGAAGTATCATACGGCAGCGAAGATCCATTAATAACATCTAGAATATCCTTTCTCGAACGGATTTTTGACTCATCAATATTGTCACAATCAGGAATATCAGAATAAAGTGATAGAATCATTTTCTGAAACTTGGTGTCTGTAGTAGTCATCATCTTCGTAGAATTTGCATTATACTTGAATTTCTTCCTCAGATAGTACATAAAAACATCAACATGCTATAAAACACAGAATTAAAATAATCATTAAAATATACATTGACGATACAACATTAATAAACTTAAAAAATGGTAAAACTTACAGAGTTTGAAAGATTGAAACTGCCATACTCAATGGCGTGAAACCAAATCTTCTCACCAATAAACTTCCCTCCCAACTTAAAAGGAGGACTAATCTCATTATCTTTTTTGCGATAAAAACATACACTTCAAAAAAAGAAAAACAAGTATATAAGTACTAAATACACAACAAAAAATACAAAAATAAATATGTAAATTGAATTCAAACCTATTCTTTGCAAGTAGTCCAGTATCCAGCCACTCATAATACTCTGCACTTAACTTTAACTCAGGAAGCTTCCCAATATCTTCATCAAATGGAAAAATTGAAACCTTGTTTTTAACTTTCAAATTACAAGCCATTTTCTTTGAGCTTGATCCAAAATATTACAAAAATGGAGATATCAGAAAGGCAGGAAGCCTAATTTGTCTTTTAGGCAGAGGAGTGGTAAAACTAGGATTCCGCAACACAACAACTTTAGATGCAACCTACAAACAGAACAATAAATCACAAAATATACAAAAGTTCATTAAAACGGAATAACATAAAAAGCCAAGCCAAAATTAAAACATTCTAAGAAAAACTTTGAAAATATATAAATTTACCACTCCTGCATCTTTCATATCATCATGACTAGATTTATTGAAACAACTTGTCAAATCATCCATCCCCTCATCACATATGGCATTATCCAAAGCCTCTCTAGTAACTTCAAGAATTTTATCATCAACATTGTCATGTTCTACTACTGACAATTCTGAACGCGACAAAATATTACATAATATTGCAGCTTCAACTTCAGCTCCTAGCATATGTGAAATAACTGAAATAACATCTTCTTTAACTTCATCTGCAACTACTGACAACTCTGCAACAATAAAATCAACATTTTTCACAACTTGTTTAGATTTGCTTCCATTTTTATCAACAGCCTCCACATCATTTGCAACTTCCCCTGCAACATTAACTCCATATACATAGCTAATAGGAGCACCCAGATTAACTTTTGCTTCTGAGAACCTATTATCAAACTTTGTCATCTCCAATTCAATTTCATTCAACGTATTCAGAGACATTTCATCCACAACACCACCTTCAACCCCAACACCAATGGAAATGTCAGCAATTTTATCGTCACGTGAAACTTCATATCTGTCATTCGTTATATGTTCGACCTTATCACATTTCTCAAAAAAAGAACCATCAATTCTTCCACTACTTGCTCGAACAACTTCATTATCTGAAACCTAGTTTTTAAATTTCAAATGCGAATTAAAATTTATTCCAATCTACAAATAACAAAAAAATAAAATAAAAATTAATAAATAAAGTGTCAACCTCATTCTGAGCATTAACTCCATATACAGGGATATCAATTTTTCCAGCTGGAGTATCTTTGGTACCAGCATCATTATCAACAGGAACCTGTAGGAAAAAGAGAAAATACAATAAAAAATAAATTTAAAATAAGCGAACTATAAGGAACAATTAATCTACAATAACAACTTAAAACTAACAAATAACAATCTCATTCCGAATATTAACTTTTGATATAAAAGGATCATTATCTTCATCAATAGAATCTTGATCACAGTCATCATCATCTACCCAAACCTGTAAATTACAAATATATATATATATATAAGTCACATATTAAATTAAATATGCACCTATATTACAATAATTGAACAATAAAATGCAACTAAATATGCAAATAAAAAATGTGTACATACCTTACGCAATAAAAGAGCACGGAGCTTTAAAATTTGAGAATCAAAGTATGAGCGCTGTTCAGCAACAATAACTTTAACTTAATCAACTTCATAATACAATTTCTTATGACTAGCCTCAAGTCTTTTTAGCTGCTTTTGCATTTTCTTCACGGATTTGTTTGATAAAGAAGAAAGAGGATTCACAGGTCTTGCAACAGGTTGTACAAAATCGTCATTAGAAATGTTAGCAGTAGTTGCATTCAAGGTAACATGAACATCAGTTTGCACAACTAAATTATGCAAATGCAACTCTTCAGTCTCTCTTGAACTTGGAGACAAATGTCTAAGTTGCAACTGTGAATGAAGAAAAAATTAATTATATCGCAAAAAATAATAAATAAAGGAGAAAGGTAAGTATATAAAGACATATATATACCTCATCTGATCCAAGTGACAATAGTCTGGAACATTCTTCAAAATTCCCCAAGTAATCATTACTCCAATTAAGGCAACGTGGAATGCTAGCACCACTATTAGTACAATACTTTTCGTTGAGATAAGGACAACACTCATAAAACCATAGCTGAAAAGCATATGGGAAACCACCGAGCCTATAGTAATTATCTTTCGAATTTGTATTTGGAGCATTTTTAAGGGACTCTAAAGTCATAATAAAAACCTCCTTTTCCCAAGGAAACTCATTAAACTTATTAGCATCCAGTAAATCTAACTCACCTTTAGGAATTTGGGTATTTGTCGTAGAAGTCAAAAGAAAATGATGCAGCAAATACAACTTAGCCATTTTTACAGCATCTCCATTACACGTCCATTTTTTAGCAAAAAAAATGATTCCTTAACAGAACTTTTAAAAATTGGATTCACGCCATTAAAGAAACTACTTATGAAACTGTTATCCACTTTAACACAACTCTTTTTATCCGAATTCCCAAAGCACCTAAGCCCAGTAACAGTAACAAATTCTGAAATCCCAAACTTCAACGTAACACCAGCTACACCTATCCAAATCTCATCACTGTTTGGTTGAACCAATTGCCTAACTAACAAATGGTGAATAAGCTGATTCTTAAGTCTAAAGCTAGGCAAATTCAAGAAATACCCAAAGCAGGAACCACTAAAATCAACAAGTTGATCATCAGAAAGAATAGTACGCAACTCAGTCATAGGAACATATTTGTTAGCAGTAACCAGTTTCGCGCCCTTATACTCAACATTTAACTCATACTGCATACCCTACAAATTAAACAAAAAATTGGAAAATAACACAAAAAGTTGCACAAAAATTAACAAATAAAATACATACACATAGAATGAAAACATGACAATCCCAAAATAATAATAAAATGTACCTTAGGTGGTGGAATAAGACCTTTTGCAGCAATAATTTTACATTTTTTCTTCTTAACAGGGGCTGAAACCCTTTTTTCCCCTTTTTTTCTGCTCTCAATTTAAATTTTGACCTCGATTGCGAAGGAGATGCTTCAGAGGCAGCAAAAGACAACCTAGTTTTAACCATGTCTACAAAAGGAAGCTAAAAAAACCAAAATATAAACTTTAAAAACACAATGAACAATGATTCATAGAGTTAAACACAACATATAGTATGTTATGTCAAAAATAACAACAAATAAAACAATAAAATCACAAAATCAGAGAAAGATCATATAAACATGCAACTAAAAAAACATAATCAAAAGCAACCAAACATAGCTTAAACAACAACTAAAACCGGATCTAAAACAAAAAAAAAGAGGTAAAATATATGTTACAAAGAAAGGGAGAAACAGAGAGAGGGGGAGAGAGAGAGTGAGAGAGAGAGAGAGAGAGACTTACAAATCCAACGGAGCGAGTAACAAAAACGGAGAACAAGAAGAAAGAGATGAAGAAAATGGAGAAGAAACAACAAAGATACAAAGGTGGGTGTAAAAGAAGTGGGTTGGGTTATTGCAAGGTACAATTGTAAATTAAATGCTCAACCTTTTAAGATAACGGTAATTTTACAATAACTAAGACAGGGGGTATTTTTGTAAATAAATACCTACTTTTTGGTATTTTTGATAAATTCCCTAAAAAAATGAATTTGAACCGAGGATAGTTTGTCCCAGATATGCAGGGTTTTGAATCCACCACCTCCCCTGAGCCTACATTTTCACCTCCCCTGAGCCTAAATTTTCAATTCAGATTGTTGTCCAATTTCTTATAAAAAACCATTCACCGTTTGACTTCAAACGAGTATCAATTTGAAACCTCTGTCCTAGCTCGCTCCGAAAGTCTGTAAATAAACAAGCCAAACTGCTAAAAGTGGACAGAAAACAAAAATAACAAACGAATACTAGATACTATATAAAAATATATTCCTCGTGTTTTTTACTTTTTGTTTCATCGCAGACGTAAATAACATGTTTGTACATATACTGATATACACTAAATATCCGCATTAAAAAATAATTCCCTATTTCGACAATAAATCAGTAATTATGCCTATGAGAATTATTAAAATCTGCTGGTTACTGAAATAGTACTGATTTCAGCTTAATGATTCAGTTAAACTTAAATACTGATTTCTTGTCAAAATATAACAAATATGTTATGCAAATTGATGAGTGGGAGATGGAGAAAAAAATGATAAAATTATTTTTTTTAAAAAGTTAACCGATTAACGGGAAAAATCAAATTAGAAACGAAGGGGAAAATAATACATAGTGCACATGAAAGAGAGAGAAACGGATTAAATATGTGGCTCTTATTGATTTGAAGTTTGTATTCTAATATTGGTTTAAACACATATTCTTCATATATTTATTAAGTATATTTGAACCCGGGTGTTCAGGAGATGAAACTGGAGTACTGTTAGGTCACACACACTATAGAGGGGGGGGGGGGGTAAATACAGTGTATAACACAATCAAATCGAACTTTAATAACTCAAGTAACAGAAAATAAACTTTATTCAAAACAATAAACTTTGTTACAATATGGAACCGTCCTCTCTCAGTGATGAACAAATATCACGAGAGCTGCTAGGGTTACAATGAATAATCTTCTCGATAATGATAACACTTATAGTGTAGACCCTATGTATGTGTTTATATACTACACAGTTACAAGATAATCGCTAATTGATATGGAATATAATTCTGCTTTCTAAAATATATCAATCAGATATCTTTTCTTTCAAGTATTCTATTCTTCATAGAATTTCTTCTTCATGCATATCTCTTCTTACGTTTGTCTTGATCTTCTTTTCCTTTCAATCAGCTGTCTTCCTTATCTGAACGTTTCCTTTAAGTCCTGATATTATCTTCTGATAAATATCTCCTGAACCTTAAGTATTGATGACTTTAGTTCTGATTTCAGTATAAGTGTTGATTTAAGTTAAGTACCGATTTATCCTGTTTAAGTAAGATCTGAAAACTAAACATAAATAATATTAGACATGACATTATGAAATATATCTAACAAGTACTAGACACTCAACCAGTTATTATGCACTTACAATTGATCGAATATGTATATTATAATAATAATATTGAGAAATTCACCGGAAATGTTACGTCTGAAATAGTCGAAAGGGCATTTAGTGATGTGAATTTGTTGAGGGTGCTTTTGTATTGGTGGTAAAATGATATTTTGTTATTGTGACAGTTTTACCCTTGTGAGTTTCAGTTATTTACTGTTTTATGTGCAGGGTTGTATTGGCACCAGCCACCAACGACGAGGTGCAGGGCTATAAATGGAATTCCACAGGATGCATGCAATGGTGGAGTATTACACGGTGCCTGTTTGGCAGCTTAGAAAATCAACTTATATGGGCTTTTACGCTTGAGCCCAATTTCATTGTTACTCACTGTTTGGCAGAAAAAAATCAAAAAATTTATCTTTTACTTTACCTGTATTTTCATTTATTAAAATTTATCATATTTAAATTTAAAATTTTAATATATTGTATTTATCTATATTATTTATTAATAAGCGAAACTAATTTTAATAGTACAAATTAAATAATCTAAATCAATAACTGATAGGGATAAATAAATTATGTTTGTATAATTAAATACTGCATTAATTGTACAAACTGTGGGCTGCTAGGCCCAATAAAAAGATATATGATACTCAGACCAGAAAGGTTAAGCCTGATGGACCAGATCCGGCCTGATGGAATAAAAAAGGCCCAAAAGCCCTGATTATTAATTAAATTCATAATTAATTAATAAGGGACAAATCAGATGTTGAAAAGAGTCCCGATAAGGATATAAATCCTTGGAGATTAGCCTCAAGGGGACCTAAAAGGATAAGGAATCAGTTTCCTACTACCTAGGACTCCAAAGTCCATTCTAATTATGAGACTTGCCCACCAAGTCTCCTATACCAAGTCCAATTCAAGGACTCCCAACATCGATATAAGGGGTCTCACCCCCACCAATCAGAACTACGTTTTTTGGCTTGATTCTCTAATTCACAGAGATACGTAGGCATCTCGTAAAGGCAAATTGAGTCACGAAACACGAGAGCAGCCATTAAAGGCCTTGAGCTCCCGAATCTTAGTATTAAATACAGCAAGTAATAACCTTGGTTTTTTATCCATAACATTTGGCGCCGTCTGTGGGAATCACAACAACAACCATGGCGAGAACACGGAGAACAATTGGAGCTCTAGAGGAAGGAACACCATTAGAGACAACCCAGGTGATTTCATCAACCGTGGAGGTTCCTCCCCATTCAACTTATGCATCTACTCAGGAGGAAGCCCAGACAGGGGCAACTCAACCCCAGCTACAAGGGACAACTCCCCCGATTCAAGGTACGAATCCTCAAGTTCAACAAATACATATACCTGTGAATTCTCGACCCGTCGGGTATGAATATTCAACTATTGTTACTACTAACCCCCCTTATGGGATGCCCCTTCACCCTGAGGTTGGAGGAAGCGGATATGCTGGGCGAAGCGAAGCACGAGGGCGGTCGCCCCCCTATATACGAGGTTTGGATCCTATCCCTGAGGATCGGGAATTTTCTGGTCCATACACTGAGAGAGACTCCGAATCTTCGGATGATGAAGTGGCCCCGAGAAGGAGGCGTCCTGGAAAAGAGCCAATGGCCGATGGAAGGCAACGCCCCCAAAGCACCCCAGGGGTGAATCCCCAAGAAGTGCAGGAAAAGATCAGGGCTCATGAGGCTGAAATCCAAAGGCTGAGGCGTGATTTGGAGGCTCACCAAGCCACCAGACCCCACATGCCTCCTAGGGGGAGAAATCCTCCTCCTATCATAGACCTGGATGGTCCGGTAAGAAGAAGGGCTGTTGTCCCAAGAACTGATCCAAGCAATCTCCTTCCCCTTGGAGATCCTGATGATCCAACTCCACCCTTCACAGAAGAGATAATGAATGCCCATATCTCAAGGAAATTCAAGATGCCCACTATCAAAGCCTATGATGGCACGGGAGACCCCGCTAATCATGTTAGGACATTCTCTAATGCACTGCTGCTGCAACCCGTGAATGATGCTATAAAATGTCGGGCCTTCCCTCAAACCCTGTCGGGTATGGCTCAAAGATGGTACAGTCGCCTACCTCCAAATTCTATTGGATCATTCAGAGAATTAAGTTAGGCTTTTATTAAGCAATTCATCAGTGGAAGAGTCCATGAGAAAAGTTCAGCATCTCTTATGAGTCTTGTGCAGGGAGCTAAGGAATCCTTAAGAGATTACCTGAATCGTTTTACAAAGGAGGCTTTAAAAGTCCCAGACCTTGATGATAAGGTAGCCATGATAGCACTGCAACAAGGAACTAGGGATGAGTTTTTCAAGATGTCTTTGGCCAAACGACCCCCTGAGAGCATGTTGCAGCTCCAAGAGAGGGCAGGAAAGTATATCAAGGTTGAAGAAAGTATGAGGAAGACCGTAGTAAGTAATGAGCCCACTGGAGGCAAGAAACGAAAAACTGATTTGGAGTATATCACTAAGGACAAATATCCTAGAACCGAACAAAACCCTGATTCAACCCCCAAGAAGGGAGGACCTGGGCAAAAGTTCACTGAATACGCTAAGCTGAATGCTCCCAGAAGTCAGATTTTGATGGAGATTGAGAAAGAAAGAGATATTCGCTGGCCTAAGCCCTTGAAGGCCGATCCCGCCAAGCTAGATAAGGGCAAGTATTGCAGGTTTCACAAAGATGTTGGCCATGACACCGATGAGTGTAGGCAATTGAAAGATGAAATTGAGTTTTTGATTCGAAAAGGAAGATTGAACAAATATACTGGAGATGGAGGGGACAGAAATAATAATGGAAGGAAGAACTTTGAAGATCGTAGGAGGGACCAAGACGATCAGGGGCGAAACCCCCAGCCTAGAGGACCAGTTATAAACACCATTTATGGAGGGCCGAGACCTCGAGGGCCTGTGATAAACACGATCTTTGGAGGTCCAACTGCTGCAGGATTGTCCAAAAATTCCAGAAAGGCATATACTAGAGAGGTTATGCATATTGTTGGAGAAGCCCCGAAGAGGGCCAGGACAGAAGTAACATTGGCTTTTGATGATTCGGACCTAGAGGGTGTGAAGTTTCCCCATGACGACCCGCTGGTCATAACACCAATAATAGGAAATAGCCCGGTTAAGAGGGTCCTTGTGGATAATGGTGCTTCTGTGGATATCTTGCTCCACGACACCTTTCTAAGGATGGGGTATAACGACTCCCAGTTAACACCAACCGACATGCCGATATATGGATTTGCTGGAGTAGAATGTCCTGTGGAAGGGATAATCAAATTGCCAACCACCATAGGTACGGAGCCAAGGCAAGCAACGCAGATGCTGGATTTCGTGGTGGTAAAGGCTAGTTCAACTTATAATGCTATCATGGGGAGAACAGGGATACATGCCTTCAAGGCAGTCCCCTCTTCCTACCATTCAGTCATGAAGTTTCCCACCCGAAACGGGATTGGAGAAGAGAGAGGAGATCAAAAAATGGCTAGAAGCTGTTATGTGGCCTCTTTGAGGGCAGATGGAATCGGGGGGCAGGTTCTTCCTATTGAAGATATGGATGTTCGAGAAAATGATGAGAATAGAGGAAGGCCAGCAGAAGAATTGGTTTCGGTTCCTTTAGACCCCAAGAATCCTGAGAGGACGACTTTCGTTGGAGCCACATTAGAGGAGCCCCTTAGAGGGAAGTTAATGAAATTTTTGCAAGAAAATAGTGATGTGTTTGCATGGTCAGCAACTGATATGCCAGGCATAGACCCGGAGTTAATTACTCACAAGCTAAATGTAGATCCAAGCCGGAAGACAGTGAAACAAAAGAAAAGAAATTTTGCCCCGAAAAGATAAGAGGCTATAAAGTAGGAAGTGGAAAAGCTCTTAGAGGCTGGTTTCATTGAGGAGATTCAATTTCCGGAGTGGTTAGCAAACCCTGTAATGGTAAAGAAGGCTAATGGAAAGTGGAGGATGTGTATAGACTTCACCGATCTGAATGATGCATGCCCCAAAGACTGTTTTCCGCTGCCTAGAATTGACACTTTGATTGATGCCACCGCTGGACATGAGATGCCGAGTTTCATGGATGGGTTTAGTGGATACAACCAGATCAAAATGCATAAGGATGACATTCCAAAGGTATCATTTATCACTGACTTTGGTGTTTATTGTTATCTTGTTATGGCGTTTGGTCTCAAGAATGCAGGAGCCACCTATCAAAGGTTGGTAAATAGAATTTTTAAGGATCTTATTGGTAAGACTATGGAAGTCTATGTTGATGACATGTTAGTCAAGAGTCTAGTAAAGACTGATCATATAGCCCATTTAAGGGAAGCTTTTGAGGTCCTGAGGTACCACAAGATGATGTTGAATCCGACGAAGTGTGCTTTCGGAGTAGGATCTGGAAAATTCTTGGGATTGATGGTCTCGAAGAGGGGAATTGAGGCAAACCCCGATAAAATAAAGGCAATCCTGGTTAGGACGATTCATCTCCAAGTCAGGAGACAAATGCTTGTCATTTTTCAAGTCACTAAAGAACATCAAAGACTTTGTATGGAGTGAGGAAAATCAGAAGGCATTTGAAGAGTTAAAGAAGTATATGGGCCAGGCCCCGTTGTTGGCCAAGCCAGTTCTGAATGAAGTTTTATTCTTGTACTTGGCTGTTTCAGAGAGCGCCTTGAGCGCCGTGTTGGTTAGGGAGGAACTGAAAGTCCAGAAACCCGTATACTATGTCAGCAAAATTTTGCATGGTGCTGAGTTGAATTATTCAGCCATTGAGAAATTCGCTTTAGCCTTGGTAATGGCTTCAAGAAAGCTGCGTCCTTATTTTCAAGCTCACCAAATTGAAGTGCTAACAAATCAGCCACTGAGAAATATCATTCACAGTCCCAAGGTAAGTGGGAGACTGATTAAGTGGGCAATAGAGTTGGGAGAGTTCGATCTCAAGTATAAGCCACGTACGGCCATAAAAGCCCAGGCACTAGCTGACTTCGTGGTGGAATGTACCATACCCAACCAAGAAGTCGGGGGGCAGGAAGATACCATACCTCAAGACAAGGGAGTCGACAATGGGGACAAGGATAAAGAATATTGGGTTCTCTATTTTGATGGAGCATCAAAAACAAATTTCAGTGGAGCAGGGTTGGTTTTGCAAAGCCCTGATGGATTCTTAATTGAGTATGCTATGAAGCTAGACTTCCCAACTACAAACAATGAGGCAGAGTATGAAGCCCTGATTGCTGGCCTTGGTTTAGCTGGGACACTTAGAGTCAAAAACTTAAAGGTCCGTGGAGACTCGAAGCTGATCATATCCCAGGTAAAGGGAGAATTTGAGGCAAGGGATGATACGATGGCTAAGTATGTTCGCCTAGTAAGGGCTGTGATGACCCAATTTGATGAATGCCATGTTGAACACATTCCAAGGGAAGAAAATGCTAAAGCAGATGCGCTATCAAAGTTTGCTTCATCTGAGATTGAAGAAAGTTCAGGAAGTGTGTACTTCCGTGTTTTGAAGACACGAAGCATAGATGTTAAGCTTGTGGCTCCCATAGGCTTGGGGACGTCATGGATTGATCCCATCAAGGCTCACATTCAGACCGGTTGGTTGCCAAGCGATGCAATTGAGGCACAGAAGTTAACTGTTCGAGCACTAAGGTACACTTTGATAGATGGGATTCTATATAAAAGATCTTTCGTGGTTCCTTACTTGAGGTGTCTCAGGCCCGATGAGGCACGCTTAGCTCTTGAGGAAGTGCATGGTGGTATTTGTGGGCAACACTTGGGGGGCAGGGCCTTGGCTCATAAGATAACCCGTTTAGGCTTCTATTGGCCAGAAATGATGGCTGATGCCAAAGAATATGTAAAGAAGTGTGATCGCTGTCAGAAGCATGCACCAGTCGCCAGACAACCCCCCGAGATGCTGACCTCTATCAACTCACCTATTCCCTTTGCTATGTGGGGGATGGATATTCTAGGGCCTTTTCCTATGGCCACAGCACAAAGGAAGTTTCTGATTGTAGCCATTGATTATTTCACCAAGTGGATCGAAGCCAAACCTTTGGCCAAAATCACAACTAAGCAGGTTGCACAATTCCTGTGGGAAAACATTATGTGCCGATATGGAATTCCCCGTATCCTCGTCACTGACAATGGAACACAATTCAACAACGAGGAATTCAAGAAGTATTGCGAAGAAAATGAAATTGAGTTACGGTTCACCTCTGTGGCTCACCCGCAAGCCAATGGGCAAGCGGAGGTAGCAAATCGGATAATCCTGGATGGACTAAAGAAGAGGATCGAAAAGTCAAGAAATAATTGGGTGGATGAGATACTTCCCATATTATGGGCCTATAGGACTACCTGTAGAGTCACGACAGATGCAACTCCTTTCATGTTGGCATATGGGGCAGAAGCAGTAGTTCCCGTGGAGATATCACATTCCTCTCCAAGGATTCAGGCTTTTGATGAAAAAGAAAATGAAGAAGGGCAGAAGTTAGCCCTGGATTTAATCGATGAAGTGCGAGATAAAGCACATGCGAAGATAGTAAAATATCAGAAAAAAGCTTCATTCTACTACAACTTAAGGGTTAAAGAGAGGTTTTTTAAACAAGGTGATCTAGTTTTGAGAAAAATAGAGGCTTCTGGTGTTGGACAGAAAGGAAAGCTCGCCCCAAATTGGGAAGGGCCGTACAGAGTCAAGAGCGTTCAGGGTAGAGGAACCTACAAGCTGGAAACTATGGATGGTTTTGAAGTCCCGAGGACCTGACATGCACAAAACCTGAAGGTTTACTACGTGTAAGATAGGCTAAGTACGATTCTCACTTGTCATTGTGACAAATAGGTTTAAAAGCACCTGGAAGCTTTGCTTGCGTAGAATTTTATATTCCAGTAGAATTTACAATGTCTAGTTATTATTGATTAGGGTCGAACCCATGCTGTGTAAGGTTTTGAAAAACCAGACTTCATATTAAAGAGCTTGAAATTATTTCAATCCAAGGATGTTTAAGGTTCAAATGCATATTAAGATTGTAAAGTTAAAACGGAAAAAGGCTAAGAAAAGCAACGTATAAAACATAACCCCGAAGGGTAACAAGTGCTGATATAAATAAAGTTCAAAAAGAAGATATACAAAAAGCTAGGCCTTGGAAGGCTGAGATTCCTCAGAACCACTATCCGAAGTCTCTTCGGAAGTTTCAGTCGTTTCTTCGGACGTCTCGGTCGTCCCCTCCGAAGTCCCTGTAGAAGTTCCCTCAGCAGGAGATGATGGCTGTTGAGGCGCTGCTTTGGGAGATTCTTCCACCCTGGCCTTCTTAGCGACAGGCTCGAATTCCTCCTCGGAGGAATCTTCCTCCTCTCCATCCTTGATCATGCCAGCAAGCTTTTCAGTAACACCTCCAAGCTCTGGAACCCGCACTGGGCAAGGAAAGGGCGACTGCTCAAGGACCTCGGGAAACTCATCCTGGATGGCCTCCACAGCAGCGTCCCAGCCTTCCTTATAGCTAACAGGATGAAGAAGGGCGTCATGCTCCACCATCAAGTCTTTGAATTCTTGAGTGTCCATCCAGCCATCAAAGGCTTTTTCCTTCTGCGCCTTCAAGATGACATTTTCAGCCCGGGCCGTCTCCAGGTCAGAAGTGGAAGAGGCCAATTGAGCTTCAAGGGCCTCAATTTTTTGATTGGCCTCCTCCAACTTCTTGTTGGCATCTTCCAGGCCAACCTTCCAAGCCTTGGCTTGGTGAATTGCCCCTTAAAATGGGCGTTAGCCTGCAAGAGAAAACAACAAAGGTTTAGAAAAGAAAGAAAAGAGAATTGTAAAAAGCATAAGTAAAGTACGTACCGTCGCCAGAGCTTGGGCTCCAAACAGCTCATTCCCCTCCAAGTCCTGTTGAAGGACAAAATCTTGATAATCCACCGGGGAAATGGAATGCTTAAACCATTCCTTGGACAGGGCCGTGCTGCCCACAATTGAGTCCTTGCCCCGAATCCCCCAAGCAGGTTGAAAATAGGCACATGGCCTCTGCTTGGTGCGCAGAACTTGGCTGGGGCCTTCCTCATCTGGCTCTGTCGCCTGAAGAAGGAACTCCGGGAAGCGGTCACCCAGTCGAGGGTCCTTAAAGATCTTCCCGGCCCTCTTCATCCTGGTTGTCTCCAGGTCCTTCGGCTTGGTAGCCTCCTCAATCTTCTCAGCCACTGCAACAAACAAAGTCAGTTGAAAATCAATGAAATAAAAGTGCAGGAAATAAAGGAGATAAGAAAGGGAACTTACTTTTCTTATTAACGGGCGAAAGGCCGCGTTCTACCAGGACGGTCTCCCGGATAAGGTCCCAACAATGGGAAGTGCCGTTGTCTTGCGTGAGGAGGTTGAAACCTCTAGCCTCCTCCTCAGACAAAGTTATGTCATTCGGGCTCCCGTCTACGGCCAGCCCAAAGGATGATCGAAATAGGGAGCCCCAATCTCCACCTTCCCAAATAACAAACAAAAAATCTTTCTTCCACCCCAAGTTGTTATCAGGGATGGACTTCCCATTCACGATATGGGGAATAGTGGGGCGCTGGTTGATAGAAACCCAACCCGGACTTTTATCAGGGCTGTTTTTAAACTGAAAAATCTTCCTGAAGACAGCAACAGATGTGGGGACGTTGTGCTTGGCGCATTGCGACAGATAGCACAGAATCAACCTCCAGGAATTAGGGGGAAGTTGGCAAGGGCTGATGCCCACATCAGCCAGTAGCAAAGGAATGAATGGATGAAAAGGGAGTCTAATACCTGCCCTCAAAGTATCCCTATAGACGCATAGCGCGTCCTTCTTCCACTGACAGGCCCTGTCGGCCGGACCCGCAAGAACCAGCTTAAAAGGCTCCTTAATTTTGAAGCAGCTGCTCAACTTTTCCAGCTCCTTGGGATCCCGTAAAGCACTGATATGATCGTGCGCGTCCAGATGCGCATCAGACGGATACTCGTCCCCTCGAGTGTTGATCATGTCGATTAAGGAAGTATACCTCGATCGAATAGGAAAATCATTGGACTTTCTAGCCACGTTCATCTTGGCCAAACGAGTCATTCTTTTGTCAGCCATCTGAAAAAAGTATGAGGCACGTAAATAGGCTATCTTAAAATGGCACACAATGGAAAAATAGAAACGAAAAGCAAAGGGAAGAATCTTACCTAAAGAAGCACTCCTGAAAAAGGCTTTGAGCTCCGACTTGCTGTTATTGCTCTGAGAATCTTAGCAGGAGGATAAAGAAGAAAACTAAGAAATGAGAAAGTGAGGAGTAATAGCCTTTCCTCATTCCTTTATATAGGAGGAAAAAGAAGTTGAAGGGACGAAAAGCCCATTAAGAACAAAGGCCCATAAGAAGAGGCCCAGAAAAAAGAACATTCCAGAATATACCTAGGAATTCTAGGGCATTCTAAACAGGGTGTGTTAAGCCCAGCAATATTTGATAAAGCCCAATGAGAAGGCCCAGTAATATTTGACAAAGCCCAATAAAGAGGCCCAACAATATTTGATAAAGCCCAATAAAGGAGGCCCAATAAGATTTGAAAAGGCCCAATAAAAGAGGCCCAATGAGATTTGAAAAGCCCAATAATAGAAGCTCAGTAAAATTTTATAGGGCCCAACAAAAAGGCCAGGCCCAAATCCAATTAGGATTTGGAAAATACAATACCCTAAATTAAAGCTAAATAAAGAAGGCTAATGAAAGACCAGGAACCAGGTCGAAATCCAGGTCGTGAATCCTGCCTGAAATCTTTCGAGCAGACACCCGAAAATAACGGGTAAAAAAGACCAGAATCCAGGTCGAATTCCAGGTCGTGAATCCTGCCCGAAATCTTTCGAGCAGACACCCGAAAATAACGGGTAAAAAAGACCAGAATCCAGGTCGAATTCCAGGTCGTGAATCCTGCCCGAAATCTTTCGAGCAGACACCCGAAAATAGCTGGAATAACGGGACTGAATTGAGGTCGAAGCTTCGACCAGGAATGAGGTCGAATAAACCAAGCATCTTTCAAAAAATGGGGATTAAAAACCCAGGTCGAAGTTCGACTAGGATCCTGGTCGAATTCCAGGTCGTGGATCCTAGTCGAAATCCTTCGACCAGGAAACAAGAAAATCAAGGAATTTTCGAACAGGATTCAGGTCGAAATATCGACTAGAATCCTAGTCGAAATCCTAGTCGATAGGCATGACAAGAAGCTAAAAAAAAAAAAGGGTGGAATTTTCGACCTCGATCCAGGTCGAATTTTCGACTAGGATCCTGGTCGAATTCCAGGTCCTAGATCCAGGTCGAAAATTCGACTAGGATCCTGGTCGAATTCCAGGTCGTGGATCCTAGTCGAATTCCTTCGACCAGGATGACAAGGCTGGCCCCTATTTTCGACTAGGATCCAGGTCGAAATTTCGACTAGGATCCTGGTCGAAAAAAGGGCTGGAAATTTGAAGAATCCAGAAAATAGGGAAAATTCCAGAAAATAAGGAAAAAATCCCAGAAAATCCCAGAAAATTAGGGAAAATCCCAGAAAATTAGGGAAAATTCCAGAAAATAAGGAAAAAATCCCAGAAAATCCCAGAAAATTAGGGAAAAATCCCAGAAAATTAGGGAAAAATCCCAGAAAATTAGGGAAAAATCCAGAAAATAAGGGAAAAATCCCGGAAATAAGGGAAAAATCCCGGAAATAAGGGAAAAATTCCTGGAAATTAAGATAATTCCTGAATAAAAGGAAAAATTCATTGTAAATGTGTAGGTCGCTCCACACTTTACGAAAAAACGAAACCCTGTAAGGGAACAAATAGACTTAACTTCTGCGAAACCTAATCAATGTTTCCCAAAAGTTGGGGGGCAAATGATAGGGATAAATAAATTATGTTTGTATAATTAAATACTGCATTAATTGTACAAACTGTGGGCTGCTAGGCCCAATAAAAAGATATATGATACTCAGACCAGAAAGGTTAAGCCTGATGGACCAGATCCGGCCTGATGGAATAAAAAAGGCCCAAAAGCCCTGATTATTAATTAAATTCGTAATTAATTAATAAGGGACAAATCAGATGTTGAAAAGAGTCCCGATAAGGATAGAAATCCTTGGAGATTAGCCTCAAGGGGACCTAAAAGGATAAGGAATCAGTTTCCTACTACCTAGGACTCCAAAGTCCATTCTAATTATGAGACTTGCCCACCAAGTCTCCTATACCAAGTCCAATTCAAGGACTCCCAACATCTATATAAGGGGTCTCACCCCCACCAATCAGAACTACGTTTTTTGGCTTGATTCTCTAATTCACAGAGATACGTAGGAATCTCGTAAAGGCAGATTGAGTCACGAAACACGAGAGCAGCCATTAAAGGCCTTGAGCTCCCGAATCTTAGTATTAAATACAGCAAGTAATAACCTTGGTTTTTTATCCATAACAATAACCAAAATCTCCTTTTTAATAAATTATTGATACCTATTTTTCTCTCGTGATAATGAATCCTTATTTTTAAATTTTCTCTTTTTTATTTTGTATTCATTTATCAAAACTATTAAATCATTTAATTTGAAATTTTAATTTTAATTATATTT
This sequence comes from Apium graveolens, assembly GCF_009905375.1. Taxonomy (NCBI): domain Eukaryota; kingdom Viridiplantae; phylum Streptophyta; class Magnoliopsida; order Apiales; family Apiaceae; genus Apium; species Apium graveolens. The sequence goes on from NC_133654.1 coordinate 7,642,667, forward strand.
TTTTAAAAATATTACTTATAAGTTATGATTTACCAAACACATTAATAACTTATAAATAACGTATACGTAGAAATATCCAAACACATAATAACTTATAAGTTATTATATTCATATCACTTATATTTTTTTTTTCAATTTTAAGTGATAAATTACATATTTCAAACCATAAAGAGGCGCACAGATCAACTAACGGTGGACTACTGATTATTGAGGGTAACATGACTTCACCCACTGCTGCCGGGTAATTTTTCTATTTTTTTGTCAATCTGCATCTTTGTTAATAGTATCATATACGTGTTTGATGTTGTTTTCGATGAATTTGTTTCTTTTAAATTTTTCTAGCTTATATGAGTTAAATACAAGATTACTGTAAATTGAGTCAATATTTTTCTACTAATAACCTGAGGAAAAATTTAAAGGAGTATAATCATATCTTTTACTTAATACCAATTAAATAAACATGACCTAAGAGTAGCAGATTTGATTTCGTAAAGATTCCTGACTTCTTTTGTTAGTGGCATAAGAGTGGAGCCCATTTTTTTAACAAAAATAGCATTGGATGATATCTGACAAAATTGGACAAGCCCACTTCGATGGCCACTGCCCATTTAGTTTTCCTACTAATATTTTAATATAGTTTAATTGATTTTTTTCCCTCACTAAGTACTTTCCTGTTTATTTTTAATATTTTATATACTACTAAATGGTCTCCTGCATTGTATGGACTTGGTCATTACCTATTTTTCGGTGAGATGGTATATATGGAGTCCATTAAAAGAGAAAAGTGGCCTTTGAACATTGGAGATGCTCTAAAGACTTCTTGCTCGAGTAATATTATAGAAAGCATTAATAACTTCGAAAATAACAATAATTTTGGTTTTTGTGATATATAGCACTTATATAACTTGTAATTTTTCGAGTATAAAAAGGAGATGCAGTATTGATCATGCTGATATATACTCCCTCTGTAACTGTCGCTTGACTTTTCTGCACGTATTTCCAGATGTTTTGACCGCATATCAAAAAATATTATTTTTTAATTTTTCTTTTTGTATATAAAAATAAAAATTTAAGTTATATATTTTTATTCAAAAAAATAAAATTTTAAAAATTATTATTTTAACTACACAGTCAAATCACTACAAAATGAATGCAAAAAAGTCAAATAACTATTAAAATGAAAGAAAGAGAGTACTTGTTGCATTTGTTACTGTTGCAAGTCAAATACGAGTAATTATCATAGCATGAATTCAGTGGCAGATGCACTGTTTTTGTGGTTGGACTGGATCCAGTTTTGAGTGGAAAAAGATTTGTATTCTTGCATCAAAAGAATGTTAAGTGGGGTACTAGATTTTCTTTGGACAAATTCAACGATGATTCAAAAATTTATATTTGGGATAAATTATCCCAAATTTCATTTTAACAGTGTTATCCAAATATTGATCCAAATTTGGATCAGTGAACAGTACTGATCCAAATAATAATCCAAATTTGGATCAGTGAACAGTAGTGATCCAAATTCACTGATCCAAATTTGGATCACTTAATTTAATATAAAATAATAATTTTGCTATTTGTAGTTTATTAGACTTTAAATTAATTTTTAATTTTGGATCTCTACTGTTCACTAATCTAAATTTGGATTACTTAATTTAATATAAAATAATAATTTTGCTATTTGTAGTTTATTAGATTTTAAATTAATTTTTAATTTTGAATCACTACTATTCACTGATCCAAATTTGGATTACTTAATTTAATATAAAATAATAGTTTTGCTATTTGTAGTTTATTAGATTTTAATTTAATTTTAAATTATTTAATTATATAATTAATAACAAAATATAATTAATAGTTAACAAAATTTATTTTAAAAATAAAACTTAAAATAATGAGAAAACATTATTTCATTAAAATTTAAAAATAAAGAGACACATATTACAATTAGAGATGCATTAATTGAGTATTTGTGGGAAGAATATACTAATTCGGAAAATTAGTGTGTATCAATAATATTTTGTATATTAATTATTGTAATAAATGTGTTTTTCGTGAATTAAGTGCACAATTTTAATATTTTTATGTATATTATTTTTTTTGATTTAATTAATTTATGAAATGTTATATAAATTGTTAATAATGATCAAATTATAAATTTAAGATAAAATTGTTTAATATGATATTTATATATTATTATATGTTAAAAATAATTTGGATGACACTGTTGAAATTGGTCAGAAATTTGGATCAGTATTTGGATCAGTTGGTGATCCAAATTTGAATTTTTGGATCACAACTATTGGAGATGACCTAAGGTGCCTCACATATATAATAAGGAACAAGTGGATGCCTGGAAGCTGGAAGCTGGAAGCAGGGAATATCTAATAAAGAGATCGGGAGACATGTGTTCCCCATAAAATTAAATTTTACATTTTTTTATTATTTTTTTTTTGAAAATATATAAAAATTAAATTTTACTTTTTTCCATTATTAACTTTTTTGAAAAATATATGAAAGTGCTCACTCAAAATTCAAAAATATAAAGAAATATTTTCAAAATTTGCCTCATATCCTCTAAAATAAAATTTCCAGATCCGTAGCTGCCCGGAAGAAAGTAGTAGAGCTATTATATTTTGCCAACTTTGGCATGTTGGTAGAGAACATCTCATCAAGGTATACTTCAAATTTTATATTATAAATTAAGTATCGAGACAGTCATGTTGCAGAGTACCATTCCCCAAAGTGATACATTCTTTAAGGGCAGTATATTCTTCGTGTTGATCAGTTGTATATATTTAAGTATTCCTGCAGAATGTATGTAGTATTAGTATACATGGAATCTGATTCAGTAATTTATGACTTGATCAGTGTATCAATCTGATCAGGGCCGTCCGGAACTTTTACGAGACCCTGTGCTAATTCTAAAAATGAGGCCCTCGTAAATGACAATTTTTTTTTATAAATATTTAGAGTAACAAAACATAGTCTAGAAAATTATACTACTATAACTGTTTTTTAATTGCAGCCAATTTAAAAAATATTAACTATCATTTAGGGGTGTTCATCAAACCGCACAAACCGCCCGCCCCGCACCGCCCTGCACCACTCCATGCGGTTTAAATTTTTCGTGGTGCGGTTGAGGTTTGCATTTTTGTCAAACCGCGCGGTGCAGTGCGGTTTACGGTTTGGATCTTTATTCTCGTGGTTCAAACTGCACCACACCGCATATTATTATAATATATATATATGTACCTTTATTATAAATAAATAAATATAATGTTATGTTAGAAAATGGAAAATTTGAGTCATATTTTATATATGTTCTTGATATGATTTCCGGAAACTAACACTTGGAGGTTGTTCTTAGTGGAATCCATGAATATATTGAGACAAAGTTGCTTGTTTGAAATGAGTTATGGGGATTTTGTCCCATATTGATATTGTAAAAGAAAGATATTGAGTTTATATAACATCTTGTGTTAGTATTGTTTACAACTACTAGTATAAGTGGAATGCTTGTGTGGCCTAGTGCTAGTGGGAACTGTTATATTTTTCTTTTCTATTACAAATTTAATTATTTATATTGATTATTTAATTATTAATATAAAATATATTAAGTAAGATCATACTCTGAATATATTTTGTAATATTAATATTAATTAATCAGGATATAATATAAATAATAAGGAAAACCCATTTTGTTTACTTTTTTCTGTTTTGTTACTTGGTGTACCACATCGAATAAAATAGAAGAAGAGCAACTTGAGATGCCTATATATTGAGAGGTATACTTGAGATTAAAATGAGACAAGTCTCGGTGCCTACCTAGCAAACATATATGAGTTGCATAGGTTTTTTGGGCAAACTGAGGTGCGAGTCGCCGTTGATCATTGTTGGTTTTGTGGCCAGATTGATCTGTTGCTGTTTTATCCTGAAAGCGATATTGCTGCATTCCATCACAGCTTAAGTGGGGAGCAATAATCTCTTCAAGAACAGTCAAGTCGACAATAATCTCTTCAAGAACAGTCAAGTCCTCTTGAAGGGTTTGGCGACTCAGCTGTTGTGTTCTTCTTCTTATCAGAATTTGGAAAACGATAAGAGATAAGTTTTCTTTACTTTCTTTGTCAATTACAGTCTTTATAGTTTGTTATTGCCTTCGTGTTTTGTTTCGTTAGTTGGTTATTTGCCATGTTCTTGTTATTATATATATAACTGCTCATTGTTGCTGTGTAGTTTGAATTATACCCAACAATCTTGAAGAGATTATAGTTATATATAGTTAATTAGCAAGATGGTTAACGAAACTGCTGATGTTCCTAAAATTGTTGAGACTGGTTCTGGTTTTGGTGGTACTACTACCATTGACTGGACCACGTATCGTTTTCCCCATCCAATTGATTTATCGGGTATGCCTAATAAATTCAGTGGTGGAGCTTCTTTTTCTCGTTGGCAGAAAAACAAATGAAGCTCTGATTAACGGTTAAGGTTTTATGGTTAGTGGTATAGTATGATCCTCCTGGGTTGGATCAAGAGAAAGATGAATATGTTAAGGTTTATGCTTTATGGGCTGAGAAGGATGGGGTGGCTAGGGCAGCCAATTTTGGCATCCTTGGAGAACACCTTGTTCGATGTTTATTCATCAGATGTCTATACTGCTAAAGTCTTATGGGAAAAGCTGGACCAAACTCATAATACTGATTCTCAAGGATTTGAGAAGTATTATGTGGCTAGGTTTCTTGATTTTAAGCTGGTGGATGGAAAATCCATGACTGAACAGGTTCATGAGTTTGAAATGTTAGTTCATGATTTGGGTGAGTCCGGTATGGTCTTGCTTGAGAAGTTTCGAGTGATGTCTGTGATTGAAAAGCTCCCTAAGTCTTGGGAAGCGTTTGCTCTCTCCCTGAAAAGACAGAAAGGAGAGATCACATGGACTAAGTTGATGTTGGACATCTCAGTACGGGAGCATCACAAGTCCAAATAGGGACATGTGTTGCACGTGGAACATGAGAGCTCGAAGGTGAATGTAGTGACTGTAGGACAGAAAAGAAAGATAGTCACTAAGAAGGCTAACACTAAACTTGACTAGAACAAGGCTAGGAAACCAAATGCGAACAAACCATGTTAGTCTTGTGGACGGGTTGGTCATTGGAGCAAGGACTGTCCAAGTAAGAAAGCTAAGAAAGCTGGAGTGGTAGCTCAAGCAAATACTGTGCCTGGACTTGGAACCACGAGTGGGCCAGTAGCTAACATGGTCATTGGTGAGATTGTTGCCTCTGGAACCGATGACGGGTATGTTACTTACAACCCTGTACTACTTTCCACTTATCTGTCACATGAGTGGTTGATTGATACTAGAGCTAGTGTACATATTTGTGCTGATATTAGCTTGTTTGTATCTTATCAACAGAGTCATGGAGTGACAGTGACGATCGGGAATGCTAGTGCTGCACAAGTGCTTGGAATAGGAAACGTGGACCTGAAGTTTGCTTCTTGGCGGATTCTATCTCTCACTAGAGTGTATCATGTTCCCTCTATTCGTATAAATATTATAAGTGGAAGTTGTTTAGTTAAAAACGGCTTTGAACTTTCTTTGAAGTGTAATAAAGTAGTTATTACTCATACTGGTACATTCTTTGGCAAGTGTTACTTGTCTGATGGTTTGTTTTTAATAAATGTTGAACCCGTTTTGGGTGGTTTTATTAATGATAGTGTTGTACCTTCTGTTAATTGTGTAGAATTATCTGATTTGTGGAACTTACGACTTGGTCATTTAAATTTTGGTGCTCTAAAGAATATGATGAATTTAGAGTTGATTCCAAAGTACGCCATTGATAAGAAATCTAAGTGCCAAGTGTGTGTAACTGCTAGACAAACAAGGAAACATTTTCATAATATTGTTAGGGATTCAGACTTATTAGATTTTGTGCACTCAGACATATGTGAATTTGGTGGTGTGTTGACTAAGGATCACTGTATATATTTCATTACCTTTATAGATGATTGTAGTAGACTTTGTTATGTTTATTTGCTTAAACATAAGGATGAAGCACTAGATAAATTCATTATGTATAAAAATGAAGCTGAAACACAAATTGACAAAGTACTTAAATGTTTGAGGTCTGATAGAGGTGGTGAGTATACGAGTACTTTGTTTAATGAATTTCGCGCAAACAATGGTATAGTTCATGAGGTTACTCCACCATACACACCTGAGTTTAATGGGTGGCAGAACGAAAGAACAGAACTTTTAAAGATATGATTAACAGTATGCTAATTAATTCTGGGTTGCATAAGTCATGTGGGGAGAGGCTCTGAATACGGCTTGCCATATTCCGAATAGAGTCCCTCTGAAACATATGGACAAGACATCATATGAATTATGGAGAAAGCGTAGGACAAGTTTGAGTTATCTTCGTGTGTGGGGTGCCTTGCTAAGGTGCTTTTCCCTGAACACAAGAGAAAGAAACTGGGTCCGAAAACTGTTGATTGTATCTTTCTGGGCTATCTTGAAACCACAACTGCTATGAGATTTTTAGTATTAAAATCTGACATAGATGGTATTGTGGCGAATACGATAGTTGAGTTTCGTGATGCAACTTTCTTTGAAGAAGTATTCCCAATGAAGACTGGTATATCTTTGGGTAGTTCTGAGGATTATCCCACTCACACATCAAGTTCTATTCCTGATCATGTGGAAAAGATGATAAATGTAGGGGTGGATCCTGGTAGTAGCTCTACTCCTAACAAAGTAGAGGAACCTAGAAGGAGTAAGCGTGCAAAGGTAGTCAAGGACTTTGGAAGTGACTTTATCACTTACAATGTCGAGGATGAGCCTTTAACTTTCCGTCAAGCCAAGGATTCTTCGGAGTCAAGGCATTGGAAAGGCGTTGTAAAGAGTGAAATTGACTCAATTGTTTCAAACGGAACATGGGAGTTAGTTGATCTCCCTCCAGGGTGTTCTACTATTGGATGTAAATGGATCTTCAAGAGGAAGCTAAACCCTGACGGCTCAATAAATAAGTACAAGGCTAGGCTAGTTGCTAAGGGCTTTAGGCAAAGGGAAGGCATTGATTATTTTGATACATATTCTCCAGTTGCCCGAATGACAACAATCAGAATGCTTATTGCATTGGCTTCTGTACATGGTCTTATCATCCATCAAATGGATGTAAAGACAACTTTTCTTCATGGTGACCTTGAAGAAGAGATTTATATGGATCAGCCTGAGGAATTTGTTGCTTCTGGTAATGAGAGGAAAGTATGTAGACTAGTCAAGTCCATCTATGGCCTTAAACAAGCACCTATAGACTGGCATAAAAAGTTTGATGAAATTGTTTTAAACTTCGAATTTTTTAGTTAATGAAAGTGACAAGTGTGTCTACTATAAGTTTAGAGGTAATGATTGTGTGATCGTGTGCTTGTATGTAGATGATATCTTGTTGTTTGGAACCAATATTGAGATTATTAACGAGACACAGAGTTTCTTCAAGATGCACTTTGAGATGAAGGATATGGGTAAAGCTAGTGTGATTCTTGGGATCAAGTTGACTCAGTCAACTGATGGAATAACTTTGTCACAGTCTCATTATATAGAGAAATCTATACTTGAGAAGTATGGTTATTCAAATTGTAGAATCGCTAGTACACCATATGATTCAAAAGTTGTCTTAGTCAAGAATAGTTCAGGAGTTTCTGTGTCTCAGTTAAGGTAATCTTAGATTATTGGGAGTTTGCAATATCTTGCTAATGTGACTAGGCCAGATATTTCTTATTCTGTGTCTAAGTTGGCTAGATATACAAGCTGTCCAAACAAGACTCATTGGGAGGCACTGGATAAAGTTCTTAGATATCTGAAGGGAACTATTTCCCTTGGCTTGCATTACCGGAGATTTCCGGAGGTACTCGAGGGGTACAGTGATGCAAGTTTGCGGTTTGGATCTTTATTCTCGTGGTTCAAACTGCACCACACCGCATATTATTATAATATATATATATATATATGTACCTTTATTATAAATGAATAAATATAATGTTATGTTAGAAAATGAAAAGTTTGAGTCATATTTTATATATGTTCTTGATATGATTTCCGGAAACTAACACTTGGAGGTTGTTCCTTGACATGAGGACTTAAACTTTCGTATTTGGATCTAAGATATTTTCTTAGTGGAATCCATGAATATATTGAGACAAAGTTGTTTGTTTGTAATGGGTTATGTGGATTTTGTCCCACATTGGTATTGTAAAAGAAAGATATTGAGTTTATATAGCATCTTGTGTTAGTATTGTTTACAACTACTAGCATAAGTGGAATGCTTGTGTGGCCTAGTGCTAGTGGGAACTCTTATATTTTTCTTTTCTATTACAAGTTTAATTATTTATATTGATTATTTAATTATTAATATAAAATATATTGAGTAAGGATTATTTTAATCATACTATGAATATATTTTGTAATATTAATATTAATTAATCAGGATATAATATAAATAATAAGGAAAACCCAATATGTTTACTTTTTTCTGTTTTGTTACTTGGTGTTCCACATCGAGTAAAATAGAAGAAAAACAACTTGAGATGCCTATATATTGAGAAGTATACTTGAGATTAAAATGAGACAAGTCTCGGTGCCTAACTCGCAAACATATATGAGTTGCATAGGTTTTTTTGGGCAAACTGAGGTGCGAGTCGCCGTTGATCATTGTTGGTTCTGTGGCCAGATTGATCTGTTGCTGTTTTATCCTGAAAGCGATATTGCTGCATTCCATCACAGCTTAAGTGGGGGGCAATAATCTCTTCAAGAACAGTCAAGTCCTCTTGAAGGGTTTGGCGACTCAGCTGTTGTGTTCTTCTTTTTATCAGAATTCGGAAAGTGATAAGAGATAAGTTTTCTTTACTTTCCTTGTCAATTACAGTCTTTATAGTTTGTTATTGCCTTCGTGTTTTGTTTCGTTAGTTGGTTATTTGCCATGTTCTTGTTATTATATATATAACTGCCCAATGTTGCTGTGTAGTTAGAATTATACCCAACATGTTATTGTCCCTTTATAATATAAATAAATAAATATATAATAGGCATTTATGTAGCAATGTTACAGTTTACAGTGGATGGTTGGATGCTACAGTTTATTTTTTTTGTCAATGACTAAGATAATTTAAAATTTTATCTGATATATGCCAAAAAATAGAAATTGTAGTTCATAGTCCAGGTTTACTAAAATTGTATTTTGAAGTAATATTATCATCTGGGAGCTTATTTATTAATTCATTTATTTATGTAATGAAAATTGTAAACCGTCCGTACTAAAATTTATTATTTTCTTAAATAGTTTAAATCGCTCAAACCGCACCGCACCGCACCACACCGCATTTTCGTGATGTGGTTTGCGCGGTTTAAGATTTATGCGTTGCGGTTGCGGTTTGAGAATTTGGACAAGCCGCACCTACGGTTTGGTTTGCGGTTTTGGCCCAAACCGCACCACACCGCATTTTCGTGATATGGTTTGCGCGGTTTAAGATTTATGTGTTGCGGTTTAAGAATTTGGACAAGCCGCACCTACGGTTTGGTTTGCGGTTTTGGCCCAAACCGCACCACACCGCACCGCGAACACCCTACTATCACTTGAACGTGGCACTCCTTCTGGCATTTTTTGAAGCGAAATCATCCACCAAACAAAGATTAAGAAGAGAGTATGGATAGATGTAACCTAATTGGAGGCTTTGAAAAAAAATTAAAATTCAGATAATTTCTACACTCATTAGATAAACACCGGAGCCTGCAATCTTTGATGGAGAAGAAAGAGATGAGTCACTAATGAAAAGAAACTTGTCGATTAAAATTTTTGGGTACATAGAATAAAATATGTGTGTGGTTAAGTGGTTCAACCGCCTTTATTAGTTTGTGGGGAGCGAGGGAATAAGAAGCGGTATACACGCCTTTGTTTTGGGAAATGGGAAGTGATGAGTGTTTAAATAAAATATAATGATTAACTGAAAGTTAATTCAATATTCTCATACACCTCTATATTAAAGCAGGGGTAGTCTGATTAGTAAAAAAATATTTTTTTTTGTTTGGAACAAAAAACATATGTATAAAGTGATTTATATTTGTCATCAGTGTAGTAGAAGATTAAAGGCGGTAGTAAAAATTTGGGATCCCTAAATTTTGCCCAAAATCTTGGGTACTGTGCGTGCAACTGCGGCCTGCGGGGCAAGTCCAAAACCGGCCCCGAGACTTCAAGTCATTATAAACAGTAGGCTTACTAGAGTCTAGGGAGAATTTCTGATTATAGTCGACATGCACTTTATCTGCAACAGCCCACTCTCGCATTGAAACATGAGGGGCGATTTGATTCTAAGTGCACGTACTAAATCATGCTATTTACTCTCTTTTTTTGGGGGGGGGGAGATATTTAAAATATGTTACACTTCAGTCTTCAGCTACTAGAACATGCTTATTCTGGATATGATTCAGGATCTGACCCAAATTCTTGTTGTGTTAGGGATTGGCCTGTATTGTTACAGAAGCAGAATACCAATTAAGTATATACCAATTGAATATTGAGAGGAAAATGACTTTTACTATAGTTGAACTGCAGCAAGAGCTTGAACCAAAATGGAAATTCCATACCAAGTAAATTTTCTATGCAACTCCTGGGCATGGTCTAATAACTACTCTGAATGTTGTACGGGTAGGATTTTCTGTCTATACACTAGGTTTTGATGGAATAGAAATCCATGGAGCACATGGCCACCTCATTGATCAGTTCTTGAAGGATGGTATGGGGGATCACTTGCAAATTGCTGCAAATTTGTAATGCAAGTGATTCAGGAAGTAGTTTCAGCCATTGGAATAGACCGTGTGGCGCTTAGAATTTCACCAGCAATTGATCACCTTGACGCGAAGGACTCAGATCCACGTAGCCTTGGTTTAGATGTGATCGAGAGACTTAATAGATATCAGCTGGAATCCAGTTCTGAACTTGCTTACCTCCATGTGACTCAGCCTAGGTACACAGCTTATGGCCAAACAGAATTAGAGTAACATGTCAGTGAACTTGAGGAAGCTGAATTAATCAGGACACTGAGAAAGGCTTATCACGGAACTTTCATTGGCAGTGGTGGATACACTCGTGAACTAGGAATGGACGCTGTGTCTCAAGGTGATGTTGATTTAGTATAGTACTTTGCAAGATGGGAGACAAACACTAGAGTTTGGCATGATTGACTTTGTTGGAAACGTATATGGGCTTGGGCTTAATATAGATCAAATTGATATGACTCAAACACACACTGTATATCTTTGATATTGAAACAAACACCAAGTTTATTTTAAATCTCACAACCACAAAGCTACAGCTTGACACAAGGCTACGGCCTTATTTCTTTCTCTCTGTTGCTTTACAAACTCACTTCTGTGTATTCTATTACATTCAGAGAGGACCAGCCTATTTATAGGCTTCATATATGCATGCATTACATCAGGGCTTACATCACTACTATTTATTACTACATAGACTTTTACCAGCCTACAATACTGACTAACTTAACATGCAGCCTACCATATTTTACGTATCTATAATTATTGCCAGCCTTCAGACCTTATCTTGACAACCCAGCCTTCTAATCTTGAACAACTGTTATATGCTACGCATTTCAAGGGAGACTTCATCACATCTCTTGTATGAATTCTTGACCATGCATGCAGGTTGCCTACCATAATATATGCTTCTCTGTTGCTGGATATATAGCTGGTGCCTGGTGTAGTGTCAACCTTGAATACTATCACCATAATTTATTACACACGCCACCTTGCATGTATTGGTAATCTAGTGCCCACCATATTTTTAGGAATTAACTTCTGGTTGCTGCTCTTATTTTCTTTCCTTCATATTACTACATCTATAACCCAGCTGTATGTTTTCATATGTTGTACAAAGACGAGAATGACATAGATGTTAGAATTCAAACTCTTCCATAATTTGAAATAAATAACATACAGCTGGGTTATAGATGTAGTAATATGAAGGAAAGAAAATAAGAGCAGCAACCAGAAGTTAATTCCTAAAAATATGGTGGGCACTAGATTACCAATACATGCAAGGTGGCGTGTGTAATAAATTATGGTGATAGTATTCAAGGTTGACACTACACCAGGCACCAGCTATATATCCAGCAACAGAGAAGCATATATTATGGTAGGCAACCTGCATGCATGGTCAAGAATTCATACAAGAGATGTGATGAAGTCTCCCTTGAAATGCGTAGCATATAACAGTTGTTCAAGATTAGAAGGCTGGGTTGTCAAGATAAGGTCTGAAGGCTGGCAATAATTATAGATACGTAAAATATGGTAGGCTGCATGTTAAGTTAGTCAGTATTGTAGGCTGGTAAAAGTCTATGTAGTAATAAATAGTAGTGATGTAAGCCCTGATGTAATGCATGCATATATGAAGCCTATAAATAGGCTGGTCCTCTCTGAATGTAATAGAATACACAGAAGTGAGTTTGTAAAGCAACAGAGAGAAAGAAATAAGGCCGTAGCCTTGTGTCAAGTTGTAGCTTTGTGGTTGTGAGATTTAAAATAAACTTGGTGTTTGTTTCAATATCAAAGATATACAGTGTGTGTTTGAGTCATATCAATTTGATCTATATTAAGCCCAAGCCCATATACGTTTCCAACAAGTGGTATCCGAGCCAGCGTCCCGTTCAAGAAAATGGCGAATATGGTGCAACCAAATATTCCAAAATTGACGTCCACAAATTACGGGAATTGGAGTATCCAAATGAAGGTGTTACTCGGTTCCTACGACAATTGGGATATTGTCGAAAGTGGGTTTAACGAGCCCGCAGATGCAACCGCTGAAGCAGCACTTCCAAATGCCGAGAAGATGGCGTTAAAGGAGTCCCGTAAAAAGGACAAAAAGGCGTTGTACACAATTTTTCAAGGTGTTAATGAATCTACCTTTGAAAAAATTTCAGAAGCAAAAACAGCAAAAGATGCGTGGGAGATTTTGCAGAAATCATTCCAAGGCGTGGAGAAAGTAAAAAAGGTGCGGCTCCAAGTTCTACGCGGGGAGTTCGAAAATATAAAAATGAAGACCTCAGAAAATATTGGTGAATATGTTACGCGTTTGAAAATGATGACAAATAAGATGAAGAGAAACGGAGAAAGTCTCGATGATGTTCGGGTCATGGAAAAATTACTCCGCTCATTGACAAGAAAATTTGACTATGTCGTTACTTCTATCGAGGAGTCAAAAGATTTGTCCACAATTTCTATTGATGAGCTAGTTGGTTCACTTCAAGCCCATGAGCAGCGGATGAACCAGTATGATGATACAAGCCATTTAGAAAAGGCATTGCAAAGTAAGGTGTCCATTGGTGAAAGTTCAAGCAGTAGCAGTTCTGGTCGTGGAAGAGGTGGCTTTAGAGGTGGCTACCGTGGTGGAAGAGGACGTGGAAGACAGTCCTTCAACAGAAGCCAGAACACTGAAGGTTATCGTCCATCTGGACGTGGTCATAATTTTAGAGGTCGAGGACGAGGAGGATTTCAACGAGGTGACAAGTCTCAATTTCAGTGCTATAATTGCAATAAATTTGGCCATTTCAGTTATGAATGTAGATCACCGAAAGTGGAAGAAAGAAGTCATTTTGCAACAGCAAAAGAAGATAAAGATGTTGGCACTGCTATGTTCCTCACTTATAAAGGAGACGAGGAGAGCAAGAAAAATGTTTGGTATCTTGACTCTGGTGCGAGCAACCACATGACAGGCCACAAGGATTTATTTACGGAGATAGACGAGACCATCAGCGGAGAAGTTACGTTTGGTGATTCATCGAAGATTCCAGTCAAAGGCAAAGGTACAATTACGATTGTATTGAAGACTGGTGAGAAAAAGTTTATTAATGATGTTTACCATATACCTGCTTTGAAAAGTAACATCATCAGTCTTGGCCAACTTGTGGAGAAAGGATATTATATACAGATGCAGGATAATTCTCTCGTCATCAGGAATCAGGATCGAGAATTAATTGCAGATGTGGAGATGTCAAAGAATCGTTTGTTTACACTTGATATGCAGACGAAGGCGCAGAAGTGTTTAAAGTCGGTCATTAAAAATGACTCGTGGTTGTGGCATTTAAGATTCGGTCATCTTGGATTTTCTGGCTTGAAATTATTGTCAAAAACAAAGATGGTGGACGGTTTGCCAGAAATAAATGAACCAGAAAATTTGTGTGAAGCATGTGTTAAGGGGAAGCAACACAGACAAAGTTTTCCCGTTGGAAAATCATGGAGAGCCAGGAGGCCACTGGAGATTGTTCATACAGATATTGCTGGTCCATTTGATATTCCGTCACTTGGAGGTAACAGGTATTACCTAACATTTATTGATGATTTTAGCAGAAAAAGTTGGGTGTATATCCTGAAAGAAAAGTCAGAAGCTCTTGATAAATTCAAGGAGTTCAAAGCGTTGGCGGAGAAACAAAGTGGTCATTATTTGAAGACACTTCGATCAGACAGAGGAGGAGAGTATACCTCAAATCTCTTTAGAAGTTTCTGTCGAGCACATGGAATTAATCATCAGCTAACAACGGCATACACTCCTCAACAAAATGTGTTGCAGAAAGAAAGAATCGCACTATTCTTGACATGGCAAGGAGCATGGTCAAAGCAAAGCATATGCCGAGAACTTTCTGGGCTGAAGCCGTTCTATGTGCAGTTTATTTGTTGAATCGTTGTCCAACTAAAAGTGTCAGAAACAAAACTCCAAATGAAGCATGGAGTGGTAGCAAACCATCTGTTGGACATCTCAGAATTTTTGGGTGCATTGCATATGCACATGTTCCAGATCAGAAAAGGAAGAAGCTGGATGATAAAGGCGAGAAGTGCATCTTTACCGGATATGACAAAAGAAGCAAGGCGTACAGACTCTACAATCCCCTCACGAAGAAATTAATCATTTCTCGAGATGTTGAGTTTGACGAATCAGATTACTGGAGATGGAGCGAGGAAGAAAGAAAAGTTGCTGGTTTGTTTTTTCAGGATGAAGATGATGACGGTGATGACACCAATGTTCAAGATGATGGAAATGATGATCCAACTCCTCCACAAAGTCCAAACCAACAAACTCCTGCCTCGACACCATCGAGTTCAGGAAGCAGCAATAGCAACAGTTCAGGGGGAGCACCAAGAAAAATGCGGAGTCTAAATGATATCTATGATGCAACAAGTCCGGTACAAACTACCTTTGATTATTCATTGTTTTGCTTAATGGCTGAGTGTGATCCCGTTACATTTGAAGAAGCTTCTGAAGAAAGCAAATGGAATAAAGCAATGGATGAAGAAATTGGTGCAATCAAGAAGAATGATACTTGGGAGCTCACAACTCTTCCAGAAGAACACAAAGCAATTGGTGTCAAATGGGTCTACAAGACAAAGACCAACCAAGACGGTGAAGTGGAAAAGCACAAGGCAAGGTTGGTGGCTAAAGGCTACAAGCAGAGATATGGGATTGACTATGATGAGGTATTTGCTCCGGTTGCAAGAGTTGATACCATAAGACTTCTTACAGCAATCGCAGCTCAGAATCAGTGGAAGATATATCAGATGGATGTGAAGTCAGCATTCTTGAATGGTTATCTTGAAGAAGAAGTCTATATCGAGCAACCACCGGGATATGTTCAGAAAGGCAAGGAAGATAAAGTCTACCGACTAAAGAAAGCACTGTATGGTTTGAAGCAAGCTCCGCGAGCATGGAACACAAGGGTTGATGAATATTTCCAGAAAAATGGTTTTGTGAAGAGTCCCTACGAGCATGCACTTTACACGAAAACAAATTCAGGGGGAGATATTATGATCGTGTGCTTATACGTGGATGACATGATTTTTACTGGAAACAACCCTGGTATGTTTGATGATTTTAAGAAAGTTATGACTAACGAATTTGAGATGACAGATATTGGTCAAATGTCTTACTTTCTTGGAGTCGAAGTCAAGCAAAGCAAAGATGGGATCTTTATGTCGCAGAAAAAGTATGCTGAGCAGATTTTAAAGAAATTCAGAATGGAGGAATGCAAGCCGGTGAGCACACCAGCAGAAGCAAGCATAAAGCTCAGAATTGATTCAACAAGGAAGTCGGTAAATCCGACGTTGTTCAAAAGTCTGGTTGGAAGTCTGAGGTACCTAACTTTTACTCGTCCAGATATCATGTATGGGGTTGGACTAGTTAGTAGGTACATGGAGAAGCCGAAGCAAGATCACTTCATGGCAGCTAAAAGAATTTTGAGGTACATAAAAGGAACACTCGATCATGGTCTATTTTATACACACTCTCAGGATTCAAAATTAGTTGGTTACTCAGATAGTGATTATGGTGGTGATTTGGATGACGGGAAAAGCACTTCTGGATATGCTTTTCATATCGGTTCGGCGATATTTTCGTGGTCATCAAAGAAGCAGCAAACAGTTGCTCTCTCAACATGTGAGGCGGAATACATCGCAGCAGCAGCATGCGCGTGTCAAGCTATGTGGCTAGGCTACATATTGGGAGAGTTAAAACTTGGCAAGGAAGATCCGGTTACTATTTACGTGGATAATAAATCTGCTATTTCTCTAGCGAAAAATCCAGTGTCACACAGTCGAAGCAAGCACATCAATATTAAATATCATTTTATTCGAGAACAGGTGAACGACAAAATTGTGGAATTGGTGCACTGCAGGACTGAAGAAAATTTAGCGGATATATTTACGAAGCCATTGAAGCCGGAAGTATTTCACAAAATGAAGATGAAGCTCGGAATGCAAAGTCGAGTTTGAGGGGGAGTGTTAGAATTCAAACTCTTCCATAATTTGAAATAAATAACATACAGCTGGGTTATAGATGTAGTAATATGAAGGAAAGAAAATAAGAGCAGCAACCAGAAGTTAATTCCTAAAAATATGGTGGGCACTAGATTACCAATACATGCAAGGTGGCGTGTGTAATAAATTATGGTGATAGTATTCAAGGTTGACACTACACCAGGCACCAGCTATATATCCAGCAACAGAGAAGCATATATTATGGTAGGCAACCTGCATGCATGGTCAAGAATTCATACAAGAGATGTGATGAAGTCTCCCTTGAAATGCGTAGCATATAACAGTTGTTCAAGATTAGAAGGCTGGGTTGTCAAGATAAGGTCTGAAGGCTGGCAATAATTATAGATACGTAAAATATGGTAGGCTGCATGTTAAGTTAGTCAGTATTGTAGGCTGGTAAAAGTCTATGTAGTAATAAATAGTAGTGATGTAAGCCCTGATGTAATGCATGCATATATGAAGCCTATAAATAGGCTGGTCCTCTCTGAATGTAATAGAATACACAGAAGTGAGTTTGTAAAGCAACAGAGAGAAAGAAATAAGGCCGTAGCCTTGTGTCAAGCTGTAGCTTTGTGGTTGTGAGATTTAAAATAAACTTGGTGTTTGTTTCAATATCAAAGATATACAGTGTGTGTTTGAGTCATATCAATTTGATCTATATTAAGCCCAAGCCCATATACGTTTCCAACAACACACTCTTTTATTTGATACACAAGAGTTACAAATTCAAGCTACAGCTTGATTTTCTTTCACTAGGCTTCAGCCTTTCTTTGCTCAGAGGAGCTTCAGCTCTCTCTCACTCTCTTCTAATCTTTTCACTTCTGTGTCTCAAGGAATGGACGCTCGTGAACTAGGAATGGACGCTGTGTCTCAAGGTGATGTTGATTTAGTATAGTACTTTGCAAGATGGGAGACAAACACTAGAGTTTGGCATGATTGACTTAAGTTACCAGGGAGGTGTAAGACCATGACTTAGAGCTATGACTTAGAGCTATATTGCCTAGTACAAATCTCAAGTTTGTATGAAAGAAGCCATCTAGGTGAGTAAATTGTCTTCTTATTGTTATACTAGATTCCAGTTATGAGGCGAGTAATCACATTGAAGAAAATAGTAAACCATTTAGAAAATGAAGTTCGTTGTAGTAGAAATTTTTAACGAGTAAGAATGTTGGGGGGGGGGGGGGATGGTAGAATATAGAAAGGTAACTATAGAATTATACCATGCTCAAAGAATCTTATCAATATCAAGTTGAAACTGCCCTTGAAGATAGGCAATTGGTAAGATCCACACATATTGTTTCAGAACCTTCAAAATATAATGACAAAACAGAAAGAGACCTTGTACAGTTTTTTGGATGGCACATATATGTCTGCTTCTTAATCCAGCTTGCACTTTTTGTCTCTCTAGGTATGTGCTTTTAGGACCATTGTATGTATTCTAGAGGATATTTTCATCTTTACATTGCTATATATGTTTGATTTGAACCATCATAATAACACATAGAAGATATTTACAAGATGTGAAAGGAGTCATCCAAGTTTATTATATGAATTAAGTAGAAGATTAGTACATTTTCTAATTACACATTAAACCATCTGCATTGGTAACTTGATTCAGCCTTCTACTAGGAGTAGGGGTAATGTACCCGTATACTTAACACTCTCATACCCTACTCCAGAGTTGGATATACTAAGTATGTTTGATTTGATTTATTACCTCTCGGCCTTCATTTGCATCTATAATCAAGGTCAAGGCTTGATGAAACACAGATAGACTTCCATGATTGATCCACTGTACCCTTTTAACTGCTGGTTTTTTCATATACATTGAGGCCATGTTTGTTTAATGGGATTATAATCCCGGGATAATAATCCGGGGATAACTAGTCCTATCAAAATTAGTCCTACGGATTAAATAATCTTATTCTAAGTTTGTTTGAAAGGATTAAGTATAGGATTGTAATATAATCCTTTAAAATTTTATCCTATGTTTGTTTTGTGGGATAGTACTTGGGATTGGAATATAGTCCTTTAAATTTTCCAATCCTATGTTTGTTTTATATGGGATAACAATGAGGGGATTATAATCTTTTAAAAAATGACTTGCTGGAGGGGATAAAACAATACCTCCTCCCACCAAGCATTAGATGAGATTATAATCCTATCCTCTACTCCAACAAAACAAACATGAGATAAGATAATTTAAAGGATTATAATTCTTGGATAATCCTTCACTAATTTTTTATAAAACAAACATGGGATTGGAAAATTTAAAGGAGTATAATCCTATCCCCTACTTAATACCATTAAACAAACATGGCCTTAACAGAAAATGAGGCTGAACTATAATGGTATATTTGTCTGAACTTCGACATCAGTCTCTTTTATAGTTTTTGAAGAGTCTCCACGTTTCAGTATATATTTTTTTCAAATCTTTGATTACTACAACCTAGAAAACGATATTTATTTTAGTCATTTCTCGTGAAATATTAGTTGTATAGTGATATTATCAAACATGAAAGTACTTAACTCTAGCAAAGTAAAATTCAGGGTCCCTGCTCACAAGTATATATATCTTTCTCATGAAATGAAGGATATGCTTCAACTGGTCCTAAAAATTCTTCAGGAAAGAGCCTTTTTGTTTGTTTATGAGAAAAGATCTCAGAAGTCACATGCATTCAACAGCCCATAATCTGTGGTTTTCCTTGTAATACTTCTGCATGGCCATATCTTCATCAACCAATAGCATTGCTTAACAGGTTATCCTTCGCATAACATTTTCATCTATATAACCCCAACTCCGTCGATTTCAATTGAGACACTCAAAAGCATCTATCTACAAAAATGTATCTCCCAATCCTTTTCACTATCACTCTCCTCTTTTTATCATCAGCTTACGCCTCAGTAAATGATTTCTGCGTAGCAGACTTATCCCAGCCAGATACTCCTTCAGGGTATCCATGCAAGAAAGCCACAAGCCTAACAGAAAAAGACTTTGTATACTCAGGCCTTGGAGTTGCTGGCAGCACCAAGAATATTATTAGTGCTGCTGTCACACCAGCTTTCGTAGCTCAATTTCCTGCTGTGAATGGGCTAGGTATATCAATGGCTCGATTAGACCTAGCTGCTGGTGGTGTTATTCCAATGCACACTCATCCAGGTGCATCTGAGGTTTTGGTTGTCATAGAAGGAGCAATTTGTGCTGGATTCATATCATCTGCTAATACCGTTTATTTTAAGACATTGTTCAAGGGCGACATTATGGTTTTCCCTCAAGGTTTGTTGCATTTTCAGATTAACTCTGGTGATGGCTCAGCTCTTGCGTTCGTTAGCTTCAGCAGTGCTAGTCCTGGTCTACAAATTCTTGACTATGCATTGTTCGGAAATGAATTGCCTACTGAACTGGTGACTAAAACTACTTTCTTGGATGCTGCAGTTGTCAAGAAACTCAAGGGTGTTCTTGGAGGCCGCGGTTAATTCATTAGTCGAGTCTATCGTCTTTCAGATTATCTGTCACTCTTTTGCCTCCTTGCTTACTGCTTACTTTCAATTTATTGAAATCTTGTGTCACTCTCATTTTTTCCTCATGTTGTGTGTGTAATGGATTTGAGGTCTGTAAGAATAAGATTCTGCATTGTACTAGTAGTAATGCTAGTAGAGTTTCTTAATCTATGATTCAACTCTATGGTGAAATATTTTTTCTGTTACTCTTTTAGATGTCAAAATGTAAGTTTATTGAGTACTGCAATAAGCTACATTTCTTTGAACACAAATTTTATGCTCTTCCAATAATCAGATTCTTATATAGATGTTTCGGAAAATATGAAAATTGAAAGGCTATTTAAACTCGTGCAAATATGCCATAGCAATACCAGAATTCTGAGAGATATTTTCAAGAAATTTTCAGAGACACGTTTTTCCGAAAACATATATTTTTTTATTTTTATTAATGAAATGAGTATATCTTTTAAAAGTCAAATAATTTTTCTGATAAATGAACCACACCTTGATTTTTTATTAATTTGTCAATGATGTTTACATGTTCTTCAATCGGTTAATATTGGTAGCCTCATCCCCGGAATCCTTAAAGGGGCTAGAAAATACAGCTATATCTAGATCCGTTCAATCGTACAAATCGCTCGTATCGTTCGTAATCACACCGCTCTTTACGGATAACCGTAAAATCCTGATAGAATGTGATTTGAAATTATAGTAACCGCATATCCGCGGGTTGACTCGGATTTGATTTTTAAATAATCACAAAAGTCAAACCGCAACCGCAAACCGCTATATATATAATATATTTCATTTTTTTTGAAAAAGAAAAGATTGCATTAATTAGAAGAATCAGACAACAAAGTCTCCAACAACAGGTTTGGAGAAGACGTAAAAATGCTTTGGCAATCTAGCAAACAAGGTAATCTAGCCACCAGGCTGCTCTGTTTGCTTGCCTTTTAGCAAATATAATTGAAACTCCTGATCTAGACTGAATCATAGCTTGACATTCATCTAAAGCAAAACCAACTTCCAGAATATTATCATGCGGCCGCTTAATCGCTTGAACAGCTAACAGAGAGTCAGACTCAACTTCGACATTCTGGTACGGAAGCGAAGCCAACCAATGGAGACCCTCACGGATAGCAATCACCTCGGCTTCAAGAACCGAACTAACCATCACCAACCGTTGAACTTTCCCGACAATAAACTTTCCTTGATGATCTCGCAGGAGAAGCCCTATGGAGAATGAACCCTCTCCAACTTTAAATGATGCATCTGTGTTGAGTTTGAAAGATCCTGTAGCAGGAGGTTTCCATTGATGGGGAAAAGTCTGGCAGTTTATAATGGAGGTAGTAGTCATTGCAGCTTTATTGTCCTTTGCCAACTTCCAAGCAGAGAAGTATTTAGTACTCCAGTCCATTGCAATCTTGCTATTAATACTTTATTCTCCCAGACTTTCTTATTCCTGAAAAACCAAATCCCCCACAGAACTTTGGATATTAAGATTAACTCCTCATGACCTGTTCCATTCAGTTTCTGCAGAAGCCAGTCAGGGGCGAACTCCACCATGCTCATGTCAATAGTAAAACCAACATATTGCAAACAACTCACAGTAAAGGGATAACTAAAGAATACGTGTAAAAGATGTTCTACATCCGAGTCACACATAGGGCATACGATTGAAAGATGCACACCTTTAGCTCTCAACTTATAGCGAACTGGAATGTTGTTACGGCAAAATCTCCAGAGGAAAGTTTTGACCTTATGAGGCACGTTTATTCGCCATAGTCTGCTCCAACCTTTGTTAGGCAAGACACCCGTGGTGCCCAAGTTCTTATCACACCATTGTTGATAGCCTGACTTGACCGTATACACCCCGGTAGGAGATTTGGGCCATGCGACACGGTCCTGCACAGTCCCATGAGGTATACAAGTTTGAAGAATTAAGCTTGCATCACTCGCAGAGAAGAACTCTATAACCTTAGCAGCATCCCAGCTTCTATCGTTATTATTGATGAATTCATACACGGGAATGTTAGAGACTCCATAGTCAATAGACTGATCAACAGTAAAGTCGAATTTGTTTCTAAGCCACGGATCCTTAACTGCATTGATATCCAACCCATTTCCAAGCACCCACCGAAAACCATCATACAGAGCATCTTTCGCATTCATTAAACCAGCCCAAATAAAGCTTGCCCCCGTTTGATGAGTAGCATGTAAAAGATGACAGTTATGAAATAACGAGCTTTGAATATGCGAGCAACAAGCGACTGGGGTTCCTTGATAAGTCTCCAACACTGTTTACCAATCAAAGCTATATTAAACCCATAGAGACTTCGAAAACCCAGGCCTCCCTTATGCCTCGACACACTCATATCATTCCATCCTAGCCAGTTGATACCTCTGTTTTGTCTAGATTTTGAATTCCACCAATACTTGTTCATAACCCGCTCCATCTCCTGACACAACGATTTAGGCAACAAAAAACAGGACATGCAATAGGATGGAATAGATTGAGCACCATTCTTGATTAGAATAGTTTTCCCTGCTTGAGAGATACTCTTCGATTGTCAACCTTGAATTCTCTTCCATACCCTGTCCTTTATGAAACCAAACACCTTTTTCTTTGACCTCCCCACTAATGACGACAAACCCATATATTTACTGTCATGCAAGCTGTTAGTGACTCCTAGAATATTTGAGAGCTCTGTTCTTGTCTGATGTTTAACGTTTGAGCTGAAGTGTATTCCGGACTTTTGAAAGTTTACAGACTGTCCCGACATCCTCTCATAGGCGTTAAGGAGATTCTTGATGGTGATCGATTCCGTACGATTAGCGCGAAAAAATAGAAAACCGTCATCCGCAAAAAGAAGGTGAGTAACTGTAGGAGCTGCTTGGCAGATTCGAGACCCATGAATATGACCTTCACTTGCTGCTTTACTCAAGCTAGTAGACAAACCTTCTACACATAGAAGAAATAAATAAAGGGATAGAGGGTCCCCCGGCGGAGACCCCTTGTGGGTTGAATTGGACCAACAAACGTGCCATTGAAATAGAACTCGTATGATACAGTCGATACACACATCATTATCCATGATATCCACCTCTGGTTGAAACCCATCACACACATCATTTCCTTCAATAATCTCCATTCAACCCTGTCATATGCCTTACTAATATCAAGTTTCAGAGCGATTTCACCTTCTTCTCTAGCTCTTTTCCTCTGCATATGGTGAATTAACTCAAAAGCAACCAATACGTTATCGGTAATGCTCCTGCCCGGAACAAACGCAGACTAGTGCTCTGAAATGAGAGATGGAATGATCACTTTCAATCTGTTTGCTAAGACTTTTATCAAGATTTTGTACAACACATTGCAAAGAGCAATTGGACGAAGGTCCCTCATGCAGCTTGCATTCTCTTTATTAGGTATAAGAACCACGTTAGTATCATTTAAGCTTGATGGGAAAGAGCAATTGGCTAACCAATCTTTGCAACAGAGAAATACTTCATTTCCTAAGATAGCCTAGAACTGCTGAAAAAAGGCTGGATTCAGGCCATCCGGACCCGATGCTTTGTCCGGATACATCTGTCTTACTACAATTGAGAATTCTTCAAATGTTAAATCAGCAATCAAGTCTTCATTCTGTTTAGTAGTGACCGACCTATCTGATAACAAGTTTAGACTAGTATTGATATCATGTGTCCGAGTAAACACATCGGAGAAATAATCATTGAACATTTGACACATAAAATTGTGGTCGTGAATTTGTTCCCCCTGATCATTTACTAGAAAAGACAGGTGATTCGTCTTCTTTCTTGCTAAAGCTGTTTGATGAAAAAATCTTGTGTTTGCGTCTTCCTCAGTTAACTAGTAAGTCTTGGCTCGTTGCTTCCAATAGGTTTCCTCATGAAGCAGTAAAGCATGGAGTTTATCTTTTTCATCAAAGTATTGTTTTACGCGAATCAAATCAGTTCTATCAATCAGCATTGCTATATAATATATATCATAAAATGCAGAAACAACCATATATAAGAATTAGAAGATAAAGAGTTGGGGTTTTGGGATGTTGGACTTTATGTTTTATAATTTAAATAAACTATTGAAAGAATAAAACCTTGAGCCCAAGCCCAATAACCACTTATACTTCTGTAGCACATTTTATTTTTACAAATTTTTAAAATTTGATAAGTATAATTGTAATAAACTATTTTTATTTATCATTTTTTGTACAAGTCAATGGTTGAACCGCAAGTTGATCCGCATCAACCGCAATCGCGCGGTTGAAAAAGTCGCGATTAATCGCAACCGCAAATGTGACTGAGGTTGGAGACTTAAAAAAACCATTATGTGTTTTAATGCGATTTTGACCTTCCAATCACACCGCGTACTCCCCTAACTATATCCCACTTGTCTTTATGGTATGATATCAATTTTTCTATGCCATAAAAAATTTGGAGCACAATATTAATGTTTGTCGCCTCATCCGGTGACTCACCCAGAGACTCAGATTTATGAGGAGCCATGTCCTCAAGTGAATATGTTTGAATCGGTAATCCATTTTTTTTTTAATTTTCGTTATATATTTCAATTTTTTTTATATTTAAGTGCTAAAAATTACTCCCTCTGTCTCAATGAATTTTTTACATATTTTTTCTTCCTGTTTCACACGTATTTTAAGACTATTATAAAATATAGTTTTGAAATTTATTTTTAGAATTTTCTTTTTATGTATAAAAGTTTAAACATTATATTTTCATTTTAAAAAATATTTAAAATTATTTAGGAAACAATGCGTAACGGGAGCCTTGAAATGCGTGCCGATCACTCGTCCCCTAATATAAAGAATCCGGTGGTACCGAAGGAGTAGTATTTCAATCATTTAATATCTTAACTTATAATGATATAACTCTAAATAAAAGTAGATAAGGATCAAATTATAATTTTTTTTTTGCTAAATAAATTATAAAATATTTACTTGCACTACATGGACACTTAGCATTTTTTAGTGAGGAGGACACTTTATAAAATATACATATTTATAACTTAAAATTTTTAAAAAAATTATTAATTTTTATTTATATGGGATATGTGTCCCCGTCCGCTCCTACACGAATCCGCCCTGCCTCGTCCAACACATCCGTGTTGCATCAACATTTTATTTGCTTTGATATCTAGTTTAGCGATTTGACCAAAGTTCTTCACTCCTTTGTGGAAAAAAAATGATTCGAAATGAAATAAAAATAGCAAACAGATGAAGCAATGTAAAAAAAAGAAATAAAAAATAAAAGAAAAGAAACTCCGCTGTAACCATTTCTGTGCTGAAGGAATTTTTCGAATTAAAATTCCAAAATTCGAAATGAATAATATTTACAACTAAATATTCATCTTTAGAAACTTTAATTGTCAAAAAATGGAATAAAGATTATTTCAAAAAAGTAGAACAAAAGAATATTATCTCTCTGAACCAAATCGAAGAAAACAAAGTAATAAATCTGATTTGGGGGGCAGGAATCTAGTTATCTGGCCCAAAACTGTAACAAGGCTGGACAAAATCGTAATCCAATTAGACTTGTGTTCCTCAAATTTTACAGCTAATCTTGAGGCCCACCACAGACTTTTAGACAACTCCATTCTGCACTACTCCATCCGTCCCGTTCATTTGTATACAAATGGGTGAAGCTGTTGTAAATACGGGGTCCATCAATATTTATGACTAGAAAACCAATTAAAAATGCATCAAATTAATAGAAGTTAATGCTTATTGTGTGCCTTTGGGCACACATTAGAAAACCCAATAAAATAATGTTACTTTTGTTAAGATAGTGGGATGAGAGAAAAAGAAAAAATGTAATTTAGTGAAAAAAGGTATAAAGTTGGGTAAAGTGGTGGAATCATTCAATATTTAATGAATAAAGTGAGTGTTGTGAGGAAAAATAGTGGGTGTAATTGATTTTTTATTATAAATTTTTACTATTTTTGATAAGTTTGAAATGTATAAAATTGAATAAAATATTAAAAAAATAAATTGTATAGAAATGAATGGGACATGAAGTAATGACAGCCTTTTTTAAGATTAACACACACCCCAGTAGTCCAGTACTACCCATCCAATGATTAATTGCGTAAATTTGGATTAGATATTTAATCCCCCGAGACTATAGAAAGTTAGACCACAAACTACATACACTGGATCCTAGTTCCTCCACATGATGTGCGTGTTTGGCATCAGCCTCATTTACCTTAAATGGGCTCAAAAGCTATTTTCATTTGGACCGGACTATTCGGCAACTTTAATCAAATGATCATTTGTTATGATGAAATATAGAAAGTTGATTCGAGGGTACTTTCTTAAATCCTCGATCCTCATTTTTATGATCCAAATTCATTTATGGTCCGTTTGAGAAACTGAATTTTATTTAAAATTCTGAATTTAATCAAATACGTTGTTTGGGAATTTGGATTTTGATTTTATATAAAATCCATGATATTCAAATATTAGTATAAACATGAGAATTTGAAATGACAACTCAAATACTGTCATTTGAAATCACTCATTTGAAATTAAATGTAAATTTCCAAACACCCTCTTACTTCCGACATAATTATGCAAATCAATTTTACTGCTAATATTATGTTTCAATATTGTAACTTTTACTCTAACTAACTTAAAACCCGTGTTATGCATATACTTACTTTAATATTATTTAATTTTTAATTTATTTTGAATTGAAATCTTTTTAATATCATCCTATTAATTTGAATTAAATTAAAAGTACATATTACTTGAAAAGACTAATTGATTGGTTATTAATAATTATAATATTATTAATTTATTTTATTAAATAAAATTGTCATGCTATTTAATAATATATATTTTTTAAATTTAATTTGATGACATTATAAGATATTAAATTTGTACATTTAAAATTTTAAATGATGATTAATTATCTTTAATTTTATTTTACTTCAAAACTCATTCCAATTGTATAATTTTTTAACCTATGTGAATTGTATAATTTTAACGGGGTTAATAGTATATATTATTTTATTTTAACCCGAGACTACTATACCAACCGAACTAAATCTAATTAATCCTATTTAATTTGTTTTTCTCAAACCCATTTGATAATATAATCTTATTTTAGTCGGGATGAATATAATATATATACAGGATTATACTTGTTTTTAGATTTTAGATTTTTATTTTATATTCTTGTATTAAAATTATTAATTTATGTAATTTGTAATTTATATTTTATTTTCTTTTTAAAAAATTGTAACTTTTAAGTTACGATTTACCAAACACATTTTCAACTTATAATTAACTTATACCTAAAATTATCCAAACACCTAAATAATTACGATGTTCATATCACTTATATGACATTTTTAAATTTTAATTCATAAATTACATTTTTTAAGAAACTCAAACGGGTCCGATATTAGATCTATTTCAATTACGCTCCTTTTTTTAATGATGGAATTGGCAAATAAAGTCACCATATGATTTACTAATGCCTAATTATGTTTGGTAATACAATATATAATGTATTGAAAAATTATTATTAGAGTGTATTATTTGATCTTTAACAATAAAATTTAGCGCTCAATTACAATTTTAGCTGTATTTAATACTATTTATTTTTATGATTATATCATTTATAAATCTGGAGAAAGTTTGAATTTTGATAAAAGCTTGTTTTATTTTCGACCTTAAGAGTAAACAAAAATGAGATATTTTAACCCAGATGCAATCACTTTAATATTTCAACTAATACAATGCAATCCCAAGGACAAAAATGACCATATTATAATCAAATTCAACAATAACATGAGGATGTTGTTGTTGATGAATGATTAAACAATCTACCTGAGTTTCAAGAGAACACAACTTTGACGCAACTACTTCCATCTACCACATCCTCATATGAGTTTCGGCCAAAATTTCTAATAACATCAAAATTTCTAATAAAAGTAGAATCACATTTATACTCTACCAAATAAGTAGGGGGAATAATTTATTATTGTGGGTAATTGATGATAGGGCTACGAGATTCCAAGATGAAAGATTATAAAAAGTTTAAAAACTCCAAGAACACTTAAGATCTAGATCAGATGATTGAGATTGGATAAACATCAATATTCTAAAAAATATTTTATTTTAAACTTTGCAAATTGATCAAGAAGAAGAGATAAATAACATAATCTCCAATCTCAAGTCTCATAATCAAGGTAACTTCTCATCTATATCATGAGGGTTTACAATAGATGAAAATAACTGGTCAAAAATTTGGAAATTAAAAGTTCCTCCAGAAAGTTCATATGTTTCAATGTAAGTTAGAGCATAACATTCTTCCGACTAAAGTTTTGTTCAATCAAAGCTAGAAAATAGAATTGATCATTTATGTGCCTGGTCTAAAGTTACTATGAAGGATTGTGAATACATATTTTGGAATTGTGAGAAAGCACTCAACATGTGGAAGTTCATTATTTATGGTGGGTATTGGACTGTAATCAAGTTCAAGTTTTTGAGGCTCCTATTTGGAGATGTTTTCAAATCTTCAAAGGATGAGTGTGGAGGTTAACAGTAAATGCAATATTGTGGTTTATTTAGTTGAGTAGAAATTCTTTCTTATTTAACGGGACAGAAGAAGATTAAACGCCTTGGAGGAGCTGATCAAATATAGAATTTTCCAATGGGAGATATCAACAAATTTGCTCAGAAGTGAATTAGAAAATCTTTGAAAAGTTAACCATGTAGAATCAGTTTTGTTATGTAGCAAAAAGGAGGATGAGGATGAAACTATAATATGGTGAAATACTGATGCAATTGGTTATGTAAATGGTTCTTGAAACGAGTACAACTTTCAAAACTCCCCCAGTGATTTATGCAGCAATAAGTGAATATTTGTTGGATGGCAATCAGATGGATAAATTTATGTTTTTAGTTTCTACTGTAGCTTGGTGTCCTTTGGAAGTTGAAAGAGATGCAATAATATTTTTGTATAAGGAAGTAAAATTTTCTTCACATGCTAAAGATATAATTGCTATATGTGTTGATAACATGTTACTAGTGAATCCGTTTCAAAAGGATAAACCAGGATGGGTTTTAGAAGATCATGACCCCTATTGGCATTCATTACTTCTAGATAGAAACAATAATCTAGTATATTTATCAAAGGAAAAGTTACAAGATGCCGATGTTTTGGTCATAGATGGTAGAAAAAATAGGTATAAGATTTCTTCATGGTATTGAATTGATTCATTATTAGAGTTTTGGAAAGATATTAGAATATTGGCTAGTTTTAATGGATCCCCCTAAGAAAATGATTTAGAGTTTATTTAAAATTTTAATTGCCAAGGAGGAATAATGATTATTCTCTTTTTTAGAGACAAACAATATATCAGGATTGACTGTAGAGTTTGAGTGTTGCATGTATTGTTGTCTCGGGCAGTTTGAAGGTTTAGCAATCGTTACTTTTAGGCAGAGTAAACGAAATAAATCTTAGTTTATGTTCACCTCTCACATGAATTTTTACCCACAACTCTTATTCTTTTCTCTCAATCTCTCTAATCGTTTCACTCCAAACACCCATCATGGAAAGAACTTGATCCCTCCCATCAAATGGATATATCAAAATTAATGTCCATGTCTTCACTCCTAACTATGTGCTTCCTACGAAAATAATTCAGGCACGGATATTGTGCTGAGTGACCACATTAGTACTATCATCATGATGTACTCGTGGATGATCGTAATCTTACTTCAAGGGAAAATGAGTTATAGCTTATGTTGATTACTTTGCAAGGTGCTTTCTTTGAGTAAGAAAATAGGGTTGAGTTGGAGACAAGCAATTTTGATGTCTTGAAGGAATGGGAGGATTGGAGATGGTTATCAATCCAAACCACTCAAGTATGATTCAACATTTGGAATGACATAAAAAAGAATCAAACCTTTCTTTGAAGGTGAAGGTGAAGGTGATTTCTGTGAGTGAGAATGAGCTTGCTCGTTACTTGGCCGTGGACAGGACTTGTAACAGGACCAACTGGTAATTTTTCGAAGGCTTTTTGGGAGGGTGGGAGATTTTGAAGATGGATATGGGGTTGGATTATTTGAAGGGGATTTTGTGACTTTGTCATAGGATGAATATGATGATATGATTTTAGAGGCAGATGAGGAAGAGGTTGTGGAGAACGGGGTTGTTGAGATTGTTGGAAAAAAAAGTATTTTAGACTAAGTTGTGAATCATTTTGAGACTCGATACGAGTGAGACACAGTATATTTTAGTGGTGTATATTTATTGAAACGTAATCTCCTCTACGAGGAGATTTCAACGCATATTTACACGCTCAAAATGAGTAAAAGGTGAATGAGAACTGATATTCCAAAGTGTGACCTTTTAACGTGAAAAGTGATTTTGTACCACATCGAGAGCAGCACAAACCCCTTTCTTGGTTTTTTCTTATAAATACCATGTACCACATAGAAAAGAATAACAAGTCCTTTCAAACCACTCTTTATAAATAGAGTCTTAGGGCACCAATTCCGGTGATAGTTTCTTGTTCATCTCAAGCTTGTCGAAAGTGACGCTCCGCCTCACTGCAACTCGTTTTATCCTGGGAGGCTATTCACTCGCACATACGGTGAGGGTTAATACGCTGGAGACAGTCATGCATTGGACTCGGGTTTTTTCCGTTCTTGTCTTCTTCTTATTTAATTTTGTTTTATTCATTGTTTGTTTATACCACTCTGCTAAACACAAACAAGATTATTATTATTACCTTGGTTTTTTACATATTATATAACAATCTTAAAGCGTATTATTATATTTACATCTGTGATTACTTACGTGTTTATTTGAGTGACGATCTATTGACAATCAAACTGTGAACCGTGATGAACACGGTGGCTGATCCTGATAGGGTATAAGCAACCTGGTTAGGATCCAACCTGGACCTAAATGATATCAGCCTCAATCGATGGACCAAGACCCCCCTCTTCCAGAATAATCAAGCAGAGAAACCAGGCCCGGGGCCAACCCATGACCCGGATCATCTCCCAACCCGGATCCAACCCTGGACCTGGATCACCTGCCTACCAGGATCCAGCCCATGACCTGGATCACCTACTCACCAAGGTCCAACCCATGACCTGGATCACCTACCTACCAGGATCCAGCCCATGTCCTGGATCACCTGCTCACCAGGGTCCAACCCATGACCTGGACCACATGCCTACCTAGATCCAGACCAGGACCAAGATCACCATGAGGGGAGTCCCATCTAGCACATGTACACTCCACAACCCGTCAGGGAAGGGTACGTGGGCACGTGATGGTGACAACTATCAACAACCAACATATCAGATAAACACGATGCGTGTCAGAAGGCCGTTAGGACACCCTGGAGGTGGTCCTCCTCTGAACACGTGTAGGCAATCCACCCAAGCCAGGCATCCTCCGCCCCCAAGAACCAACGACCCTGATCTAGAGGTAACAACCCCTAAACCCTACCTTTGGGCTATATATACCCCCAAAGATGAAGGGTTTAGGGGTTAGAGAAAAACATTTTTATTACACACACTCTCATACACTCAGCCTATACATTTTTATTCTTGCACCGGAGGCGCCGCGGGGACAAAACCCCCCTCCGGTGTTGTTTTGCAGGCTCCCAACAACAGCTACACCTCATTCATACCCAGAAGGTCCAGGAACGGCGTCGGAAGGGGCCACCCCGCTCACCGGAGTTGTCATTTAGCGCTAGAAGGAGGGGGCTCCATCCTTGGGTCTCGGTGCCCCTGGATTCACCTTCATCAGCAAACTCTTAAGAGAGCCCACGTCTTAAACTTGTAAGAACAAAATCAACCATACCCTCTCTTGAATATGAATGTTCATTTTAGCCACATTTGTGTGAGCTCATTACTTTAAGCCACATTTGTGTGAGCCCGCCCTCGTTTGTTAATTATGTTGTTTAGGGTTTGATAATCTTGATAGTCTTGAAGCCTATGGTTTGATAGTTTTGATAGTTTTAAAACCCAGATCTGATTTTGGTTTGCATATTGTCTTTGTGTTCTAGAGCCTGTTGTTCTTGTTCAGTAGTATTATTAGCAAAACCAAGAAAGTTTATTTGGTATTATTCTGAAATTTTTTTGTAATCTTCAAAAAAGCAAACTTAGATCCACATTTTTAGCCTCAAATCTTGGTCAGTTGTTTGTACAATTATGGTAATGGCAAGAGCAGGAAAAAGTACAGTTGGTAGGCCCTTCGCCAGTACCCAGGTCCAGGATCAGGACCACTATCAGGCTCAAGAACCTGGAGGAGACAAGGAGACCCTCCAGGAGCAACCACTGACACAGCATACCCCGGTCAGGGATGCCAGAAATGTCATAGAGCTCAATCAGTACAAGTACACCAATGTTCCAGTTGCAGAGGAGCATATGGCTAACTTAACAAGCCATGAACTTGCTGAAGCAATCAGGCTCTACAGAGATGAATAAGCCCGGGCTCAGATAGAATATGAGCAAGATGATGAGCAAGAAGAGTCCGGGGATTCTCAGCAATCCAGGAGATCTGTCTTCGACCGAATCGGAGCTAAGGCAAAAAAGAATCAAAAGGAGCCTAGTAAGAAGGAGACAGAAGCAACCAGAAAGAAAGAGTTGGAAGAAATGAGGGAACAGATAAGAAGAGAAGAAGAGGCAAAGCTTGAGCTAAAAATTCAGAAAAGGATGTAGCTGGAAGAGGAAAGGCTCTTAGCTAAGACAAAAGGCAAAAGGAGCCGGAGGGACCCTACCCCCGAGGTCATTTCTGACGACGAAGAGAAGGGGCAGAAGGACCTGAAAGACATGATTTATAAGCTCCAGAGAAAAATGGAAAAAGATTCCAGATTGGAGGTTGGGGAGACCCTCATACCCTTCAGTCACTCCCTAGAAGCCATCCCCCGACAGAAAAATCTCAAGCATTACAACTTTGACTCTTTTGATGGATTAGGGAATCCGGAAGAGCACCTCAATTACTTCGAACAAATAGCCCAGATATATTACTACAATGACCTAACCAAGTCCAGATTCTTCTCCTCGACCCTCAAAGGGGGCTCAAAGATGGTTCAGCAGGATCTCATCAAGAAGCATTCACTCCTGGAAAGAGTTCAAGGGAGCCTTCTTTAGAAGATTCAGAGCCAATAAGACACATGAAATGCACATGTGTCACCTGGAAACAATCCGCCAATATGATAATGAAGTGCTCTCAACTTATATGCGGAGATTCCAGGAAGCCATCAACAAAGTCTCGAATCTTGATGAGAGGGAGGCTCTAAGCATATTTCGAAGGAACCTGGATCCGGAACACAATGAGAGGTATATTGTAGAGCTGATAAACAAAGAGCCACAAAGCCTAGCTGCTGCCTACTCTATGGCAGCCAGGTTCATAATGGAGACAGATGTCCTTCAGGCGATGAGAATGACTCAGAATGGAGGGACTTGGAACAAAACTTCTGATGACCGACCGAAAGGGGGTTACCATCAGGAGAAGAAGTTCAAACAAAGCAACCAAACCCAGTAGACCAATGTTTTGCAAAATACTCCAATATTTCAAAGACTGGGTCCTAAAACGAAATCTAAAAGCGATCCTGATCCACCTAGGCAAGCCAGAGAGCCTAGGCAAGAGCCAGACTGGACACCACTGAACAGGACCCGGGAAGAAATATTGAAGGAGATAAAGGGAAAGCCATTATATTATCCTCAAAAGCCCATGCAGACTCCCCCGGAGAGCAGGCCTTACAACAGGCAGTGCGACTATCATGAAACCCATGGGCACAAAACTGAAAATTGTCTCTTTCTCAAATACTTCATTGAAGATCAAGTTAAGAAAGGAAACCTAAATCAGTACATCTCCCAGGAGACAAATCAGAAAGAAGAAAGGCAAAGGAAAGGAAATAATGTAGTGAATGTGGTCCTAGGAGGGTCATACTCTCCCCCTAGGAGCCCAGGCTCAGGAGATGAAGTATTATCCATCCAATCCTACCCGAAGATGTTGATCTCATTCAGCAGCAAAGATTACGAAGGGGTCAACCCGAACCACAATGAAGCTCTGATAGTGACACTTGACATCTTTGATAATGAAGTAAGAAGGATGCTGATAGACAATGGATCTTCAGTAAACATACTTTTCAAGCATACTGTGGACCAGATAAAGCTTGGGAGCGTACGCTCCAATGAATGCCGAGAAGACCCTCTATATGGGTTCGGGAACAACTTGGTCCCGATCCAGGGAACCTTGTACTTGCGCCGATCCAGGGAACCTTGTACTTGCCAGTGATATTTGGATCAGCCCCAAACCAAGTCACCCATGTGATAAAATTCTACGTGATCAACACTCCCTCATCCTACAACGGCATAATCGGGCCATCAGCCCTGACCAGGATTCAAGCAATCACTTCCATATCACACTTAAAAATAAAATTCCCAACACCAACCGAGGTAGGAGAAATCAAGGGAGATTATGAGATCGTGGAAAGATGCTATAGCCAAGCTCTGGTAATGGCGGAAACTCATCAAGATAACAAGAGGAAGGCCTTGATACTTCGAAAACAGCAAAGTATTAAGAAACATCGCCCCCACTCAAGGGATGATGCGAGAAAAGAAGTCCAGATCATAGAATACCTCCCAGATCCAAAAGCAACCAAACCAAGCTCAGAAGAGCAAAAAAGCAACCATGTCACAGAAGAGATTGAATTGAGCCTAGGCCTCGGCCAGGCCAATCCTACTTTGCAAGCAACCAACCCTGAAACAAGTGAAGTAGGGGAAAACAACCACAAAGAGATGACAGCCCAGGGTCAGATCTATATGAAGAAGAATGCAGACGCCCGGATCCAGCAGTTGGTATCAAATATGGATCACTCTAAGATAGAGGCTGCTGTAAAAATGAATACAATTCTGATCAATGCAAGCGATCCTTCTAAGAAGGTAAAGATAGGATCTGGACTCGAGGCTAATTTCAGAAAAGACCTGGTATCACTACTCCAAGGGTACTCTGATATATTTTCTTGGACCCCAAGAGACATGCCCGGGTTGGATGAATCCATAGCAATGCATAGCTTGGACGTCAACCCCGAGAGTAAGCCAATTAAGCAAAAGAGAAGAAATTTTGCCCCAGAAAGGCAGAAAGCAATAGATGAAGAAATTGAGAAACTACTCAAAGCTGGGATCATATAAGAAGTCAAGTACCCAGAATGGTTGGCAAACGTTGTAATGGTAAAAAAGGCAAACGGGAAATGGAGAATGTGTATTGACTACATGGACTTAAACAGTGCATGCCCCAAAAATCCTTACCCCTTGCCAAATATTGATCAATTGATTGACGCAACATCCGGGTACGTTATGCTGAGTTTCATGGACGCCTACTCGGGGTACAACCAGATCAAGATGAATCCAAAGGATATCCTAAAGATAGCCTTCATTACCCACAGGGCGGTCTATGCCTGTGTAATGCTGCCTTTTGGATTGACTAACGCTGGAACAACCTACCAGAGGGCAACGAATAAAATCTTCAAAGACCAGATTGGAAGGAACCTGGAATCCTATGTTGATGACATGATTGCAAAGTCCACAAGCATCCCCGGTCACATAGGAGACCTAAGAGAATGCTTTGACAACTTGAGAAAATACTCAGGCTCAATCCAGAAAAGTGCACATTCGGAGTAGGGGCAGGAAAATTTCTTGGATTCATGATAAGCAACCGGGGAATTGAAGCCAACCCAGAAAAGATAAAGGCAATCCAGGAGATGAAACCTCCCAGAACACAAAAAGATGTGCAGAAGCTAGCAGGGTCACTGGCAGCACTCAGAAGATTTATCTCAAAGCTAGCTGAGAGATGCCTACCGTTCTTTGACCTTTTAAAAGGAGCAACCAACAAGAAAGAAGTTAATTGGAGCCCGGAATGCCAAAGCGCATTTGAGGAAATTAAAAGGTACCTTTCTCAACCACCTGTATTAACCAAAGCCCAACCCGAGCATCCCCTATCCCTTTACCTATCAGCAGGGGCCTTGGCAGTTGGAGCAGCCCTGATCAGGGAAGAGAATGGCAAACAACAACCAGTTTATTATGTGAGCCAAGTGCTAAAAGATGCGGAGACCCGATACCTAAGGCTAGAAAAGTTTGCTTTTGCCTTGGTCACAGCATCCAGGAAGCTCAGGAACTACTTCCAGGGAAGGGAGATCCGGGTGGTAACTAACCAACCCTTAAGGAAGATAATACATAAGCCAGATATCTTAGGAAGATTGGTAAATTGGGTGGTTGAGCTAAGTCAATTTAATTTGAGTTTCATTCCAAGAACAACAATCAAAGCCCATGCTCTAGCGGATTTCATCATAGAATGCAACTTCCCGGAAGAAGAGCCTGTGCCCATGAGCGTTGACCCTGAGAGAAATATCGATCAAGACACAGGAGCCTGGGCTCTCAAAGTCGATGGTTCCTCAACAAATGAAAGATCAGGAGCCGGGCTCATCCTAAAGAGCCCTGAAGGATTCACAATCCAAACAGAAATCTCCTTTGGCTTTTCAGCAACAAACAACCAAGCGGAATATGAGGCCCTGATAGCAGGATTGAAGCTAGCCAAAACCCTTAGGATCCAGGATCTAAAAATCTACAGCGACTCATAGATCGTAGTAAAGCAAACAAACGACGAGTACATATCCAAGGATCCAATTCTAGGCAAGTACTAGGCTCTGGTCCAAAGCTACCTCGCCTTGATATCAAAAACTCAAGTCATTCAAATCCGCAGAGAGGAGAATTCAGAAGCTGATACACTATCGAAACTTGTTCAAAACTCGTCAAATCTGGATTGCTCCGTCTACTTCAAAGAGTTACAGAGACCAAGCATAGAATCTGAAGAGGTCATGGAAATAGACAACAGTCCGAATGGGATGACTCCATTCATCAACTACTTGGAGAAGGGAGAGCTCCCGGAAGATAAAGGGAAGGCTCAAAGGTTAAAAGCAAATACAACAAAATTCTCCATTGAAGAGGGCATACTCTATCACCAGACCTTCTCATCCCCAATCCTAAAGTGCATTGGCCCGGGGGAGGCACAATACTGTCTGATGGAAGTTCATGAAGGGATATGCGGGGATCATATATCCGCAAAGGCCCTAGCTCATAAGATCATAAGACAAGGGTACTACTGGCCAACTATTCACCATGATGTAATAGATTTTGTGAAAAAATGCAAAGAATGCCAAATCTTCAGCAATGTCACCCGGATGAGCCCAGTCCTACCCTCTTCAATCTTGTCACCAATCCCCTTTGCTGTATGGGGCATTGATATCATGGGACCCTTCCCCAAGGACAAAGGAGACCTCATGTACTTGCTAGTATCCATCGATTACATGACCAAATGGGTATAAGCAAAGGCCATGAGAATGATAAACCAGCAAGACTGCATCAAATTCATGGACAACATCTTGATGAGGTTCGGGATCCCCAGAGTACTGGTCTCGGATGATGGGCCACAGTTCGTTGGATCGGAATTTGAATCCTACCTTCAAGAGCGGGGTATCCGACACAAGAAATCATCTGTAGCCTACCCTCAAGGGAATGGCCAAGTTGAAGTAACCAATCGAATACTTCTCCGGGGGATCGAGAAGAGGCTCAGGGAAAGCAAAACCAAATGGCCAGAAGAGCTTCCTAATGTACTCTGGGCATACAGAACAAGCCCCCGAACAAGCACATGAGAAACCCCCTTCAAACTGGCTTATGGAACTGAAGCTATGCTACCAATCGAAATAGGATCCCCCTCCCATCGAGCAATCAATTTTGATGAAATAGCAAATGAGGAGGGGCTCAGAACAAATATTGAGCTAATTGATGAAGTCCGAGACCAAGCGGTGGCAAGGATGGAGAAGTACAAGGAAAAAACTAAAGAGCACTTCAGCAAGAAGTCCCGGGTCAGAAACTTCCAAGTTGGAGACCTGGTTCTTCGAGACACGGAAGCCTCAGACCCTACCAACACTGGGAAGCTAATGCCAAGGTGGGAAGGCCCATACAAAGTCAAGGAAGTTCTAAGGCCAGGAACATACAAGCTTATGAATATGGATAAATCCGAGATCCTAAACACTTGGCATGGACTCAGGCTCAAAAAATTTTACTAGTAGAAGAAGCAACCAAAAGCAACCAAAACTTGTAGCCTATGGCAAGCAACCGATCTATGATCCTATATTTTGTATGAAGAAAATTTAAAGTCAATGAAAAGAAATTTCCTTTCTTAGAAAGTTATTACTTTTAAATTACTAGTAAAAAAAGCAAAAAATAATCCGGATATAGTCTTATAACCGGGTTTGAAGCAAAAAACAAAAGCAACCACTATTTGCTTAGAAAATTTCTAAGTAAATAGAGCAATCATCAATCCGGATATGGTATCATACCCGGACTGAAAGCAAATTCAAAGGCAAAAAATCAACCCGGATAAGCATTCGAATCCGGGTTGAAAACAACCATTACGTACTCAGATTATTTTCTAAGTACA
Source organism: Apium graveolens (assembly GCF_009905375.1). Taxonomy (NCBI): domain Eukaryota; kingdom Viridiplantae; phylum Streptophyta; class Magnoliopsida; order Apiales; family Apiaceae; genus Apium; species Apium graveolens. The sequence continues at coordinate 7,681,551 of NC_133654.1, forward strand.
TAAAGAAAATAAGCAAACATCAATCCGGGTTGGTATCATACCCGGATTGAAAGCAAATTTAAAAGCAAAAATCAACCCGGATAAGCATTCGAATCCAGATTGATATACCATACGAAAAGCAAAGTCAACCCGGATAAGGCTTCATACCCGGAACAATCCGGCTATAAACCCGATCTGGGTTGGGGGACATATCCACAGTCCGGATTAAAAGTCAGGATCCGGATTGCTCATGAAAGCAAAAATTTCCGGATGGAGTATCCTACCCGGACAAGAAGAAAAGCAAACATTTTCTAAAACGGAAGGAAAGTACAAGGAAATGGAAGTAAAATTTAAAGCATAATCCGGATTGCCATCAATCCGGAACCAATCCAAATATTACAAATAGTTCAAATTCAAATACGGAAATCGGAAATCCTAAGAAACAAGAATTACATGGGCAAGGCCCGAAAAGCTTAACAAAGCTGCACCAGATCTAAAGGAAGCTGGGGCTGGGGCCGTCATAAGGTTCCGGTTCCCCCTTACCCTGTTCAACAGCTGCCTTGGCCGCCAGGAATTATTGGATGAAGTTGTCCCAGGAAGCAAAAGGGTCGGTTTTGATGTGACGTTCAGCAACAATCCAGGATCTGCGAACCTCGGGCACCCCGGCTTGGGCAACCTCAAAGTCATACACATCACTGGCCTTGAACTCGGCAATTATGGCTTCCTTATTCAAATCTTCCTTAGCAGCAAGTTCGGCCTTCAGCTTCTCCACCTCCTTAGCAAGACCATCAGCCCGGTCCTGCTATTCCTTCAGTTTCTCGTTCAATCCGAATTCCACCGTCTGAAAGCTCTCCCGGGCCTTGTCCAGCTCATCCTTCAAGTTATCAGCCCGCAACTTCTCAAACCTAGTCCGGTTGTTGGCCTCCCGGATCTCTGTAAAAGCAACATCCGAACATATGGATATGGCACTCCCGAGCTGAGAAATGACAAAAAAGAAACTAAGTACAGAATAAATTGGGGGGCACAACCCGGAACTAAAACCATAGAAATTTATTTACCTGCCCCCACTGCCCGGTTACCCTCTTCAAAGAAGCAGCCATATTATATCCTTCAACTTCCTCCCAGTCTTCCTCAGAGGGGATACTAGACATGAACCCGGCTAGGTCGACTAAAGTCTTGGTCTTTATCTTCACAGCACCCCCGTCCGGACCTTTTCCTTCAGAGTCGCAGATGACCCGGTCAGAGACAACAGCTTTGCCCCGAGGGGCTTGCCCAGAACCGACTTTCTCTTTTTAGAAGCAGGGGCCTCATCCCCGGAAATCTCCTGGACATCCGGTTCATCAGTCAAGGGCACATTGGCCGGATCGACCACATTCTGGGGGGCAGAAGATTCAGCTCCCCCCTCAGCATCTGCAGACCCAGATCTGGATCCGGGAGCTCCCTTAGAAGTCTTGTAAGCCAAGCCCGAGGAGTTGAAAGCAGCAGCATAAGCGGAAGAAGACATATTACCCTGAAGGAAGGATTGTAATGCGGAAAACCTGCACAAGAGGGAAAAGCAACCAAGTCAAAAAAAGAGAATATTAAACGGTCCGGATCAAGCAAGCAAAATTATAAGGTTTATAAGGCCAAGATCCAGATCAACAAGCGAAGCAGTAAACCCATATCAAAGGCCAGAAATAAGGCTAAGATCCGGATCAACAAGCAAAGAAAGTGATCCGGACCAAGGGCAATCACTATATCTAAACAAATTACAAGGCATATAAGGCCAAGATCTGGATCAACAAGCGAAGCAGTAAACCCGGATCAAAGGCCAGCAAATAAGGCTAAGATCCAGATCAACGAGCAAAGAAAGTGATCCGGACCAAAGGCAATCACTTTATCTAAACAAATTACAAGGCATATAAGGCCAAGATCCGGATCAACAAGCGAAGCAGTAAACCCGGATCAAAGGCCAGCAAATAAAGCCTAGATCCGGATCAACATGCAGTTCAGTAGACCCGGACCAAAAGCGAGCATTTTACCTAAACGAAATAAGTTAATTCAAAAAAAGAATAGAATCCGGATCGACAGGAAAGGAAAAAACCTGGATCGCTGTGCAACTTACAGCCGAGTTAAAACAACAACTTGTGATTCATAAACGTATCCCGGGTCGGCTAAAACCCGAGGCAGTCGTAAAATCTCTTAATCTGGGTAACGGCCTCCCCTTCCAGGATCGCGGGATTAAACTTGGTCTTAACGCCCCAAAGGGTGAAATAAGGCAGGAAAGTTAAGTCAAAACCCTTCAGCATTATTAATTCCCCGTTCCAGTGCTTCAGGGAAGTCTGATGCATAACCGGTTTGGCTCCACCCGGGCCATAACCGTACTCCACAGCCCGGAACCTGAGTTCATAAAAGGGTTTCTGGCTGGATTTTGAGAGGTAGAAGATTTGATGGAAAAGCTTAAAGGTAGGAAAGAGTCTGGATTTGTTACAGCATGCTATAAACCAAGTCATCGATTTTATACCATTCAGGGTGATTTGCATTGGAGAAATTTTGTATATATGTTTGCATAAATGTTTGATAAACATGTGGCAACGGGGGTTCCACCCGGATCTCAGATGCTCCAGCCAAACCAGGACGAAGCCATCATAAGGATGGTGGTAAATCCTCTCATGAGGAGTCGGCCACCTCCAAGCGATATCGGGAGTTAATTGAAACACAGACGGGATTGCTGTGTCCATGTCAGCCGGGTCAGCCTCCGCGTAGAAATCCTTCAGCTGGTAGTGGTCCCGACTAATCAGAAAAGTAGCAAAACCCTCCTCCAAAGCCCTCTGGTCGTAAACCCCGGGATGGCCATCCTCCTGCTTTTCATACCTAACCCGACCATAATATATAATATTCTCGAGCTCAATGGGTTTTCTGACAAAATGATACTTAATATCGGCCCAACGACCCTCAGGGGTGAAAAGAACCGAGTTTTTCGGGAGCCTCTTGAACCGGAAGCTTGTAATTGTTTTCACGGATCTGGACCCCTTCTTCACCATCTCACCCCGGCTCTGTTCTCTTCCGGAAGAATCCGGCTCACTATCGTCTCCAGAAAAGGATGGGTAGCAGTTAAAGATTCTCCTAGCTCGCTTCTTGGTCCGGACCATATACCTAATAAAATGAAGGTCGGTTAGCCTGTGCCCTACAGATTTTATTTGTTTTGCTAAGCGGTCCGGATCCAGTACGTTATATTAGTTTTACCATAACCTAATGATCTGAACCACCAATGCAAGTCCTACCCAGAAAAACATCAACGATCCGGATCATGTTAACTACAAGCCAAGAAACGTGGAAGCCATGGACCCGAATCCTGATGACAAACACCTAGATCCGGGTCCAAAGCAGCCAAAAACTTAAAACCACATTCATGGACCCGGATCCTGGCGGCAAACACCCAGATCCAGATCCAGAGCAACCAAACACAAATTGAAAATCCTAAGGCATGCAATTCTACCCAAATAAACTAAACCGGATCCGGATCTAATACCCCCCGGGTTCAAAATAAAAACCCTAACCCACAAACAACCACTTCGAGAATCAAAAAGCAAAATATACAAAACAAACATATACATACATATATTTTCCTCAAGAACATGAAAAACAAACCCAAAAAACCCAGCAAAATCAAACACGAAAGCCCAATTTCCCGTGAAAAAAATACAGCAAAACCCGCAGATCTATACATACATAAATAAAAATGAACAAACCCACTACAAAACAAACCAAAAAATACATAAATCTGCCATTAATCCGAAGCATGCAAGAACTCGGAGAAAAAACTACGAGAAATCGAAAAGAAAAAGAGGAGAAAAGAAAATAAAGACTTACAGATTTGTAGCACGGCAGAAAAACGGAGTACAGCGAAAGCGAAGAACAAAATCCAAGCCTTCAAAACCTTGAAAATGACTTCGAAAAAGCTCAGCGACAGGAGGAGAAAATGGCGACTGTTGGTTTTCTTTGTTTGATGTGAATAGAGAATAAAAAGGGAAGGGAACAGCTTTTTATAGGGGCTGGGGGAGGGCAACCACCCCTGCCATGTGGCAAGGTGCAATTGGGCCTAGGAGCAGTTACCAAAAAACATATATATACATTTATATATACATATTTAAAGCTCAATAAACCCCATAATCATTATGGGCGATTTTCTAGGAAGGTAACTGTCAAAATTTCAAATTCATGGGAGGGAAAAGGCCGAAAAATATTACAAATTCCTCTAGCTACCCGGATCAAAGGCCCCTACCCAGATCATTATAAACAAGGTTCAGGTTTCGGAGCAAAAATTTCTCGAAGTCAATCCGGATTGGTCTCTACTACACCAGATCCGGATTGGGGGGCAACCAGGGAGCATAAATTTTTTCCAAGCAGCCAAATTCTTCTACCTTAATCCGGATTGGTCTCTACTACACCAGATCTGGATTGGGGGACAACAAGGGAGTATAAATTTTTTCTAATGCAGCCAAATCCTTCTACCATAATTCGGATTGGTCTCTACTACACCAGATCCGGATTGGGGGGCAACCATGGAGCAGAAATTTTTTCTAATGCAGCCAAATTCTTCTACCTTAATCCAGATCGGTCCCTATTAAACCAGATCCGGATTGGGGGGCAACAGGGTGCAAAATTTTTTTCAAGACGCCAAAATTCTTCTAACTTAATCTGGATTGACATCCACTATACCAGATCCGGTAGTGGGACAACCAGGCGCAGGAAATTTTCTAAAGTAACAAAATCCTTCTACAATAATCCGAATTGGCATCTACTACCCCAGATCCATATTGGGGGGCAACAGAGAAGCAAAATTTTTCTCCAAAAGCAACGGCCTTGTAAAAACACTCTACTCCCTCTTCTTAAAAATCTGCATAAAGGAGTGGGGGGCAAATGATAGGGTATAAGCAGCCTGGTTAGGATCCAACCTGGACCTAAATGGTATCATGCTCAATCGATGGACCAAGATCCCCCTCTCCCAGAATAATCAAGTGGAGAAACCAGGCCCGAGGCCAAACCATGACCCAGATCATCTCCCAACCCGGATCCAACCCTGGACCTGGATCACCTGCCTACCAGGATCCAGCCCATGACCTGGATTACCTGCTCACCAGGGTCCAACCCATGACCTGGATCACCTGCCTACCAGGATCCAGCCATTGTCCCGGATCACCTGCTCATCAGGGTTCAACCCATGACCTAGATCACTTGCCAACCTGGATCCGGACCAGGACCAAGATCACCATGAGGGGGGTCCCAGCTAGCACATGCACACTCCACAACCCGCCAGGGAAGGGTATGTGGGCACGTGACGGTGATAACTATCAATAACCAATATATCAGACAAACACGGCGCGTGTCAGAAGGCCGTTAGGACATCCTGGAGGTGGTCTTCCCCTGGACACGTGTAGGCAATCCACCCAAGCCAGGCGTCCTCCGCCCCCCAAGAACCAACGACCCTGATCTAGAGGTAAAACCCCCTAAACCCTACCTTTGGGCTATATATACCCCCAAAGATGAAGGGTTTAGGGGTTAGAGAAAAACACTTTCATTACACACACTCTTATACACTCAGCCTATACACACACAACAACCTTAGTCCTCTCTATCTTCATCTTCCCCAGCCAGCTTCTTGTTCTTGTACTGGAGGTGCCGCGGGATAAAACCCCCCTCCGGTGTTGTTTTACAGGCTCCCAACAGCAGCTACACCTTATTCACACCCAGAAGGTCCAGGAACGGCGTCGGAAGGGGCCGCCCCGCTCACCGGAGTTATCAGATCCCAACGCACAGATCACTGGATCTAATGAGGTTTACTTGCAGGCGCCTAACCCTAACGCACAGACTAGAGTATCTGATGAGGGTCCGAAACCTGTTGGATATATGCCTTCGGGACATGTGCATGTGGGACACACTATCATTGGACAGTTTAGTGTGCCCTTTGGACAGACGTTGGCATGATTTATTCCTCCGATTGTACATGCGGTGCATACTGGTGTGCAGATACCTTTAGTACAGACGTACATACAGACTATCACACTTACAATTCTTGTTGCATCTGTTATGCCAACTGTGCCTGCTGCACATGCTGATAAACCCGAAAAGTTCAACGGAACGAACTTCAAATATTGGCAGCAAAAAGTCCAATTTTATTTGGCCACGCTGCATCTGGATCGCTTCCTGAAGGAAGAGGTACCATTGCTCACTGCTGAGAGCAACGCGTGGAGTGTGTATGCTGCTGATACTTGGAAGCACTCCAACTACATCTACTGCTGATACTTGGAAGCACTCCAACTACATCTATCAGAACTATGTGTTTAATTATTTGGATGACTCGTTGTATAACGTGTATAACTCGAAGCCAACAACTAAGGCTTTATGGGAGACACTTGACCATAAGTATAAAACCAATGACGTTGGGGTAAAGAAGTGGATTATTATCCGCTTTCTTGAATTTAAGATGGTGGATTCTAAGACTGAGGTCAGTCAGGTGCAAGAATTGTAGGTGATCATTCATGCTGAGGGAATGGTCATTAGTGAGTCTTTCTAAGTTGCTGATGTGATTGATAAGCTGCCACCTAGATGGAAATATTTCAAGAACTACCTTAAGCACAAGCTAAAGGAAAAGTTTATTCGAGGAAGTGACGTAAAAAATCTAACGGGGCTAGTACCGAATACAGGTTATGGGTTGGAATTAGATTTATAATATTTCGGTTGGATTTGTTCGTTCGTAAAAATTATTATTTCACGTGTTGGTGTTGTTCTGCTGCGGCAGTGACACATGAGCATATTACGGTGATTCATGCGATACTTAATATGGCGAATATTGATGTCAACTTTGTATGCTGAATTTTGAAGAGAATTCGGAAAGTTGTTAACCCTAATGCATCAGTCGATCAAGAATCAATGAATGTGGCTTTATTGAAAATTTATTTCTTCCTTGGGCCTCTTCTGGTTATATCAGTGGGTGATCCAGAAATGTAGGTTCTTGTGAACCATGTTGGTTGAGAGCCATGAATTTTTTATATATAGAAATTTAGTAATTGAATTTCTAGTGACAAGAACTACGCGAGTTATATAAACCTGATATTAAGACCTTAGAGGTTCTTAATGAATGACGTAAAACCTGCTCAGATGAGAGGTAGTGACCTGATATGTGCTTACTTTCTGGTTTGATAGTAAAACATTGGCCACATGTACTCATTAATGAGTAAATAAAGAAGCTAAATAGAGAGGCATGTGCTCTATAAGTTGAAGATTGAAAACCATTTTTATACGGATAATTAAGATGTAGAGAATCAATAATCGAAAAATTACTGGGTGAATTTGGTTCACAACGTGAATTTTCATGATGCCACTGTAACTTACTCACATTAATCAGATGGAGTAGATGCAGGCTTGAGTTTTGCTCTAAGAGAGATGCAAAACGATTGTGATCAGTTTAGACTATCACTAAATTTAAGGATATTAGTTACGAAAAGCTAACATTCCTTACACAAGATACCACGGAAGGAAATAGTTGAATTTCCCATTAGCTTTGGAATGTTTTTTGACATTCTTTAAAATATTAAAATTGTGGGGGTATTTGAAATAGAAAATTATTGAATTTTCTATGAATATTGAAATGTAGTGAAACATTTTTGGAAATTATTAAAATGTGGGGATATTTCAGAACTTGATACCAATATCTCTAAAGGAAAGATGAAATCCAAAATCAATTGAGATATTTTGGATGGATATATATAGAATAAATGAGTTTTATGATATTTTGTAAATGAATCTAATTTGTGAGATTCATAAGAATGCAATTATAGAATCAAGGAATACTTCTAATAATGAGCCAGTAGTTCCTTGTGTATCTGTAATTAGAAGACATATGAACGAGCTTATAATTTTTGGGATGAATGTGAGGATTAACCTAAAAAGAGCAAGAGACTTGGAAAATATGTTTGTCCGGAATGTCATGATAGCTCAAAGTTAAACTTCAAATTTTGAAGTGAATTATGCATTTCTCTGATAATTTTTATCAAGAGGACATTGACAAAAGTTGAGAAGTCAATAAACTAAAATTTTCTAGCACGTTAGTAGAAAATGGACTATGTTAATCTCTCTATGTCCTTTGTGGGGGGAAATGATGTTAAGAAATAGAGAGAGTGGTTCTATTTGACAGAATCGTGTTTGAAAATTATATGGATCCTCTTACGAGATAGAAGCCATAAGATTGGTTTTATTTGACGGAATCGTGTTTAAAAATATTTTTATGGATCTTCTTACGAGATAGAAGCCATTGAGACCCAAACTAATTTTCAAATTAGGAAAATGTATATGTGGGTCGAATGAAAGTAAATGGTCATACTGATAGTAAAATTACAGTCAAAGTGATGACCTAATATACTTTAAGAAATATTCTCGAGTTATGAGAATAAGGTTCATCAAGATGATACTAAAATTATCGTATTGTAAAATTTAAAAGTACATCAATGAACATTGAGGAAGTCTTTCCTAGTAGATATTTGAAAAAATATTATATGTGAACCTGAGGGTTTCTCTGGCCAGAGAAGAGTACAAAGTCTGTATTTTGGTGATCATATTTAGTGAAACAACATAGACACGTGAAAATGGCATATTAAAATTTGGTATTGTTATGATAAACATTGGCTTCAAAATAAACAATATTGTTGCCATTTTGAGGACGCTCAAAATTGGTAACTAGGTGAATGAATATTTCCAATTTAAGGACGTTTAAACTCAGTAATGATGTAAATTGAAATTGCTAGTTTTTGGGACGCTAAAAATTGGTAATATCAATAACGAATTGAAGCCTTGATGAATGATTGGTCAAGTCATTTCATGTCATTTCATAAATGTGAAATATGTCAATATGAGATGTCAAACTGATTCAAAATCAGAGAATTAACAAGTGTGCATGTGTTATTTACATATGATATGCAAGTCATAATTGATTGCATGTGAGTGATCTGATCATTTTGAGAAGTAAAGACAAGAGGATCATTTCTGGAAATCTTGATGAGATTAAAAGTTTTGATTTGAAGATTAAAATCTTCATGACTTTAAAAGTCTTAGATGATGCATGTCACATATCAGTGATGTGACTCTTGAAGAGATCAACGAAGCTCACAAATCTGTTATAGCTAGACTGAATTTGTATATATCCAAGTATATATAAACAAGGATAAGAATGATTGGAACTCTATTGTATTTTTAAATTGTACAGAATCAAATATAGGCTACACAGTTGGTAAACTGAGTAAATGCACGAGTACAATGAAAAATGGTCACTTGAAAGTGATTGCAATGGGATTTAAGGTGTATGATATGTGCTCGTGAGTTTGGACTGCAATACGAGAGATATCTAATTCTACTATGCGGATATAGTATGTAAATTAGATATTTGACTTTAAGAACTTAAAAGTCATTGGTGAATACATTTCACACTTAACAGTCATATCATGGAAATCATAAACTTAGCTCGATTCATTATGGAATATGAGTCTGGTGCATAAGATAAATGCACGTAAAAGGCTGAAATAGTAGCCACTTTGTAAAGGATATTCCTAAATGACAAGAAAATGTGTCTTTAATATGCATTATGCAAATTGGGAGATCATATTATTTTGCGTGCAATGGTATGTATCACATCTACGATGATGACATATTACCATTAAACAACTACTCACAACGAGAATTATCATGATGGACTATGTTAAGTTATATGCTAATGTTGGATCCACTAATTAGATGGTTAAACTGAGTGAGTATGGTTAAGCCAAGAGAATCTAGTTATATCGATAAATAGTTGTAAAATCATCGAGAGGGATGGGCCTAGCCTATTGCTTAATGGGCATCATGGTGGACACTCAATCATTGCTGACTAGAGATCCCAAAAACTTGGTTCAATGGGCCAACTAAATCATGATGACCAAATCACTATGGGGTAACCCCTGGCCTATTCCTATGATGAGGAAACAGTGAGACCTGTATGGTACGAGATTAAGCCTTTGAGCTTTTAATGATCTTTTGGCGAATACATGGAGTTCAGGAGTGAACGTATGGAATTCAGTTGAGTAAACGCGGGTTATTATATAAGATAAAGATGATCTATGTGGGAGAGAAGTGGGGCCACTTTAAAGGAGAAATTTCTTGTCCAACTAATCAAGAATTTTTTTAACCAAATAATCTATTTGCTAGTTTCAGAGATATCCATATATTCTAATTATGTGGTTGAAAGAGCAACACTTTTTTGAAATCGAGACATCCAACTAACTGCGGTGCCAACCAAAGTGAAAATATAACCCATTGTACTTTTTCTTCAATCTAAACATCTACTCAAATCTGTATCAGAGAACCCTTCCAAGATAACATCTTTCTTACTGAAACATAATGCAACCTTGGATGTGCCTTTCATGTAATGTAACAAACACTTGACTACATCCCAATCTCTCTTCCTGGATTACACATAAATCTTCATTCTAGCATATATTAAACTGCCAACTGCAGACGCATAAGGAACTTTAGCCATATCTTTCTTGTCTTCATCTGTTTTATGTGATTGCTTCTTCGTTAGATTAAAGTGAGTCATCAACGGTGTTCTTCTGGCCTTCGCATCATAGACACTGAATTTCCATAACAATTTCTCAACATACTTCTCTTGAGATAATTTCAAAGTACCTCCAGATCTATCCATTATGATGCTCATACTAAGTATCTATTTTATTGCACCCATATGCTTCATCCTAAACTGCTCAGAGACATCTGTCTCTTTAGTCTGTTGGGTTCTCTCATTTTTATCCTGCTATCAACAAGTCAATAACATACAACAATAATATGATATAAGATGAATCAAACTATTTAAAGTAACAACAATGATCGATTGCACTCCTCGTGTACCCATTCTTCATCATAAAGCTGTCAAACTTTAAGTACCATTATCTTGGTGCTTGCTTCAAACCGTACAAGATTTTTATAAACTTGTAAAGAAGGTTTTCTTTCCCAGCTACCTGATATCCATCTGGCTGAACCATGTAAATTTTATTCCTCAAGATCACTATATAAGAACACGATATTTACATCTAGTTACTCTAGATGTAACTCATCTGCATCCAAAATACATGATTAGTGGCATTTTAAACCACTTAGAACGTCTTATAATGACTTGAATTGATGTCTTGAAATCAAGTATTCTATGTATTTGATGCGTTTTTCTAGTATTTTTGTATTTCAGGGTATAACTTGCGTATGTAGGAAGAATTCATCAAAATAAGCCTAGGTAAGTGCTTGGCATTGGTTGTACAAAGTTAGGAGCATAATTCAGCAAAGTTAGGAGCAGAATGCAGGTTTTTCCAGAAGGTGCTGGGGCGCCCGCCCAGGAAGCTGGGGCGGTCGCCTGGGATCTGGAGCGCCCGCCCAGAAAGCTGGGGCGGCCTCCCGGGGACATAAAATTAAATACTGAATTTTGCAATCCTTATTCTGATGGACTTCTGAGACAGCTGGTTCTTGTGGGCTTCTATATAAGTAGTTTTCAGAGACGTTTCACAGTGTGGTGGTATTAAGCAAGGAGCAAGGAGAGAAGAAAGAAAACCATTTTATCACATCACAATGAAGAAGAAGAAGCATACATTTCTTGTGATTCTTTTATTCGTTGTAACAGTGGATGCTAGTTTTCTTTACTTTGAATCTTATTACTCTTGTGATGTACTCTGGTTTTTAATAAGTATTTTTATTAGTTTATATTGTGTGTTATTATCATGTTTTCATATGAACCCATAGAACTCATCATGATCATGGGGTCGTAGCGGATTTACTATGGAGTTCTTAAGTTAGTTGTTTAATACCTTGGTGTGTGATGATTGTATGATATCTAGCATAGGTTGTGCTTATTCGTCTTATGTCCGTCGCGAAAATATAAGATAGTGTGTTAATCTCTTGTGAAGCGACAGTGGATCTTGAGATTTAGAACTTGCCATGCTAGCAAAGGTTCATGTATGTGTATGCATGATTAGTGGGTAACTCTAACCGTTTTACTTGCCCTGTGTAGTCATAATAAATAACTCGCGCTTAAATCGTTATGTTGTCAAATTCTGTAGACATATAGGGTCTCAACATAATTGATGCCTATTCAACTTCTATCTTAATTGTGGATGTTTGGTAGAATGGTATTTGTACAACGAAAGTTGGCTTTTATCAGTTTCATGTTGTTCGATTAATATCATCACCATTACATGCTAAGGGTAATAACAATAACTATTGAAGGAAGTAGTAATGAAGTTATGATCTCATGTGTGTTTGATATTGTTAATTCAAGTGTTAATTAAGTATTTTATTCTCGTAGTTAATTATAGTTAATAAATAGTTAATCAACCTAAAAGAGTTATTGTCTTGACATTGAGAAGTAATCATACATTGGTGAGTGAGTGTTAATTAAATAAATTTAGTCTGAGTCTCTATGGGAATGAACTAGAAATTATTCTATATTACTTGCGAACACGTATACTTGCATGAATTATTAGCACGTGTTTTGTGCCTAACAAGTTTTTGGCGCCGCTGCCGGGGACTCGGTGTTAATTTATTTAGTTTACGTACTTGCCATCAGTGGTCATTGGGACTCATTGATTAAGATTCGTTACTTATTATTTCCGGTTGTGTTTCAGGTACTCTAACGAGTGTTTATGCAAACACGTTCTCGTACTCGCAAGAGGACTTTAGATACGGCTGAGGAGACAGACTCGGTTCTTGATATTCCGGAGAAGATAGATTTTGAAGATTCGGATAAAGAGAGTGAGCAGAAAGAACCGGTAAACATGGGTGATCGTATAGTTCCAGCAGATCCAGCTCTTATGGACTTTTCTCAGCCTAAAATTGATGACATTTAGTCAAGCATCATTTATCCGGCTATTGAGGCCAATAATTTTGAAATCAAGCCGGGCACTATTCAAATGGTGCAGAATTCCGTTTCTTTCGGAGGTGCTGCGACTGAAGATCCCAATATGCATATCAGGAATTTTGTCGAGATCTGCAGTACTTTCAAATATAATGGTGTCACTGATGAGGCTATTAAGCTGAGGCTTTTCCCATTCTCTCTTAGGGATAAAGCTAAGGACTGGTTACATTCTTTACCAGCTGGGTCCATCACTACTTGGAAAGATCTTGCGTAAAAGTTTCTGGTGAAGTTCTACCCAATGGCCAAGACTGCAGCTATGAGGAGTTCTCTTACTCAGTTTGCGCAGCAACCAACAGAATCTATGTGCGAAGCTTGGGAGCGCTATAATGAGATGTTGAGAAAGTGTCCATATTATGGTATGCCTGATTGAATGGTGATCACTGGATTCTACAATAGTTTGGGAGCCCAATCTCGGCCCATGCTCGATGCAGCTTCTGGAGGCGCCTTGTGGGCCAAAAGTTATACGGAGGCCTATAATCTCATTGAAACTATGGCTGCAAGCGAGTATCAAAACCCAACTCAAAGGATGATGCCGGGGAAGGTAGCATGTATTCTGGAAGTTGATGCAGCTACAACTATTGTAGCGCAACTCCAAGCGCTGTCTTTGAAGGTCGATTCTTTAGCCAACTATGGAGTCAATCAGATAGCTATGATTTGTGATCTTTGTGCAGGCTCTCATGCTACGGATCAGTGTTCTCTCGTTAATGAATATGTTCAGTATGTGAACAATTATCAGCGACCGCAGCAGTCTGTGCCAGCTACTTATCATCCTGATAACATAAATCATCCCAATTTCAGCTGGAGCAATAATCGAAATGCTGTTCAGCAACCATATCAGCAAGGTGTAAGTAAACAGTTTAATCCACCTGGATTCATGCAACCTCAGCAATATGTTCAAAGGAAATCATATCCTCAATAAGGAGGTGCTGCTCTACCTTCTAGTGCTGATTTCGAGGAGCTTAAGCTGTTGTGCAAAAGTCAGGCTGTTTCTATCAAGATCTTGGAGAATCAAATCGGTCAAATAGCCAATGCCTTGCTCAATCATCAACCAGGCACACTTCCCAGCGATACTGAAGTGCCAGGCAGGAAGGAAGCTAAGGAGCAAGTCAAGGCTGTTACTTTAAGGTCTGGGAAAGTTGCTGAAGCTGGAAAAGCAAAAGATGGAGAAGCTGAAATTGTACAAGAAGAAGAAAAGCAAAAGGAGAAAGAGGGGGGACCAAGGAAGACTACTGTTGAACACACTCTGCCTGAGGGTAATACAGGGGAGAAACAGCTCTATTCTCCACCACCTTTTCCTAAGAGATTGCAAAAACAAAAGTTGGATAAGCAATTTGGTAAGTTTCCGGAGGTGTTCAAGAAACTTCACATCAACATACTCTTTGCTGAGGCTCTGGAGCAAATGCCTAGTTATGCAAAGTTCATGAAGAGTATTCTTTCAAGGAAGGTGAAACTGGATGACCTTGATACCGTTGCTCTAACAGAAGAGTGCAGTGCTGTACTGTAATAAAAATTACCTCCAAAGCTTAAAGATCCAGGTAGCTTTACCATTCCATGTACCATTGGCAAGTTGTCTTTCGACAAATGCCTGTGCGATTTGGGAGCAAGCATCAATCTGGTGCCATTGTCTATCTTCAAAAAGTTGAATTTTCCTGATCCAAAGCCCACCTACATGTCTCTACAATTGGCTGATCGTCCTATTACAGACCCACGAGGGATCATGGAGGACGTGTTAGTAAAGGTGGATAAGCTCATCTTTCCTGCAGACTTTGTCATTCTGGATTTCGAGGAAGATAAGAAGATTCCCATAATCTTGGGATGACATTTCTTGGCTATAGAACGTACCTTGATAGATGTGCAAAAAGGTGAATTTACTATGAGAGTGCAAGATCAGGATGTGACTTTCAATGTATTCAATGCAATGAAATTCCCTATAGAAGATGAGGAGTGCTTAAAGGTGGATTTGATTGATTCCGCGGTAACTTTAGAACTTGATCATGTGCTAATGGGGGAATTTGACAGTGAAGATGAGGAAGGCAATGAGCAACTACAATATCTAAATGCTTCTTCATGGAAGCGAAAGCTGGACATGCCATTTGAATATCTTGGTAATACTGATCTCAAAAATGCTGAGGGAAAGCTCAAGCCTTCCATTGAGGAATCACCTAATTTGGAGCTTAAACCATTGCCTGAACACTTGAGGTATTTTTTTAGGTGATGCATCTACTTTACCTGTTATTATTGCATCTGACCTTTCAGGTAGTGAGAAGGATAAGTTCTTAAGGATCTTGAGAGAATTCAAATCGGATGGACTATAGCAGATATAAAAGGGATCAGCCCTTCGTACTGCATGCATACAATTCTGCTAGAGGAAGGTAGTAAGCCGACTGTTGAGCAACAACGAAGACTTAATCCTATCATGAAAGAAGTGGTGAAGAAAGAAATTCTGAAGTGGCTGGATGCAGGAATCATATATCCTATATCTGACAGTTCTTGGGTGAGCCCCGTGCAATACGTACCTAAGAAATGAGGTATAACTGTGGTTGCAAACGAGAAGAACGAGCTCATCCCCACTCAAATAGTTACAGGTTGGAGGGTATACATGGATTACAGAAAGTTGAACAAAGCCACGAGAAAGGATCACTTCCCTCTGCCGTTTATTGATCAGATGCTTGACAGGTTGACTGGTCATGAGTATTATTGTCTTCTGGATGGCTATTCGGGTTACAATCAGATTTGCATTGCACCAGAAGACCAAGAAAAGACTACTTTCACATGTCCATTTGGCACGTTTGCTTTTTGCAGAGTTTCATTTGGTTTATGTGGCGCACCTGCCACTTTTCAGAGATGCATGATGGCTATATTCTCTGATATGATTGGAAATAATGTCGAAGTGTTCATGGATGACTTCTCCGTCTTTGGACATTCTTTTTATGACTGCTTGAATAATCTTCGTTTGGTGCTAAAAAGGTGTGTGGAAACTAATTTGGTGCTTAATTGGGAAAAATGTCACTTTATGGTACGTGAAGGCATTATTCTTGGGCATAAAGTCTCTAGCAAGGGCCTTGAGGTGGATAAAGCCAAGGTGAGAGTCATAGAAAATCTTCCACCACCTATTTCTGTGAAAGGAATCCGTAGTTTTCTTGGTCATGCGGGTTTATATCGGCGTTTCATCAAGGACTTCTCGAAGATATCTAAGCCGTTATGCAACTTGCTCGAGAAAGATGTGCCTTTCAAATTTGATGACGAATGCTTGGCGGCATTCGAGACTCTCAAGAAGAGTTTGATACCTGCACCAGTTATTACGGCACCTGATTGGACATAACCTTTTGAGATGATGTGTGATGCAAGCAATTATGCAGTGGGAGCAGTGAAGAGTTTTGAGCACATAAACGCAACGGAAACAGTAATTAAAAACGTAAAAAAAAAAGAATTTTCAAAACCCGCCACAGGATCCATGCGAAAAACATATATTTAATTCGTAGATCAGATTGTTTACCTTAAGAAGCTTTACTAATTGGTTGACTAATGGAGATCCAAAGCTTGTTCAATCACCACGCATCCCGCTCTCGCGATCTACACAAACTCGTGTCTTCTTGCTCTCTCCCTCTTCTCTCTTGGTGGCTAGGGTTTTAGTAAAAGTCCTTTTTCACATAAAAATCAGCCACACAAGAGATATTATATAGAGAGTAGAAAAACGAATAATAACTCTTAACTAATTAGGAGTTATTATTAATTCGAAAATCCTATTTGTATTATAATTAAGTCTCACTTAATTATTTAACAAATAAATTTCATAATTAATATTAGTAAATTTGA
Organism: Apium graveolens; assembly: GCF_009905375.1. Classification (NCBI taxonomy): domain Eukaryota; kingdom Viridiplantae; phylum Streptophyta; class Magnoliopsida; order Apiales; family Apiaceae; genus Apium; species Apium graveolens. Next base: position 7,698,310 of record NC_133654.1, read on the forward strand.
ATAACAATATTTATCTAATTAATTAAGTCATACTTAATTAATATTATAAATAATTTGAATGACTTTAATATAATTTAAATCCAATTTAAATTAAATAATCCTTCAAGCATTCTTAGTGTGTGACCCTATAGGTTATTATTACGTTGACAACAAATTTTAAATCTAATTTAAAATCGTAAATAATGAGCAGCATCTAGTAATACATCATTGCTACCCAAGTAATAATAATTGAATCGGTGATCGATTAAACCTTTTTTGAATAATGTACAATGTAATATAATCCCTTTAAACAAATATTATAGATTAAACTAGAGGCATGTAATGTGTCATCCTCATCATAGTTTAATCCAAGTTTCCTTGATCAATGAGTAGACTATCATATCATATCAACATTTGAGCGTGACCACATATTTCATAGTCTAGCTCACACAAGAGGCCAATAATATCACTCCTAAAATAGGAAGGTTAAATCCCATCTAGATCATTCATATTTATCATACGATTCATAATATACCCAATGTCCACTTTTATCATTACCAGGTCAAGGATAACTTTTAATGGAATTAATGTATATTAATTCTCGTATAGAAATATAATGACTTTAGGTCTAAGGACCATTACATCATTATCACTGTGAGAATTACTTATGACACAACAGACATGTAGAATCTCACATTGGGTCTGTCCAGCACCATGTACATATACATTTGCCCGTGTTTTTGACTTTAGTATCACTATACCTATGATCAATGAGATGTGATCATCAGTCAATAAACACACCAGTCTTAATGCATTATTATTGTCCCTTAATAATAATACTCGACTAGGGACCTTTAGGAATATTGATACTATTCTCATAATCTCATTTCTAAGTCACGTACTTAGAGATATAGAATTGCATATCATATTCCAAGGACATTTATTAATCTAACATTTATATCGCAGTAAATTAAGAATTAATAAATTATAAAAAGAATAATCGATAGAACATAAACATTAATAATCCTAATGTCTTAAACTAAAACATCATAGTGTTGTCTCTAGGGCACAAACACTAACAATCTCCCACTTGCACTAGAGCCAATCACCCATGTATCTAATACTCATGCAACTAGTATGACCATCGTACTTCTGCTGCAACAAAGCCTTAGTCAGTGGGTCTGCAACACTATCATTACTATGCACTTTACATTTATATCTCCTTAATCATTAATCTCATTATAAGGCGATATTTCCCTAGGGACATGCCTAAACAGTCTTCATGGCTGTTTCAAAAAATATCAATATATTCGGCTTCCATAAAATCATCAATGTTCTTGCTGTGAACTATTTAAGCTAACATCAATTATATTTAGACAAAACACAAAATAGACATAAATTTGTAATCATCCTTCTCTGTCCAAAAATTAGGTTCAGAAACTAGTATCAGTGTAACCCTTTACAACCAGTTCCCTATCTTCTCCATACACCAAAAATAAATCTTTAGTCCTCTTTAGGTACTTAAGAATATTCTTAAAAACTATCAAGTGACCCTCACCTGGATTAGACAGGTATCTGATCGTCATGCTCAAAGCATACGAAACATCAGGATAAATACATATCATTGTACACATTATAGATCCAATTGCTGACTCATCTGGAACTTTCTCAAATGGCCCTTATCATCTAATGATTTAGGGGGCAATTATCTTTTGAGATCACTATCCCATGAGACATCGAAACATATCCTTTATTTGTCTCTTTCATCATAAAATGATGTAATAATTTATCAATGTATGTACTCCGACTAGGTCGATTAATCTTTTCAATCTATCTCTATAGATCTTGATCCCTAATATATAGGTAGCATCGCCTAAGTCTTTCACCGAGAAACTATTTCTCAACCAAGTCTTAACAGCCTGTAGAGAAGGTATGTCATTCCATATATGTTATATGTCATCTATATATAATATTAGGAATGTCACATGGCTCCCACTAACCTTCTTGTAAACACATGGTTCATCTTCATTTTGAATAAAACCAAACTCTTTGACCGTTTCATCAAAATGAATATTCATTCTCCTTGAGGCTTGCTTCAATCTATAAATAGATAGAAGTAACTTACAAACTACCTTAGCACGTTATGCTGAGTTTCATGGACGCCTACTCGGGGTACAACCAGATCAAGATGAATCCAAAGGATATCCTAAAGACAGCCTTCATTACCCACAGGGCGGTCTATGCCTGTGTAATGCTGCCTTTTGGATTGACTAACGCTGGAACAACCTACCAGAGGGCAACGAATAAAATCTTCAAAGACCAGATTGGAAGGAACCTGGAATCCTATATTGATGACATGATTGCAAAGTCCACAAGCATCCCCGGTCACATAGGAGACCTAAGAGAATGCTTTGACAACTTGAGAAAATACTCAGGCTCAATCCAGAAAAGTGCACATTCGGAGTAGGGGCAGGAAAATTTCTTGGATTCATGATAAGCAACCGGGGAATTGAAGCCAACCCAGAAAAGATAAAGGCAATCCAGGAGATGAAACCTCCCAGAACACAAAAAGATGTGCAGAAGCTAGCAGGGTCACTGGCAGCACTCAGAAGATTTATCTCAAAGCTAGCTGAGAGATGCCTACCGTTCTTTGACCTTTTAAAAGGAGCAACCAACAAGAAAGAAGTTAATTGGAGCCCGGAATGCCAAAGCGCATTTGAGGAAATTAAAAGGTACTTTTCTCAACCACCTGTATTAACCAAAGCCCAACCCGAGCATCCCCTATCCCTTTACCTATCAGCAGGGGCCTTGGCAGTTGGAGCAGCCCTGATCAGGGAAGAGAATGGCAAACAACAACCAGTTTATTATGTGAGCCAAGTGCTAAAAGATGCGGAGACCCGATACCTAAGGCTAGAAAAGTTTGCTTTTGCCTTGGTCACAGCATCCAGGAAGCTCAGGAACTACTTCCAGGGAAGGGAGATCCGGGTGGTAACTAACCAACCCTTAAGGAAGATAATACATAAGCCAGATATCTTAGGAAGATTGGTAAATTGGGTGGTTGAGCTAAGTCAATTTAATTTGAGTTTCATTCCAAGAACAACAATCAAAGCCCATGCTCTAGCGGATTTCATCATAGAATGCAACTTCCCGGAAGAAGAGCCTGTGCCCATGAGCGTTGACCCTGAGAGAAATATCGATCAAGACACAGGAGCCTGGGCTCTCAAAGTCGATGGTTCCTCAACAAATGAAAGATCAGGAGCCGGGCTCATCCTAAAGAGCCCTGAAGGATTCACAATCCAAACAGAAATCTCCTTTGGCTTTTCAGCAACAAACAACCAAGCGGAATATGAGGCCCTAATAGCAGGATTGAAGCTAGCCAAAACCCTTAGGATCCAGGATCTAAAAATCTACAGCGACTCATAGATCGTAGTAAAGCAAACAAACGGCGAGTACATATCCAAGGATCCAATTCTAGGCAAGTACTAGGCTCTGGTCCAAAGCTACCTCGCCTTGATATCAAAAACTCAAGTCATTCAAATCTGCAGAGAGGAGAATTCAGAAGCTGATACACTATCGAAACTTGTTCAAAACTCGTCAAATCTGGATTGCTCCGTCTACTTCAAAGAGTTACAGAGACCAAGCATAGAATCTGAAGAGGTCATGGAAATAGACAACAGTCCGAATGGGATGACTCCATTCATCAACTACTTGGAGAAGGGAGAGCTCCCGGAAGATAAAGGGAAGGCTCAAAGGTTAAAAGCAAAGACAACAAAATTCTCCATTGAAGAGGGCATACTCTATCACCAGACCTTCTCATCCCCAATCCTAAAGTGCATTGGCCCGGGGGAGGCACAATACTGTCTGATGGAAGTTCATGAAGGGATATGCGGGGATCATATATCCGCAAAGGCCCTAGCTCATAAGATCATAAGACAAGGGTACTACTGGCCAACTATTCACCATGATGTAATAGATTTTGTGAAAAAATGCAAAGAATGCCAAATCTTCAGCAATGTCACCCGGATGAGCCCAGTCCTACCCTCTTCAATCTTGTCACCAATCCCCTTTGCTGTATGGGGCATTGATATCATGGGACCCTTCCCCAAGGACAAAGGAGACCTCATGTACTTGCTAGTATCCATCGATTACATGACCAAATGGGTATAAGCAAAGGCCATGAGAATGATAAACCAGCAAGACTGCATCAAATTTATGGACAACATCTTGATGAGGTTCGGGATCCCCAGAGTACTGGTCTCGGATGATGGGCCACAGTTCGTTGGATCGGAATTTGAATCCTACCTTCAAGAGCGGGGTATCCGACACAAGAAATCATCTGTAGCCTACCCTCAAGGGAATGGCCAAGTTGAAGTAACCAATCGAATACTTCTCCGGGGGATCGAGAAGAGGCTCAGGGAAAGCAAAACCAAATGGCCAGAAGAGCTTCCTAATGTACTCTGGGCATACAGAACAAGCCCCCGAACAAGCACATGAGAAACCCCCTTCAAACTGGCTTATGGAACTGAAGCTATGCTACCAATCGAAATAGGATCCCCCTCCCATCGAGCAATCAATTTTGATGAAATAGCAAATGAGGAGGGGCTCAGAACAAATATTGAGCTAATTGATGAAGTCCGAGACCAAGCGGTGGCAAGGATGGAGAAGTACAAGGAAAAAACTAAAGAGCACTTCAGCAAGAAGTCCCGGGTCAGAAACTTCCAAGTTGGAGACCTGGTTCTTCGAGACACGGAAGCCTCAGACCCTACCAACACTGGGAAGCTAATGCCAAGGTGGGAAGGCCCATACAAAGTCAAGGAAGTTCTAAGGCCAGGAACATACAAGCTTATGAATATGGATAAATCCGAGATCCTAAACACTTGGCATGGACTCAGGCTCAAAAAATTTTACTAGTAGAAGAAGCAACCAAAAGCAACCAAAACTTGTAGCCTATGGCAAGCAACCGATCTATGATCCTATATTTTGTATGAAGAAAATTTAAAGTCAATGAAAAGAAATTTCCTTTCTTAGAAAGTTATTACTTTTAAATTACTAGTAAAAAAAGCAAAAAATAATCCGGATATAGTCTTATAACCGGGTTTGAAGCAAAAAACAAAAGCAACCACTATTTGCTTAGAAAATTTCTAAGTAAATAGAGCAATCATCAATCCGGATATGGTATCATACCCGGACTGAAAGCAAATTCAAAGGCAAAAAATCAACCCGGATAAGCATTCGAATCCGGGTTGAAAACAACCATTACGTACTCAGATTATTTTCTAAGTACATAAAGAAAATAAGCAAACATCAATCCGGGTTGGTATCATACCCGGATTGAAAGCAAATTTAAAAGCAAAAATCAACCCGGATAAGCATTCGAATCCAGATTGATATACCATACGAAAAGCAAAGTCAACCCGGATAAGGCTTCATACCCGGAACAATCCGGCTATAAACCCGATCTGGGTTGGGGGACATATCCACAGTCCGGATTAAAAGTCAGGATCCGGATTGCTCATGAAAGCAAAAATTTCCGGATGGAGTATCCTACCCGGACAAGAAGAAAAGCAAACATTTTCTAAAACGGAAGGAAAGTACAAGGAAATGGAAGTAAAATTTAAAGCATAATCCGGATTGCCATCAATCCGGAACCAATCCAAATATTACAAATAGTTCAAATTCAAATACGGAAATCGGAAATCCTAAGAAACAAGAATTACATGGGCAAGGCCCGAAAAGCTTAACAAAGCTGCACCAGATCTAAAGGAAGCTGGGGCTGGGGCCGTCATAAGGTTCCGGTTCCCCCTTACCTTGTTCAACAGCTGCCTTGGCCGCCAGGAATTATTGGATGAAGTTGTCCCAGGAAGCAAAAGGGTCGGTTTTGATGTGACGTTCAGCAACAATCCAGGATCTGCGAACCTCGGGCACCCCGGCTTGGGCAACCTCAAAGTCATACACATCACTGGCCTTGAACTCGGCAATTATGGCTTCCTTATTCAAATCTTCCTTAGCAGCAAGTTCGGCCTTCAGCTTCTCCACCTCCTTAGCAAGACCATCAGCCCGGTCCTGCTATTCCTTCAGTTTCTCGTTCAATCCGAATTCCACCGTCTGAAAGCTCTCCCGGGCCTTGTCCAGCTCATCCTTCAAGTTATCAGCCCGCAACTTCTCAAACCTAGTCCGGTTGTTGGCCTCCCGGATCTCTGTAAAAGCAACATCCGAACATATGGATATGGCACTCCCGAGCTGAGAAAAGACAAAAAAGAAACTAAGTACAGAATAAATTGGGGGGCACAACCCGGAACTAAAACCATAGAAATTTATTTACCTGCCCCCACTGCCCGGTTACCCTCTTCAAAGAAGCAGCCATATTATATCCTTCAACTTCCTCCCAGTCTTCCTCAGAGGGGATACTAGACATGAACCCGGCTAGGTCGACTAAAGTCTTGGTCTTTATCTTCACAGCACCCCCGTCCGGACCTTTTCCTTCAGAGTCGCAGATGACCCGGTCAGAGACAACAGCTTTGCCCCGAGGGGCTTGCCCGGAACCGACTTTCTCTTTTTAGAAGCAGGGGCCTCATCCCCGGAAATCTCCTGGACATCCGGTTCATCAGTCAAGGGCACATTGGCCGGATCGACCACATTCTGGGGGGCAGAAGATTCAGCTCCCCCCTCAGCATCTGCAGACCCAGATCTGGATCCGGGAGCTCCCTTAGAAGTCTTGTAAGCCAAGCCCGAGGAGTTGAAAGCAGCAGCATAAGCGGAAGAAGACATATTACCCTGAAGGAAGGATTGTAATGCGGAAAACCTGCACAAGAGGGAAAAGCAACCAAGTCAAAAAAAGAGAATATTAAACGGTCCGGATCAAGCAAGCAAAATTATAAGGTTTATAAGGCCAAGATCCAGATCAACAAGCGAAGCAGTAAACCCATATCAAAGGCCAGAAATAAGGCTAAGATCCGGATCAACAAGCAAAGAAAGTGATCCGGACCAAGGGCAATCACTATATCTAAACAAATTACAAGGCATATAAGGCCAAGATCTGGATCAACAAGCGAAGCAGTAAACCCGGATCAAAGGCCAGCAAATAAGGCTAAGATCCAGATCAACGAGCAAAGAAAGTGATCCGGACCAAAGGCAATCACTTTATCTAAACAAATTACAAGGCATATAAGGCCAAGATCCGGATCAACAAGCGAAGCAGTAAACCCGGATCAAAGGCCAGCAAATAAAGCCTAGATCCGGATCAACATGCAGTTCAGTAGACCCGGACCAAAAGCGAGCATTTTACCTAAACGAAATAAGTTAATTCAAAAAAAGAATAGAATCCGGATCGACAGGAAAGGAAAAAACCTGGATCGCTGTGCAACTTACAGCCGAGTTAAAACAACAACTTGTGATTCATAAACGTATCCCGGGTCGGCTAAAACCCGAGGCAGTCGTAAAATCTCTTAATCTGGGTAACGGCCTCCCCTTCCAGGATCGCGGGATTAAACTTGGTCTTAACGCCCCAAAGGGTGAAATAAGGCAGGAAAGTTAAGTCAAAACCCTTCAGCATTATTAATTCCCCGTTCCAGTGCTTCAGGGAAGTCTGATGCATAACCGGTTTGGCTCCACCCGGGCCATAACCGTACTCCACAGCCCGGAATCTGAGTTCATAAAAGGGTTTCTGGCTGGATTTTGAGAGGTAGAAGATTTGATGGAAAAGCTTAAAGGTAGGAAAGAGTCTGGATTTGTTACAGCATGCTATAAACCAAGTCATCGATTTTATACCATTCAGGGTGATTTGCATTGGAGAAATTTTGTATATATGTTTGCATAAATGTTTGATAAACATGTGGCAACGGGGGTTCCACCCGGATCTCAGATGCTCCAGCCAAACCAGGACGAAGCCATCATAAGGATGGTGGTAAATCCTCTCATGAGGAGTCGGCCACCTCCAAGCGATATCGGGAGTTAATTGAAACACAGACGGGATTGCTGTGTCCATGTCAGCCGGGTCAGCCTCCGCGTAGAAATCCTTCAGCTGGTAGTGGTCCCGACTAATCAGAAAAGTAGCAAAACCCTCCTCCAAAGCCCTCTGGTCGTAAACCCCGGGATGGCCATCCTCCTGCTTTTCATACCTAACCCGACCATAATATATAATATTCTCGAGCTCAATGGGTTTTCTGACAAAATGATACTTAATATCGGCCCAACGACCCTCAGGGGTGAAAAGAACCGAGTTTTTCGGGAGCCTCTTGAACCGGAAGCTTGTAATTGTTTTCACGGATCTGGACCCCTTCTTCACCATCTCACCCCGGCTCTGTTCTCTTCCGGAAGAATCCGGCTCACTATCGTCTCCAGAAAAGGATGGGTAGCAGTTAAAGATTCTCCTAGCTTGCTTCTTGGTCCGGACCATATACCTAATAAAATGAAGGTCGGTTAGCCTGTGCCCTACAGATTTTATTTGTTTTGCTAAGCGGTCCGGATCCAGTACGTTATATTAGTTTTACCATAACCTAATGATCTGAACCACCAATGCAAGTCCTACCCAGAAAAACATCAACGATCCGGATCATGTTAACTACAAGCCAAGAAACGTGGAAGCCATGGACCCGAATCCTGATGACAAACACCTAGATCCGGGTCCAAAGCAGCCAAAAACTTAAAACCACATTCATGGACCCGGATCCTGGCGGCAAACACCCAGATCCAGATCCAGAGCAACCAAACACAAATTGAAAATCCTAAGGCATGCAATTCTACCCAAATAAACTAAACCGGATCCGGATCTAATACCCCCCGGGTTCAAAATAAAAACCCTAACCCACAAACAACCACTTCGAGAATCAAAAAGCAAAATATACAAAACAAACATATACATACATATATTTTCCTCAAGAACATGAAAAACAAACCCAAAAAACCCAGCAAAATCAAACACGAAAGCCCAATTTCCCGTGAAAAAAATACAGCAAAACCCGCAGATCTATACATACATAAATAAAAATGAACAAACCCACTACAAAACAAACCAAAAAATACATAAATCTGCCATTAATCCGAAGCATGCAAGAACTCGGAGAAAAAACTACGAGAAATCGAAAAGAAAAAGAGGAGAAAAGAAAATAAAGACTTACAGATTTGTAGCACGGCAGAAAAACGGAGTACAGCGAAAGCGAAGAACAAAATCCAAGCCTTCAAAACCTTGAAAATGACTTCGAAAAAGCTCAGCGACAGGAGGAGAAAATGGCGACTGTTGGTTTTCTTTGTTTGATGTGAATAGAGAATAAAAAGGGAAGGGAACAACTTTTTATAGGGGCTGGGGGAGGGCAACCACCCCTGCCATGTGGCAAGGTGCAATTGGGCCTAGGAGCAGTTACCAAAAAACATATATATACATTTATATATACATATTTAAAGCTCAATAAACCCCATAATCATTATGGGCGATTTTCTAGGAAGGTAACTGTCAAAATTTCAAATTCATGGGAGGGAAAAGGCCGAAAAATATTACAAATTCCTCTAGCTACCCGGATCAAAGGCCCCTACCCAGATCATTATAAACAAGGTTCAGGTTTCGGAGCAAAAATTTCTCGAAGTCAATCCGGATTGGTCTCTACTACACCAGATCCGGATTGGGGGGCAACCAGGGAGCATAAATTTTTTCCAAGCAGCCAAATTCTTCTACCTTAATCCGGATTGGTCTCTACTACACCAGATCTGGATTGGGGGACAACAAGGGAGTATAAATTTTTTCTAATGCAGCCAAATCCTTCTACCATAATTCGGATTGGTCTCTACTACACCAGATCCGGATTGGGGGGCAACCATGGAGCAGAAATTTTTTCTAATGCAGCCAAATTCTTCTACCTTAATCCAGATTGGTCCCTATTAAACCAGACCCGGATTGGGGGGCAACAGGGTGCAAAATTTTTTTCAAGACGCCAAAATTCTTCTAACTTAATCCGGATTGACATCCACTATACCAGATCCGGTAGTGGGACAACCAGGCGCAGGAAATTTTCTAAAGTAACAAAATCCTTCTACAATAATCCGAATTGGCATCTACTACCCCAGATCCATATTGGGGGGCAACAGAGAAGCAAAATTTTTCTCCAAAAGCAACGGCCTTGTAAAAACACTCTACTCCCTCTTCTTAAAAATCTGCATAAAGGAGTGGGGGGCAAATGATAGGGTATAAGCAGCCTGGTTAGGATCCAACCTGAACCTAAATGGTATCATGCTCAATCGATGGACCAAGATCCCCCTCTCCCAGAATAATCAAGTGGAGAAACCAGGCCCGAGGCCAAACCATGACCCAGATCATCTCCCAACCCGGATCCAACCCTGGACCTGGATCACCTGCCTACCAGGATCCAGCCCATGACCTGGATTACCTGCTCACCAGGGTCCAACCCATGACCTGGATCACCTGCCTACCAGGATCCAGCCATTGTCCCGGATCACCTGCTCATCAGGGTTCAACCCATGACCTGGATCACTTGCCAACCTGGATCCGGACCAGGACCAAGATCACCATGAGGGGGGTCCCAGCTAGCACATGCACACTCCACAACCCGCCAGGGAAGGGTATGTGGGCACGTGACGGTGATAACTATCAATAACCAATATATCAGACAAACACGGCGCGTGTCAGAAGGCCGTTAGGACATCCTGGAGGTGGTCTTCCCCTGGACACGTGTAGGCAATCCACCCAAGCCAGGCGTCCTCCGCCCCCCAAGAACCAACGACCCTGATCTAGAGGTAAAACCCCCTAAACCCTACCTTTGGGCTATATATACCCCCAAAGATGAAGGGTTTAGGGGTTAGAGAAAAACACTTTCATTACACACACTCTTATACACTCAGCCTATACACACACAACAACCTTAGTCCTCTCTATCTTCATCTTCCCCAGCCAGCTTCTTGTTCTTGTACTGGAGGTGCCGCGGGATAAAACCCCCCTCCGGTGTTGTTTTACAGGCTCCCAACAGCAGCTACACCTTATTCACACCCAGAAGGTCCAGGAACGGCGTCGGAAGGGGCCGCCCCGCTCACCGGAGTTATCAGATCCCAACGCACAGATCACTGGATCTAATGAGGTTTACTTGCAGGCGCCTAACCCTAACGCACAGACTAGAGTATCTGATGAGGGTCCGAAACCTGTTGGACATATGCCTTCGGGACATGTGCATGTGGGACACACTATCATTGGACAGTTTAGTGTGCCCTTTGGACAGACGTTGGCATGATTCATTCCTCCGATTGTACATGCGGTGCATACTGGTGTGCAGATACCTTTAGTACAGACGTACATACAGACTATCACACTTACAATTCTTGTTGCATCTGTTATGCCAACTGTGCCTGCTGCACATGCTGATAAACCCGAAAAGTTCAACGGAACGAACTTCAAATATTGGCAGCAAAAAGTCCAATTTTATTTGGCCACGCTGCATCTGGATCGCTTCCTGAAGGAAGAGGTACCATTGCTCACTGCTGAGAGCAACGCGTGGAGTGTGTATGCTGCTGATACTTGGAAGCACTCCAACTACATCTACTGCTGATACTTGGAAGCACTCCAACTACATCTATCAGAACTATGTGTTTAATTATTTGGATGACTCGTTGTATAACGTGTATAACTCGAAGCCAACAACTAAGGCTTTATGGGAGACACTTGACCATAAGTATAAAACCAATGACGTTGGGGTAAAGAAGTGGATTATTATCCGCTTTCTTGAATTTAAGATGGTGGATTCTAAGACTGAGGTCAGTCAGGTGCAAGAATTGTAGGTGATCATTCATGCTGAGGGAATGGTCATTAATGAGTCTTTCTAAGTTGCTGATGTGATTGAAAAGCTGCCACCTAGATGGAAATATTTCAAGAACTACCTTAAGCACAAGCTAAAGGAAAAGTTTATTCGAGGAAGTGACGTAAAAAATCTAACGGGGCTAGTATCGAATACAGGTTATGGGTTGGAATTAGATTTATAATATTTCGGTTGGATTTGTTCGTTCGTAAAAATTATTATTTCACGTGTTGGTGTTGTTCTGCTGCGGCAGTGACACATGAGCATATTACGGTGATTCATGCGATACTTAATATGGCGAATATTGATGTCAACTTTGTATGCTGAATTTTGAAGAGAATTCGGAAAGTTGTTAACCCTAATGCATCAGTCGATCAAGAATCAATGAATGTGGCTTTATTGAAAATTTATTTCTTCCTTGGGCCTCTTCTGGTTATATCAGTGGGTGATCCAGAAATGTAGGTTCTTGTGAACCATGTTGGTTGTGAGCCATGAATTTTTTATATATAGAAATTTAGTAATTGAATTTCTAGTGACAAGAACTACGCGAGTTATATAAACCTGATATTAAGACCTTAGAGGTTCTTAATGAATGACGTAAAACCTGCTCAGATGAGAGGTAGTGACCTGATATGTGCTTACTTTCTGGTTTGATAGTAAAACATTGGCCACATGTACTCATTAATGAGTAAATAAAGAAGCTAAATAGAGAGGCATGTGCTCTATAAGTTGAAGATTGAAAACCATTTTTATACGGATAATTAAGATGTAGAGAATCAATAATCGAAAAATTACTGGGTGAATTTGGTTCACAACGTGAATTTTCATGATGCCACTGTAACTTACTCGCATTAATCAGATGGAGTAGATGCAGGCTTGAGTTTTGCTCTAAGAGAGATGCAAAACGATTGTGATCAGTTTAGACTATCACTAAATTTAAGGATATTAGTTACGGAAAGCTAACATTCCTTACACAAGATACCACGGAAGGAAATAGTTGAATTTCCCATTAGCTTTGGAATGTTTTTTGACATTCTTTAAAATATTAAAATTGTGGGGGTATTTGAAATAGAAAATTATTGAATTTTCTATGAATATTGAAATGTAGTGAAACATTTTTGGAAATTATTAAAATGTGGGGATATTTCAGAACTTGATACCAATATCTCTAAAGGAAAGATGAAATCCAAAATCAATTGAGATATTTTGGATGGATATATATAGAATAAATGAGTTTTATGATATTTTGTAAATGAATCTAATTTGTGAGATTCATAAGAATGCAATTATAGAATCAAGGAATACTTCTAATAATGAGCCAGTAGTTCCTTGTGTATCTGTAATTAGAAGACATATGAACGAGCTTATAATTTTTGGGATGAATGTGAGGATTAACCTAAAAAGAGCAAGAGACTTGGAAAATATGTTTGTCCGGAATGTCATGATAGCTCAAAGTTAAACTTCAAATTTTGAAGTGAATTATGCATTTCTCTGATAATTTTTATCAAGAGGACATTGACAAAAGTTGAGAAGTCAATAAACTAAAATTTTCTAGCACGTTAGTAGAAAATGGACTATGTTAATCTCTCTATGTCCTTTGTGGGGGGAAATGATGTTAAGAAATAGAGAGAGTGGTTCTATTTGACAGAATCGTGTTTGAAAATTATATGGATCCTCTTACGAGATAGAAGCCATAAGATTGGTTTTATTTGACGGAATCGTGTTTAAAAATATTTTTATGGATCTTCTTACGAGATAGAAGCCATTGAGACCCAAACTAATTTTCAAATTAGGAAAATGTATATGTGGGTCGAATGAAAGTAAATGGTCATACTGATAGTAAAATTACAGTCAAAGTGATGACCTAATATACTTTAAGAAATATTCTCGAGTTATGAGAATAAGGTTCATCAAGATGATACTAAAATTATCGTATTGTAAAATTTAAAAGTACATCAATGAACATTGAGGAAGTCTTTCCTAGTAGAGATTTGAAAAAATATTATATGTGAACCTGAGGGTTTCTCTGGCCAGAGAAGAGTACAAAGTCTGTATTTTGGTGATCATATTTAGTGAAACAACATAGACACGTGAAAATGGCATATTAAAATTTGGTATTGTTATGATAAACATTGGCTTCAAAATAAACAATATTGTTGCCATTTTGAGGACGCTCAAAATTGGTAACTAGGTGAATGAATATTTCCAATTTAAGGACGTTTAAACTCAGTAATGATGTAAATTGAAATTGCTAGTTTTTGGGACGCTAAAAATTGGTAATATCAATAACGAATTGAAGCCTTGATGAATGATTGGTCAAGTCATTTCATGTCATTTCATAAATGTGAAATATGTCAATATGAGATGTCAAACTGATTCAAAATCAGAGAATTAACAAGTGTGCATGTGTTATTTACATATGATATGCAAGTCATAATTGATTGCATGTGAGTGATCTGATCATTTTGAGAAGTAAAGACAAGAGGATCATTTCTGGAAATCTTGATGAGATTAAAAGTTTTGATTTGAAGATTAAAATCTTCATGACTTTAAAAGTCTTAGATGATGCATGTCACATATCAGTGATGTGACTCTTGAAGAGATCAACGAAGCTCACAAATCTGTTATAGCTAGACTGAATTTGTATATATCCAAGTATATATAAACAAGGATAAGAATGATTGGAACTCTATTGTATTTTTAAATTGTACAGAATCAAATATAGGCTACACAGTTGGTAAACTGAGTAAATGCACGAGTACAATGAAAAATGGTCACTTGAAAGTGATTGTAATGGGATTTAAGGTGTATGATATGTGCTCGTGAGTTTGGACTGCAATACGAGAGATATCTAATTCTACTATGCGGATATAGTATGTAAATTAGATATTTGACTTTAAGAACTTAAAAGTCATTGGTGAATACATTTCACACTTAACAGTCATGTCATGGAAATCATAAACTTAGCTCGATTCATTATGGAATATGAGTCTGGTGCATAAGATAAATGCACGTAAAAGGCTGAAATAGTAGCCACTTTGTAAAGGATATTCCTAAATGACAAGAAAATGTGTCTTTAATATGCATTATGCAAATTGGGAGATCATATTATTTTGCGTGCAATGGTATGTATCACATCTACGATGATGACATATTACCATTAAACAACTATTCTCAACGAGAATTATCATGATGGACTATGTTAAGTTATATGCTAATGTTGGATCCACTAATTAGATGGTTAAACTGAGTGAGTATGGTTAAGCCAAGAGAATCTAGTTATATCGATAAATAGTTGTAAAATCATCGAGAGGGATGGGCCTAGCCTATTGCTTAATGGGCATCATGGTGGACACTCAATCATTGCTGACTAGAGATCCCAAAAACTTGGTTCAATGGGCCAACTAAATCATGATGACCAAATCACTATGGGGTAACCCCTGGCCTATTCCTATGATGAGGAAACAGTGAGACCTGTATGGTACGAGATTAAGCCTTTGAGCTTTTAATGATCTTTTGGCGAATACATGGAGTTCAGGAGTGAACGTATGGAATTCAGTTGAGTAAACGCGGGTTATTATATAAGATAAAGATGATCTATGTGGGAGAGAAGTGGGGCCACTTTAAAGGAGAAATTTCTTGTCCAACTAATCAAGAATTTTTTTAACCAAATAATCTATTTGCTAGTTTCAGAGATATCCATATATTCTAATTATGTGGTTGAAAGAGCAACACTTTTTTGAAATCGAGACATCCAACTAACTGCGGTGCCAACCAAAGTGAAAATATAACCCATTGTACTTCTTCTTCAATCTAAACATCTACTCAAATCTGTATCAGAGAACCCTTCCAAGATAACATCTTTCTTACTGAAACATAATGCAACCTTGGATGTGCCTTTCATGTAATGTAACAAACACTTGACTACATCCCAATCTCTCTTCCTGGATTACACATAAATCTTCATTCTAGCATATATTAAACTGCCAACTGCAGACGCATAAGGAACTTTAGCCATATCTTTCTTGTCTTCATCTGTTTTATGTGATTGCTTCTTCGTTAGATTAAAGTGAGTCATCAACGGTGTTCTTCTGGCCTTCGCATCATAGACACTGAATTTCCATAACAATTTCTCAACATACTTCTCTTGAGATAATTTCAAAGTACCTCCAGATCTATCCATTATGATGCTCATACTAAGTATCTATTTTATTGCACCCATATGCTTCATCCTAAACTGCTCAGAGACATCTGTCTCTTTAGTCTGTTGGGTTCTCTCATTTTTATCCTGCTATCAACAAGTCAATAACATACAACAATAATATGATATAAGATGAATCAAACTATTTAAAGTAACAACAATGATCGATTGCACTCCTCGTGTACCCATTCTTCATCATAAAGCTGTCAAACTTCAAGTACCATTATCTTGGTGCTTGCTTCAAACCGTACAAGATTTTTATAAACTTGTAAAGAAGGTTTTCTTTCCCAGCTACCTGATATCCATCTGGCTGAACCATGTAAATTTTATTCCTCAAGATCACTATATAAGAACACGATATTTACATCTAGTTGCTCTAGATGTAACTCATCTGCATCCAAAATACATGATTAGTGGCATTTTAAACCACTTAGAACGTCTTATAATGACTTGAATTGATGTCTTGAAATCAAGTATTCTGTGTATTTGATGCGTTTTTCTAGTATTTTTGTATTTCAGGGTATAACTTGCGTATGTAGGAAGAATTCATCAAAATAAGCCTAGGTAAGTGCTTGGCATTGGTTGTGCAAAGTTAGGAGCATAATTCAGCAAAGTTAGGAGCAGAATGCAGGTTTTTCCAGAAGGTGCTGGGGCGCCCGCCCAGGAAGCTGGGACGGTCGCCTGGGATCTGGAGCGCCCGCCCAGAAAGCTGGGGCGGCCTCCCGGGGACATAAAATTAAATACTGAATTTTGCAATCCTTATTCTGATGGACTTCTGAGACAGCTGGTTCTTGTGGGCTTCTATATAAGTAGTTTTCAGAGACGTTTCACAGTGTGGTGGTATTAAGCAAGGAGCAAGGAGAGAAGAAAGAAAACCATTTTATCACATCACAATGAAGAAGAAGAAGCATACATTTCTTGTGATTCTTTTATTCGTTGTAACAGTGGATGCTAGTTTTCTTTACTTTGAATCTTATTACTCTTGTGATGTACTCTGGTTTTTAATAAGTATTTTTATTAGTTTATATTGTGTGTTATTATCATGTTTTCATATGAACCCATAGAACTCATCATGATCATGGGGTCGTAGCGGATTTACTATGGAGTTCTTAAGTTAGTTGTTTAATACCTTGGTGTGTGATGATTGTATGATATCTAGCATAGGTTGTGCTTATTCGTCTTATGTCCGTCGCGAAAATATAAGATAGTGTGTTAATCTCTTGTGAAGCGACAGTGGATCTTGAGATTTAGAACTTGCCATGCTAGCAAAGGTTCATGTATGTGTATGCATGATTAGTGGGTAACTCTAACCGTTTTACTTGCCCTGTGTAGTCATAATAAATAACTCGCGCTTAAATCGTTATGTTGTCAAATTCTGTAGACATATAGGGTCTCAACATAATTGATGCCTATTCAACTTCTATCTTAATTGTGGATGTTTGGTAGAATGGTATTTGTACAACGAAAGTTGGCTTTTATCAGTTTCATGTTGTTCGATTAATATCATCACCATTACATGCTAAGGGTAATAACAATAACTATTGAAGGAAGTAGTAATGAAGTTATGATCTCATGTGTGTTTGATATTGTTAATTCAAGTGTTAATTAAGTATTTTATTCTCGTAGTTAATTATAGTTAATAAATAGTTAATCAACCTAAAAGAGTTATTGTCTTGACATTGAGAAGTAATCATACATTGGTGAGTGAGTGTTAATTAAATAAATTTAGTCTGAGTCTCTATGGGAATGAACTAGAAATTATTCTATATTACTTGCGAACATGTATACTTGCATGAATTATTAGCACGTGTTTTGTGCCTAACAAGTTTTTGGCGCCGCTGCCGGGGACTCGGTGTTAATTTATTTAGTTTACGTACTTGCCATCAGTGGTCATTGGGACTCATTGATTAAGATTCGTTACTTATTATTTCCGGTTGTGTTTCAGGTACTCTAACGAGTGTTTATGCAAACACGTTCTCGTACTCGCAAGAGGACTTTAGATACGGCTGAGGAGACAGACTCGGTTCTTGATATTCCGGAGAAGATAGATTTTGAAGATTCGGATAAAGAGAGTGAGCAGAAAGAACCGGTAAACATGGGTGATCGTATAGTTCCAGCAGATCCAGCTCTTATGGACTTTTCTCAGCCTAAAATTGATGACATTTAGTCAAGCATCATTTATCCGGCTATTGAGACCAATAATTTTGAAATCAAGCCGGGCACTATTCAAATGGTGCAGAATTCCGTTTCTTTCGGAGGTGCTGCGACTGAAGATCCCAATATGCATATCAGGAATTTTGTCGAGATCTGCAGTACTTTCAAATATAATGGTGTCACTGATGAGGCTATTAAGCTGAGGCTTTTCCCATTCTCTCTTAGGGATAAAGCTAAGGACTGGTTACATTCTTTACCAGCTGGGTCCATCACTACTTGGAAAGATCTTGCGTAAAAGTTTCTGGTGAAGTTCTACCCAATGGCCAAGACTGCAGCTATGAGGAGTTCTCTTACTCAGTTTGCGCAGCAACCAACAGAATCTATGTGCGAAGCTTGGGAGCGCTATAATGAGATGTTGAGAAAGTGTCCATATTATGGTATGCCTGATTGAATGGTGATCACTGGATTCTACAATAGTTTGGGAGCCCAATCTCGGCCCATGCTCGATGCAGCTTCTGGAGGCGCCTTGTGGGCCAAAAGTTATACGGAGGCCTATAATCTCATTGAAACTATGGCTGCAAACGAGTATCAAAACCCAACTCAAAGGATGATGCCGGGGAAGGTAGCATGTATTCTGGAAGTTGATGCAGCTACAACTATTGTAGCGCAACTCCAAGCGCTGTCTTTGAAGGTCGATTCTTTAGCCAACTATGGAGTCAATCAGATAGCTATGATTTGTGATCTTTGTGCAGGCTCTCATGCTACGGATCAGTGTTCTCTCGTTAATGAATATGTTCAGTATGTGAACAATTATCAGCGACCGCAGCAGTCTGTGCCAGCTACTTATCATCCTGATAACATAAATCATCCCAATTTCAGCTGGAGCAATAATCGAAATGCTGTTCAGCAACCATATCAGCAAGGTGTAAGTAAACAGTTTAATCCACCTGGATTCATGCAACCTCAGCAATATGTTCAAAGGAAATCATATCCTCAATAAGGAGGTGCTGCTCTACCTTCTAGTGCTGATTTCGAGGAGCTTAAGCTGTTGTGCAAAAGTCAGGCTGTTTCTATCAAGATCTTGGAGAATCAAATCGGTCAAATAGCCAATGCCTTGCTCAATCATCAACCAGGCACACTTCCCAGCGATACTGAAGTGCCAGGCAGGAAGGAAGCTAAGGAGCAAGTCAAGGCTGTTACTTTAAGGTCTGGGAAAGTTGCTGAAGCTGGAAAAGCAAAAGATGGAGAAGCTGAAATTGTACAAGAAGAAGAAAAGCAAAAGGAGAAAGAGGGGGGACCAAGGAAGACTACTGTTGAACACACTCTGCCTGAGGGTAATACAGGGGAGAAACAGCTCTATTCTCCACCACCTTTTCCTAAGAGATTGCAAAAACAAAAGTTGGATAAGCAATTTGGTAAGTTTCCGGAGGTGTTCAAGAAACTTCACATCAACATACTCTTTGCTGAGGCTCTGGAGCAAATGCCTAGTTATGCAAAGTTCATGAAGAGTATTCTTTCAAGGAAGGTGAAACTGGATGACCTTGATACCGTTGCTCTAACAGAAGAGTGCAGTGCTGTACTGTAATAAAAATTACCTCCAAAGCTTAAAGATCCAGGTAGCTTTACCATTCCATGTACCATTGGCAAGTTGTCTTTCGACAAATGCCTGTGCGATTTGGGAGCAAGCATCAATCTGGTGCCATTGTCTATCTTCAAAAAGTTGAATTTTCCTGATCCAAAGCCCACCTACATGTCTCTACAATTGGCTGATCGTCCTATTACAGACCCACGAGGGATCATGGAGGACGTGTTAGTAAAGGTGGATAAGCTCATCTTTCCTGCAGACTTTGTCATTCTGGATTTCGAGGAAGATAAGAAGATTCCCATAATCTTGGGATGACATTTCTTGGCTATAGAACGTACCTTGATAGATGTGCAAAAAGGTGAATTTACTATGAGAGTGCAAGATCAGGATGTGACTTTCAATGTATTCAATGCAATGAAATTCCCTATAGAAGATGAGGAGTGCTTAAAGGTGGATTTGATTGATTCCGCGGTAACTTTAGAACTTGATCATGTGCTAATGGGGGAATTTGACAGTGAAGATGAGGAAGGCAATGAGCAACTACAATATCTAAATGCTTCTTCATGGAAGCGAAAGCTGGACATGCCATTTGAATATCTTGGTAATACTGATCTCAAAAATGCTGAGGGAAAGCTCAAGCCTTCCATTGAGGAATCACCTAATTTGGAGCTTAAACCATTGCCTGAACACTTGAGGTATTTTTTTTAGGTGATGCATCTACTTTACCTGTTATTATTGCATCTGACCTTTCAGGTAGTGAGAAGGATAAGTTCTTAAGGATCTTGAGAGAATTCAAATCGGATGGACTATAGCAGATATAAAAGGGATCAGCCCTTCGTACTGCATGCATACAATTCTGCTAGAGGAAGGTAGTAAGCCGACTGTTGAGCAACAACGAAGACTTAATCCTATCATGAAAGAAGTGGTGAAGAAAGAAATTCTGAAGTGGCTGGATGCAGGAATCATATATCCTATATCTGACAGTTCTTGGGTGAGCCCCGTGCAATACGTACCTAAGAAATGAGGTATAACTGTGGTTGCAAACGAGAAGAACGAGCTCATCCCCACTCAAATAGTTACAGGTTGGAGGGTATACATGGATTACAGAAAGTTGAACAAAGCCACGAGAAAGGATCACTTCCCTCTGCCGTTTATTGATCAGATGCTTGACAGGTTGACTGGTCATGAGTATTATTGTCTTCTGGATGGCTATTCGGGTTACAATCAGATTTGCATTGCACCAGAAGACCAAGAAAAGACTACTTTCACATGTCCATTTGGCACGTTTGCTTTTTGCAGAGTTTCATTTGGTTTATGTGGCGCACCTGCCACTTTTCAGAGATGCATGATGGCTATATTCTCTGATATGATTGGAAATAATGTCGAAGTGTTCATGGATGACTTCTCCGTCTTTGGACATTCTTTTTATGACTGCTTGAATAATCTTCGTTTGGTGCTAAAAAGGTGTGTGGAAACTAATTTGGTGCTTAATTGGGAAAAATGTCACTTTATGGTACGTGAAGGCATTATTCTTGGGCATAAAGTCTCTAGCAAGGGCCTTGAGGTGGATAAAGCCAAGGTGAGAGTCATAGAAAATCTTCCACCACCTATTTCTGTGAAAGGAATCCGTAGTTTTCTTGGTCATGCGGGTTTATATCGGCGTTTCATCAAGGACTTCTCGAAGATATCTAAGCCGTTATGCAACTTGCTCGAGAAAGATGTGCCTTTCAAATTTGATGACGAATGCTTGGCGGCATTCGAGACTCTCAAGAAGAGTTTGATACCTGCACCAGTTATTACGGCACCTGATTGGACATAACCTTTTGAGATGATGTGTGATGCAAGCAATTATGCAGTGGGAGCAGTGAAGAGTTTTGAGCACATAAACGCAACGGAAACAGTAATTAAAAACGTAAAAAAAAAAGAATTTTCAAAACCCGCCATAGGATCCATGCGAAAAACATATATTTAATTCGTAGATCAGATTGTTTACCTTAAGAAGCTTTACTAATTGGTTGACTAATGGAGATCCAAAGCTTGTTCAATCACCACGCATCCCGCTCTCGCGATCTACACAAACTCGTGTCTTCTTGCTCTCTCCCTCTTCTCTCTTGGTGGCTAGGGTTTTAGTAAAAGTCCTTTTTCACATAAAAATCAGCCACACAAGAGATATTATATAGAGAGTAGAAAAACGAATAATAACTCTTAACTAATTAGGAGTTATTATTAATTCGAAAATCCTATTTGTATTATAATTAAGTCTCACTTAATTATTTAACAAATAAATTTCATAATTAATATTAGTAAATTTGAATAACAATATTTATCTAATTAATTAAGTCATACTTAATTAATATTATAAATAATTTGAATGACTTTAATATAATTTAAATCCAATTTAAATTAAATAATCCTTCAAGCATTCTTAGTGTGTGACCCTATAGGTTATTATTACGTTGACAACAAATTTTAAATCTAATTTAAAATCGTAAATAATGAGCAGCATCTAGTAATACATCATTGCTACCCAAGTAATAATAATTGAATCGGTGATCGATTAAACCTTTTTTGAATAATGTACAATGTAATATAATCCCTTTAAACAAATATTATAGATTAAACTAGAGGCATGTAATGTGTCATCCTCATCATAGTTTAATCCAAGTTTCCTTGATCAATGAGTAGACTATCATATCATATCAACATTTGAGCGTGACCACATATTTCATAGTCTAGCTCACACAAGAGGCCAATAATATCACTCCTAAAATAGGAAGGTTAAATCCCATCTAGATCATTCATATTTATCATACGATTCATAATATACCCAATGTCCACTTTTATCATTACCAGGTCAAGGATAACTTTTAATGGAATTAATGTATATTAATTCTCGTATAGAAATATAATGACTTTAGGTCTAAGGACCATTACATCATTATCACTGTGAGAATTACTTATGACACAACAGACATGTAGAATCTCACATTGGGTCTGTCCAGCACCATGTACATATACATTTGCCCGTGTTTTTGACTTTAGTATCACTATACCTATGATCAATGAGATGTGATCATCAGTCAATAAACACACCAGTCTTAATGCATTATTATTGTCCCTTAATAATAATACTCGACTAGGGACCTTTAGGAATATTGATACTATTCTCATAATCTCATTTCTAAGTCACGTACTTAGAGATATAGAATTGCATATCATATTCCAAGGACATTTATTAATCTAACATTTATATCGCAGTAAATTAAGAATTAATAAATTATAAAAAGAATAATCGATAGAACATAAACATTAATAATCCTAATGTCTTAAACTAAAACATCATAGTGTTGTCTCTAGGGCACAAACACTAACAATCTCCCACTTGCACTAGAGCCAATCACCCATGTATCTAATACTCATGCAACTAGTATGACCATCGTACTTCTGCTGCAACAAAGCCTTAGTCAGTGGGTCTGCAACACTATCATTACTATGCACTTTACATTTATATCTCCTTAATCATTAATCTCATTAATAAGGCGATATTTCCCTAGGGACATGCCTAAACAGTCTTCATGGCTGTTTCAAAAAATATCAATATATTCGGCTTCCATAAAATCATCAATGTTCTTGCTGTGAACTATTCAAGCTAACATCAATTATATTTAGACAAAACACAAAATAGACATAAATTTGTAATCATCCTTCTCTGTCCAAAAATTAGGTTCAGAAACTAGTATCAGTGTAACCCTTTACAACCAGTTCCCTATCTTCTCCATACACCAAAAATAAATCTTTAGTCCTCTTTAGGTACTTAAGAATATTCTTAAAAACTATCAAGTGACCCTCACCTGGATTAGACAGGTATCTGATCGTCATGCTCAAAGCATACGAAACATCAGGATAAATACATATCATTGTACACATTATAGATCCAATTGCTGACTCATCTGGAACTTTCTCAAATGGCCCTTATCATCTAATGATTTAGGGGGCAATTATCTTTTGAGATCACTATCCCATGAGACATCGAAACATATCCTTTATTTGTCTCTTTCATCATAAAATGATGTAATAATTTATCAATGTATGTACTCCGACTAGGTCGATTAATCTTTTCAATCTATCTCTATAGATCTTGATCCCTAATATATAGGTAGCATCGCCTAAGTCTTTCACCGAGAAACTATTTCTCAACCAAGTCTTAACAGCCTGTAGAGAAGGTATGTCATTCCATATATGTTATATGTCATCTATATATAATATTAGGAATGTCACATGGATCCCACTAACCTTCTTGTAAACACATGGTTCATCTTCATTTTGAATAAAACCAAACTCTTTGACCGTTTCATCAAAATGAATATTCATTCTCCTTGAGGCTTGCTTCAATCTATAAATAGATAGAAGTAACTTACAAACTACCTTAGCAAACTTTGGATTGATAAAACCCTCAGGTTGTATCATATATACATCCTGTTCAAGGCTCCCATTTAAGAAAGCAGTTTTGACATCCATTTGCCAAATCTCATAGTCAAAGTAAGCAACTATTACTAACAAAATCCTAATAGACTTGACCATAGTAACCGATGAAAAAGTCTCATCATAGTTTATACCATGAATTTGTTTGAAACCCTTTTGCCACTAGTCACGTCTTATAAGTCTGTACTTTACCATCCATGTCAGTTTTCTTCTTGAAAACCCACTTGCACCCTATAGGTTTTACCCCTTCGAGTGGATCAACTAAAGTCAGTACTTTAATTTGATACATGGATTCCATCTCGGATTTCATGGCCTCTAGCCATCTCTTGGAGTCTGAACTGTTTATACCATCTTGGTAGGTGAGAGGCTTATCATTATCCGTAAGCATCATATCACCATCTTGAGTCAAAAGAAATTCATAATTTCTCCCGGGCTCATGATGAATCCTACTAGATCTACGAATAACCTGTGTTTCTTGGACATGATTACTTTCAACATTTTTTGATGTACATCCTGATCTTATTCCAACTCTGGTTCAATATTATCATATGGTTCTCGATCTTCATCGAGATGTATTATCCTCCCACTGATTTTCTTAGAAAGTAGTTCTCCCCTAAGAAATACAGCGGCACTTTGTTCCCGGAAGGATTATAAAAACTAAACCCTAGTCTCACTTGGGTATCCCAAAAAATAGCATCTATCTAATTTTGATCCAAGCTTGTCAGAGGCTAAACGTTTTACAAACGCTTCACGTCCCCAAATTTTCATAAATGACATGCTTTGACATTTATCACTCTATATCTCATACGGAGTATTTTGAACCGCTTTAGTCGGAACTTGGTTAAGTATATATGCAGCCGTTTCTAGAGCATAACCCTAAAAACTGAATGGAAGATCCGCTTGACTCATCATCGATCGCACTATGTCCAACAAGGTACGATTTCTCCTCTAAGAATCTCTATTCCATTGAGGTGTTCCAGAAAGAGTAAGTTTTGATACACTATCACACTCTTTCAAGAAACTCTTGAAATTGAGGTTTAAGTATTCTCCTCCACGATCTGATCGTAAAACTTTTATACTTTTCCCTTGTTTTCTTTTCTACTTCGACCTTATAATCTTTGAACATTTTAAAAGAATCGGATTTGTTCTTCATAAGAACCACATATCCATATCTACTGAAATCATCAGTAAATGTTATGAAGTAGTATTAGCCCCCTTGCCATCGTACGCATTCGACCACATACATCATTATGTATAAGTCATAATCGTTCGGTGGCCCTTTCACCTGATCAGGTAAAAGAAGCTTTAGTCTTTTTTCCAATGAGACAAAGTTCGCATCTTCCGTATGATTCAAAATCAAACTTATCCAAGTATTCATCTATATGTAACTCAGAAATGCGTTTCTCATTAATATGGCTTAACGGCAATGCTAGAGGTAATGTTTGATTTGAGTCAACTTAGAACATATAAATTGTTAACTAATTGTGCAACATTATAAGTCTTATCATTGAAATAGAATAAACAACTATTGTTTATTTAATTAAAATGAAAACCTTTCTTGTCCTGACAAGAAATTGACTTAATGTATCCGCTAAAGGCAGGCACGTAATAATAATTTATCAAGTTCTCAATCTCGCCTTATGGGCAACATTAGGTATAGAGTTCCTTCAACTAGAGCAATAACTTTTGCTCCAATTCTAACCCTATACTTGAAGCTTGACCATTGCTAGTCTTCTTCTTTAGATCTTCCAAATAAGCTCGATAATTTAACTTCCATTCATCCAGTTATTTTCACAGAAATGACAATCATCTCCTTTAGCTACACCACTATTAGCCTTCAAAAGCACTTTGGGATTGGAATTTGTTTTGGCACCAAATAAAATCAAATCGTCACCTTGCCGATCCACTTTCCTTTCCCATTTGCATTCCATGTGTACATCATCAATATGGACGTAATTCATGCCTTTACCGTGTTATTTTCAGCAGTTCTAAACATGCTTAACAACTCAGTGGGTATACTGTCTATCTCATTCCTTTTGTTCTTAACAAACTAAGAATAAAAGTTGTTCAAAGATTGTTTAATCAAATTAAGCCGAATCTCTAGACTATTCTTGAAACCCAAAATATCAAGGTACATATACCTATCATCTTTAGAACATGTGGTTCAACCGGATATCATTCTCTCATTAATGCAAAAGTATGGTGCCTTATTATTGTCAAATCTTTCTGACGAGCCTATCCTTCAAACATCCTTTGAAGGTGCTCAATCATATCATAAGCATCATTATGCTCTTGTTGCTTCTAAAGCTCAGCACTCATAATTACAAGCATGAGGCATGAAACATCAGTTGCATAATCAATTTGCTTCTGGTAAGCATTTTGTTCAACACATGTTTCATTCTCAGCTAGAAGAAATAAGGGAGGGGTTTGAGTGACATCCTTGAACCTGAGGACAATCCTCAAGTTCCCGTGTCAATTGAGAAAATTATTTCATGTCAGCTTGTCCTTCTCAGGGACTATTACATAGAGAAGTTATTTATGTTATTTTTCATTTGATATCTACAATATTAAAATGCATACAATGACTTAGTCTACAGATGATCATTAAATTATGTTCAAGTAATTATTCATATATATATTCACAATATATATCTTCCACTATTTTTATCAAATCAATAGCCCTAACTATTAATTCGGAAAAAATATCTTCTATATCATTTCTAGTGAGCCAAGATCCATATTTCACCACGCGTTAGGTCAACTTTGGCTTTTCTCCTAAAACATGATTATTTAGGTAGACAACATCTATCAATTATATCAACAATATAACTCTTGGATAGCTTGGTGGAACAACATTTGTTCATATTTATCTAATAAATCTCGCCAAACTCTATGCCTCTAAGTTCACAATCCTATTGTGGTAACTTAGTTAAGTCAAACCCAATAGTCAAAAAGTATCAATATACTTCAACACATCTCCCACGATAGATAGGAGTACTTCGCTTTGGCGAACCCACTCCTGGTCGATCTGGGGGTTAACGCATTGGACTCATTGGAAATCATCTGATCAACTTAATATTAACTTTAGGGTTTTGTTAATTTTAAAACGATCATGATCCCATCATAAAGAGATTCCCAATTTTTCCTTGAATAAAATACTTCAAATCAATATTCGTCAATGGTTTGATTTCCAGGTAGTGAGGGAGTCACAACGGTCTCGCTTAAAACCCACAACCTTACAAGTTTAATAAACTTACTTTTGACAAAATCGCCCCATGTTAGAAATAAAGAAAATTTGTATTTTATTCCGTATTTCATAAACACGAGAATCTCATAATCATTTGTTCATTTTAAAATCTTGAGTCGTTACAGATTTTATCTTGTTTAGAAAGCATGACATGGGTGTCGTATCTAATACATGCATCCTTAATCTAATTAAGCATGCATCTTTATAAACTACTCTACACATACATTCATTATATGCTCATATATATGTAAAGTGCAATAAATAAACGTGGTTGGTTATGGCTTTATCCTATGTGATCTTCATCAAGCTAATGACAAAAATCTAGGTCAATCTAAGGTGAAAAATAAATACAGGCTAACTATTACATGTCTTCTTTCTTGTATTGCTTCCTTGGATGGCCTCCATGTGAGATTACCCTTCCTTGATCTTCAAATCTTCATGTCTTCATGTACATTACACGAATGAAAAATAAAAACTAATCCAATGTACTTACAATAAGAACTCGAGTTACATTCGAGATTTAATAATTACAAGATCAAACGACATGCAAGCCGTATTTAAAAAACCAAAACCATTATCCTAAGGTCATAAGCCATAACCATCCACCATGCTCAATTAACACATAAGAACATGTTAAAACACATAATATGATCTTAACATATCATACCCATCATGATCTAATCATAAAAACCAAATATAGCAAAAATCAGAAAATTCGAACTTAAATCTGATAACATTAAATCGCAGATTACAGGGTCTAAACGACGTCAAACGCCTTATAGATCAGTTGATAATAGCTTTAGCTATCTGTTTTGTTCAGATGCTCGATTCAATATGAAATAGCATATTCGTTCGCCAAAATTGGACAACAGACCCAGATTTCAGCAAATCCGCTGCATCCGATTCAGAATCGTATCAAAAATGATTCTTATAATAAGAACAAACACAAAACATGTATATATCAGTATATATACAGATTATATAATCATCATATGATTATACAACTCTCATGAATATCACATATTCAAAATATATATATACATACACACTATATAAACATAACAACATGTAAAACATACAAAATCGCATACATAACATTCATGGAATATTGTATACATGTTATCATCATAAAACCAGTAAACACATAAACGAATTAAACACTTTTTGCAAGTAGCTCTGATGCCATTGAAGGGTTTCGAGCACATAAACGCAACGGAAACAGTAAGTAAAAATGTAAAAAAAAAGAATTTTCGAAACCCGCCGCAGGATCCATGCGAAAAACATATATTTAATTCGTAGATCATATTGTTTACCTTAAGAAGCTTTACCAATTGGTTGACTAATGGAGATCCAAAGATTGTTGAATCATCACGCATCCCGCTCTCGCGATCTACGCTCTATCGGTATCCACACGAATACTTGAACTCAAGGATTGGATGTGTACTAGCACAAACTTGTTTCTTCTTGCTCTCTCCCTCTTCTCTCTTGGTGGCTAGGGTTTTAGTAAAAGTCTTTTTTCACACAAAAATCAGCCACACAAGAGATATTATATAGAGAGTAGAAAAACGAATTATAACTCTTAACTAATTATGAGTTATTATTAATTCGAAAATCCTATTTGTATTATAATTAAGTCTCACTTAATTATTTAACAAATAAATTTCATAATTAATATTAGTAAATTTGAATATCAATATTTATCTAATTAATTAAGTCATACTTAATTAATATTATAAATAATTTAAATTACTTTAATATAATTTAAATCTAATTTAAATTAAATAATCCTTCATGCATTCTTAGTGTGTGACCCTATAAGTTATTATTACGTTGGCAACAAATTTTAAATCTAATTTAAAATCGTAAACAATGAGCGGCATCTAGTAATACATCATTGCTACCCAAGTAATAATAATTGAATCAGTGATCGATTAAACCTTTTGTGAATAATGTATAATGTAATATAATCCCTTTAACCAAATATTATAGATTAAACTAGAGGCATGTAATGTGTCATCCTCATCATAGTTTAATCCAAGTTTCCTTGATCAATGAGTAGACTATCATATTAAATCAACATTTGAGCGTGACCACGCATTTCATAGTCTAGCTCACACAAGAGGCCAATAATATCACTCCTAAAATAGGAGGGTTAAATCCCATCTAGATCATTCATATTTCTCATATGATTCATAATATACCCAATGTCCACTTTTATCATTACCAGGTCAAGGATAACTTTTAATGGAATCAATGTATATTAATTCTCGTATAGAAATATAATGACTTTAGGTCTAAGGACCATTACATCATTATCACTGTGAGAATTACTTATGACACAACAGACATGTAGAATCTCACATTGGGTCTGTCCAGCACCATGTACATATACATCTGCCTGTGTTTTTGACTTTAGTATCACTATACCTATGATCAATGAGATGTGATCATCAGTCAACAAATACACCAGTCTTAATGCATTATTATTTTCCCTTAATAATAATACTCTACTAGGGACCTTTAGGAATATTGATACTATTCTCATAATCTCATTTCTAAGTCACGTACTTAGAGATATAGAATTGCATATCATATTCCAAGGACATTTATTAATCTAACATTTATATCACATTAAATTAAGAATTAATAAATTATAAATAGAATAATCGATAGAACATAAACATTAATAATCCTAATGTCTTAAACTAAAACATCATAGTGTTGTCTCTAGGGCACAAACACTAACAAGCAGTTCTTGGGCAGCGCAAGAATAATCTTTTTTCATGTGGTCTACTATGCTAGTAAGACGCCTAATGGAGCTCAAATGAACTACACCACTACTGAGAAGGAGCTCTTGGCTATAGTCTTTAGTTTCGAAAATTTTTGATCTTATCTGCTTGGGACAAAGGTGACAGTATTCACTGATCACGCTGCCATTCGCTATTTGGTTACAAAGAAGAATTCGAAGCCTAGACTTATTCAATGGGTGCTCTTGCTACAGGAATTTGAGTTAGAGATCAAGGATTGAAGAGGTACTGAGAATCAAGTAGCTGACCATCTCTCTAGATTGGAGAATCCCGATTCTGTTTCACATGACAAGACATTGATCAACGAATCTTTTTCGGATGAGCAGTTGTTCACAGTTCAGGAGGAAGAACCATGGTTCGCAGACATTGTGAACTATCTTGTCAGTAATATAATGCCTCCTAATATGAATACAGCTCAAAAGAAGAAGTTTCTACATGAGGGGAAGTGGTATATGTGGGATGAACCATATTTGTTTAGACAAGGAGCTGACCAGATCATCAGGAGATGTATCCTATTCTGTGAGACGGAGGGGATATTACGAGACTGCCATTCCACAGTTTATGGTGGACATTATGGTGGTGAAAAGACAGCAGCTCGTATTCTGCAAGCAGGTTTTTTCTGGCCTACGTTGTTTAAGGATGCACATCAGTTCATTTTAAGGTGTGATCGTTGCCAAAGAGTTGGTAATCTTACTAGAAAGGATGAGATGCCTTTAAATGTGATGCTTGAAGTTGAGGTCTTTGATGTTTGGGGAATCGATTTCATGGGACCATTTGTCTCGTCTTGCAATAATCAGTACATCTTGCTGGCAGTGGATTATGTCTCGAAATGGGTAGAAGTCAAGGCTCTGCCGACGAATGATGCAAAGGTAGTGTTGAATTTTCTTCATAAGCAGATATTCACAAGGTTTGAAACACCACGAGTAATCATAAGTGATGAGGGGTCGCATTTTGCAACCGTAAGTTCACTTCTATGATACAGCGCTACAATGTAAATCATCGTATTGCTACTGCCTATCATCCGCAAACTAATGGTCAAGCTGAAGTGTCTAATAGAGAGATCAAGCGCATTCTAGAGAAAGTTGTTTGTCCGTCGAGGAAAGATTGGTCTTTAAAGCTTGATGAAGCTGTTTGGGCATATAGAACAGCATACAAGACTCCACTTGGGATGTCCCCGTTTCAACTTGTATATGGTAAGGGATGTCATTTACCTGTGGAGCTAGAGCATAAGGCTTATTGGGCATTGAAGAAGTTGAACCTTGATCTAGAGGCAGCTGGGAAGAAGCGAATGCTTCAGTTAAATGAACTGGATGAATTTTGACTTCAAGCGTACGAGAACAACAAAATGTACAAGGAAAAAGTAAAAAGGTGGCACGACAGGAAGCTATCTCCTAAGTCATTCGTGCCGGGGTAACAAGTTCTTTAATTCAACTCTCGTCTACGACTTTTTCTGGAAAGTTGAAATCAAGGTGGTCTGGACCTTTTATCATCAAAACTGTGTTTCACATGGAGCGGTGGAGATTTTTGAGAACGATCCGGGCCAAGCATTCAAGGTTAATGGTCAGAGATTGAAGCATTATTATGGGGACACGACAAACCGAGAAGTGGTTAGTGCCGTTTTATTATCAACTTGATCGAACTCCTCTACGTCAAGCTAATGACGTAAAAGAAGCGCTTCTTGGGAGGCAACCCAAGACTTGAGACTTTAGGAACCTTTAGAAGTTTGTACCATATCCAAAAAACCAAAAAAATTCAGAAAATTGGGTAGAATTTTTTTTTCCAGAAACCCTTGGGGCGCCCGCCTGGAATTCCCCGGCGACCGCCTGGAGTCTGGGGCGCCCGCCTGGAAAGCCCGGGCGGCCGCTCGGAACCATTCTGTCAGAAATTTTTTTCGGCCTCATAAAAAAACCAAAAAAATTGAGAAAAAAAATAAAAAATAAAAACCCACAGCAAACAACCCACAATCCACGTTTTCTCTCCCACAAACCCCACTCCTACTCTAATTTTAAACCTAAATTCCACCCTATATATACATACAACACCTCCATATACACTCCCTTATACTTTCAACTTCAAAACTCTCTCCTACACTCAAAACACAACTCTCAAACACTTTTTCTCAGTTTCAATGACACCTAAGAGATCTCGAAATATTGATAGCAGCAATACCGTTCCTACTGCTAATTCATCAAGGGGAACTGCTGCGAGACCCCGTTTGGTGGATTGGGCTGCTGAAGAGGAATATACTAGGCTTCTGACTAAGCCGATTCTGAAGGAGAGGGGATTTTTACCATCGTGGAGGGATGGTGAGTTATTACCGATGATTACGGAGAAAGGTTGGATTTCTTTTTGTTAGTCGCCGGAGGTGGTTCTAATGAGTGTGGTTCACGAGTTTTATGCGAACGCCAAGGCTGACAAGAATGGGTATACGGTTGTTCGTGGGCTTACTATTGATTATCAGCCTGAGGTGATTCGCCGTGTTCTTGGGCAGCGACAAAGGAAGCCCGAGGAGGAGAACTGGAATGAGAAGACCCCCGAGGATTTTGATTTGGATTTAATTTGTGCTACTCTCTATCAGCCGGGCATGGTGTGGAAGTTCAAAACGGGATCTAATGAGTATCGTTCTTTTTCGGAGATTGTGATGAACAGGTATGCCCGTGCATGGAATGCCTTTAATTGTGCTAATATTTTGCCTACTTCACATGCACATGAGGTTACAGTTGAGCGAGCCAGGTTGTTATGGGGGATTTTGAATGAGGAGTATTATGCGGACCTTGGTGAGTTCATCTACCAAGGGATTTTGAAGTTTTTGAGGAGGAGGACACAAAGCAACATCTCTTATGCATCTACTGTCACGAGACTGTGCAGAGCAGTTGGAGTTCACTGGCCTTTTTATGAGCAGCTGCAGATGCCGGCCGCTCCTATTGACTCATCGACTCTGAATGCGATGCAGGAGTGGACGGGAGGAGAGTTCAAAGAGCATGGTTTGGGATATCGTCTTCCAGGAGGACGTCCAACATCTGGTGCTACTATGGCTAGGCCCAGTCAGGTTCGTGATGAGGCAGGCTCTTTTAGAGCCCAGGAAGGTGCTGGTTCAGGGATGGCTGATGCTCAGTATAGGAGGCTATCGAGGAGGATGAATGCGATGTACGAGTCACAGAGTAGATTTACTTAGGAGCTCACCCTCGCACTTGGGACTGCTTTCAGAGGCCTTGGAGCTGACATCCAGTGGCCCATTTTTGGTGAGGACTCTGCTTATCTGCCTCCTGATACTCCACCCTCTGAGGGTGATGATGATGATTTCTCCGAGTAGGTATACCCTGTGTTCCTTTCTACTACCTTCACTGGGGATAATGAAGATTTTAAGTTTGGGGGTGGTAGTTAAGGAGCATATTTGTGTGTGTGTCATGTAGTTGTATATTCATGATAGTTTAGTTCATATAGTTGCATATTTTTGCCATATATAGTTTTTTTTATTTTATAACTTTATTTATCATATAATTTAGTTCATGCATATACCATGACCCCTTTTGCGTTGCTTTACCGATTGATTTGTGATATTGATGCGAGGGTAGTGATAGCGTTAGAGTAATGTTGAATTGTGTAGGTTGACATGCATGCTAGAAACACTTGTAATTTCATTAAGTCCTAGAGTATGCTTAAGGACTAGATTGTTGTCATGGTTTGATGGTTTTTGGGGTTAAGCTATTGATTATTCTTAGAATTTATGATAGGCTCTTAATCATAAAAGGCATGAAAAGAAAAAATTGGAGTAAAAATTGGAATTCATTGCTAATTGTGGCTAGGCGTCAAATGGCTAGTAGCCGGCTCGTATTTTTATGCGAGTAGTCTAGGGTTGAGCAAGATGGAGCGAAACGCACTTGCTCAGAAATTTGAAAAAAAAAGAATAAAAAAAAGAGAAAGAAAAAAAAAGAAAAAAATAAAAAAATTATGGTTTAACGCATAATTGATCACGAGTGGGCTCTTTGGTATTCGAGTTATTAACTTCTTAGGGGACTTTGTGCCTAGTGACCTAAGGCTTTTATAGTCTGGGATCCGCTAACCTAATGCTCGCTAAATGGATACCATTGTATAAGTCTTTTGTGGACCTCACTCATTGCACAGTCAAATAAGCATTTGTTGTTGTGTTGAATAAAAGCATGATTCCGTAATAAGCTCCAGTGATCTTGAAGTGTTATAAGTCATTTTGTGCCTAGAATTTATTCTTCGTATAATCATGTGGTTGTCTTAAGGATAGTTGAGTTATGATAATTGATCTAGTTTCGAAGCATATCTGTTAAGCATCCGCACACACCACGTTCCTAGTTGAATGTTAGTTTGCATGATTTGATTGATCTTTAGACGCCTAATTGCATTTGTTGAGATGTCATGAGTTGGTTGGTTTAGTCATTGTAAGGGGGATCGCTGCATTTCATGTAGATTGCATTCATGCATATTTTTGCTTTGTTTTTTAGTCTGTGACGATTGAGGACAATCATCGATTTAAGTTTGGGGGTGTGATATGTGGCATTTTATACCACTTAGAACGTCTTATAATGACTTGAATTGATGTCTTGAAATCAAGTATTCTGTGTATTTGATGCGTTTTCTAGTATTTTTGTATTTCAGGGTATAACTTGTGTATGTAGGAAGAATTCATCAAAATAAGCCTAGGGAAGTGCTTGGCATTGGTTGTGCAAAGTTAGGAGCAGAATTAAGCAAAGTTAGGAGCAGAATGCAGGTTTTTCCAGAAGGTGCTGGAGCGCCCGCCCAGGAAGCTGGGGCGGCCGCCCGGGGATGTAAAATTAAATACTGAATTTTGAAATCCTTATTCTGATGGACTTCTGAGACGGCTGGTTCTTGTGGGCTTCTATATAAGTAGTTTTCAGAGACGTTTCACAGTGTGGTGGTATTAAGCAAGGAGCAAGGAGAGAAGAAAGAAGACCGTTTTAGCACATCATAATGAAGAAGAGGAAGCATACGTTTCTTGTGATTCTTTTATTCGTTGTAACAGTGGATGCTAGTTTTCTTTACTTTGAACCTTATTACATTTATGACGTACTCTGGTTTTTAATAAGTATTTTTATTAGTTTATTTTGTGTGTTATTATCATGTTTTCATATGAACCCATGGTGATGATCAGTTCTATCATGGGCTAATCGTGATCATGGGGTCGTAGCGGATTTACTATAGAGTTCTTTAGTTAGTTGTTTAATACCTTGGTGTGTGATGATTGTATGATATCTAGCATAGGTTGTGCTTATTCGTCTTATGTGCGTCGCGAACATATAAGATAGTGTGTTAATCACTTGTGAAGCGACATTGGATCTTAAGATTTAGAACTTGCCATGCTAGCATAGGTTCATGTATGTGTATGCATGATTAGTGGTTAACTCTAACCGTTTTACTTGCCCTGTTTAGTCATAATGAATAACTTGCGCTTAAATCGTTATGTTGTCAAATTCTGTAGACATATAGGGTCTTAACATAATTGATGCCTATTCAACTTCTATCTTAATTGTGGATATTTGGTAGAATGGTATTTGTACAACGAAAGTTGGATTTTATCAGTTTCGTGTTGTTCGATTAATATCATCACCATTACATGCTAAGAGTAATAACAATAACTATTGAAGGAAGTAGTAATGAAGTTATGATCTCATGTGTGTTTGATATTGTTAATTCAAGTGTTAATTAAGTGTTTTATTCTCGTAGTTAATTGTAGTTAATAAATGGCAAATCAACCTAAAAGAGTTATTGTCTTGACATTGAGAAGTAATCATACATTGGAGAGTGAGTGTTAATTAAATAAATTTAGTCTGAGTCTCTGTGGGAACGAACTAGAAATTATTCTATATTACTTGCGAACACGTATACTTGCGTGAATTATTAGCGTGTGTTTTGTGCCTAACAATACATTACTGTTGAGCAAGATTGAAGCTGTATGTATAACTCAACAATATTGGTTTGGATAACTCAAAATAGAACAAAGGACTTTGAAATAATCTATATTCCACTAGAATCAGTACAAATTGTTTATTGGGCATATACACTATGGTTTTGGTAGCTACAGTGAAGAAGATGTCAACAGTGATCCGTATGAAGTTCATTAATATGTTTAGGCATCGGAGGAATAAAGTTGGAGTCATTCGAAGAAGATATCAGGATCAGTGTGAAGACCTCAAGGATTCTTAGTGAAGTTGTTAATATTTGATAGAAGACTTGACAATGATTTAAGAAGATATAGTACGAAGGCCTGAGAGCAAAATTAGTCACCTGTAAACCAGACCATTGCACTAGGTGTCAGTGATTCGTGAAAGGAAACTGAGTATTATCATTAGGAAGATTGTTAAGTGAGAATTTATATCTGGGAATACATGTTTCATGGTTTATACGAAGACTCGGGAGAGAAGACTTGAAGGCAGGATAACTTTGGGATTGCAGTGTTCTACATAAACTAAGTCAAAGTGATCATTACCTTGTAGTAGAACTCACCGTGATCAGTCTATTGCATATCAGAAGCAATATCCTGGAAAATACAGTTCAATATCTAAGTACAGGAACTGATCTTGGTTTGGTACGAGACTCAGGGAATAAACAGGAGCTAAAACAAAATCACAAGTGCATGTATATACACATTGGTCGCCACTTAGCTTGTATGGGAATATTTCTAAGGCAAAAATCACTTCCTAGCCATACTACTAGGTCTTGGTCGCAAGTAAGAAACAAGAAAAAAAAATAGAAATGCTCCCATGTGCAGCTAGGACCCACTGAATCTTTCTTTGGCTTATACAAGGAGCCAAGGTCGCAAAAAACCTCATCCTAGCCCTCCAAGGTCACAAGTTAGTTCCTCCATAGGAGAACAAGTCACAGGTTAGGGCCTAGAGGGAAGCTGTGGTCGCCAGTTAGGGAATCAAGCCAAGAAACTAAGTACAAAACTTCCTCTCTAGCAACCAAGGTAACAAGTAACTCTCCCTTGCTTGTATAGGTCGCAAGTAAACATGAATTTGGCTAAGGCAATTTGTCTTGTTTCCTTGGAGTCGCCGGTAACACTTGGGAATATTTCTGTAAGTCCTAAAATGCCTCCTAGTCACAAGTTATCAAAGAAAAGCTACATTGGACGCAAGTAACATGATTTTTACAGGTTTTCAATTTGAAATACTTGGATACAAATCAGTCACGTAGCTTTTCTTCTCTCTCCAGCCTATCAGTCTATATAAACAATAGATGCAGATTGAAAATGAATCTCTCCCACATTGAATATAACAAAGCTCTTGCAAATTGTATTCAGATTTCTTAAAAGCTTGATTTGACAAGTAGAGGTCATGCCCAATTTGATTCACACTATTTAAAGCCTTAAAAACTTGTAACACTCATTATTTAAAGCTTCTTTGATTGTATTTAATATCATTTGATAAGAGCTTTTATAGCGATTGGGAATTTCGCGATCATTTGATGTCATTTGATAAAAACTTGTTGCATAATAGTAACTGGGAACATTAAGTAACTCGTTCCAGTTTGATGAGTCAGCTAAGAAATTAAGCTGTGTTGTCGGGCCGTCAAGTTTAACGAGACCTGTATTAAAAGGGATTAAAGTGTTTAAGAGTTCGAATGTGAATTATATTTGATGGTCTTGTGTGTTTGCATGATATTTGATATTTACGTGTTCAAATTTGTGTTCGATGGTATTTTAAATAATTTATAAGGATTTTATTGATCTTTAATCATTTTTATAAAATTATAGAAATGTGATTAAGGTGTGAAATTTGCTTTATTGCCTTTAAAATAGTCCAAGAGACTTTTTAAAATTATCAGTGGGATTTATGTGGATGCTTTGATATTTGAAATGATTTTATAAAGTTTAAATTCTATTATTTGGGTTTTATTTATAAAATCCATAACAAATAATCTATTCGCTCAAGAATTTATTTAAAAATATAGGGAGAGAGCTAAATTCATATTCTTTAATTTAAAAATAGTATTGGTACCATTTTCATATATATAAAGCCATTCTATTTGATTATTTGGAGTTTATTGAATATTGAGAATAAAAGAGGAAAAGGAAATAGAATTATGAATTGATTGGAGTTTGCAAATGTCCAAAATACCCCTGCCAAGTGTGGCTATATAAAGCCACTTCTTCCCCCTCTCTTTTCTTTTTACCCGGCCACTCCTTCTTCCTTCTTTCTTTTTTCTTTCTTTCTTTCCTTTCTCTCTCTCTCAGCTTTTTTTTCTCTCTCTCTCTCTCAGCTTTTTTTTTCTCTCTCTCTCTCTCACTCTCTTGTTTTCTTCCAAATCCTCCATTAAAAATCAATCTTATTTTAAGATTTTAGTTCCTTATACTCTAAATATGCATATACGTACTTGCATGTGTGTGTTGTGTGTGTGTTGTTCGGTTTTATCAAGAACCATTCGGTTCTTAATTTTGTAGTTATTTTTGAGTTTGATTCTTTGCAAGGAAGTGATGAAAGGTTATGCATGTTAGTTATCTTGAGTAATTGATGGATAATCGGTGGTTTTTGCACCACCAAGAAGACACCGCCGCCGGCGATGAACTCCGGTGAGTCGGTGGTGAGCTATGATGCCTTGCTGTGCTCTAATAGAATAAAAGAAATTAGTTCGATGGATGCATGTTGAGTTTTGAAAGAAACCGAATGCTATTTTTGGTTTATAAATAATTGGGTTGAATTATTTGTTAAATTAGATGATCATTTACGTTTAGATTCTAAGTTATGTGCTTAAATGGAGTATATTGTTGATTTGAGTGTGTTTATGGGTTATCTGTTACATGCATGTCAAGATTTAGCTTTGCATGTAACTAATTTAGACTCAAAAGGATTAAAAAGATTGGTTATATCTAGAATAATGGATTAGTACTTTTAAAAGATGAGTTTGGTTATAGATTTTGAGTTTCAAATGATTTTTGGTTCAAAATTTTTATGGTAAGGTTTTTTTTGAAAAATGGTTCGAATGTGTGGTTTTGACTAGAAATAAAGTTTATGCTTGATTCTTGAACTTGCATGTTGATTGTTGCTAATTGAGATATGATTTTTTTGAACTTGCATGTTGGTTTTTTACTTGCATGTCAATTATCCGAAAAGAACTTACTTGGTATGCTTTGTTTTGGTTCGAATTTTGATAAGCAAAAAGGAGTAAAAAATGTTTTCGTGTCGTGATGTTTGAATCAATGATTAATTGCTAAATGTTAAGTATAGTTATGATATTAAGGGTGTATGAGTATATCGTATTATGTGTTACGTGATAATACTCGAGTACATAAGTTAAGTGATATCGCGATTTAATAATTAAATATGTTCTTGTGAAGTAGTTATATATTCAATATATATATATATATAACAATGTCTTTATCATACAAGATTGCTAACATTTATAACCAAACTTGTTCTGTATTACCTACTGATTTAAGGTGGTAATCCTATTCCTAGCTTACACTAGTCTCTAATCCCATCTCCACAAAATATTTTCGAACTTTCGTCATTATAAATACTAGTCGATAACCATTGTAATGATTTAATTTATTTAAATAATTTTTAAAGATCATTGTGAGCATTACTCAAAATTGATTATTTTTTAAAGATCATTGTGAACATTACTCAAAATTGATTAAACGATCAGCTAACTCCTAATTCAATTACGATCGGCTAAAGTCAGTAGAAGCAAAATAGCTATTTGATTCAGCTTTACAAGAATTAGCCTCCCTTCTTTCATCCTCTCTACATTTTCAAGTAAATCGAGAGGCTTTCACTGGTTTTCTCCGGTGGAAAGCCCCAACCCCTTCATTCTTTGTTATTCTCGTTAATTTCCTTTCAATAAGACCCAATTTTTTGGGTGTTTATGTGTCTCTCCTCTTGGAGTGTGTGTTTTGTCTTTACTTTTGGAGTGTTTATTATGTATTTATTTAGTCATGCTTGGGTTTATCTGGTGATGGATCTGTTGATGATGAATTTATTGATATTTTTGGTGATTTGCAAAGCCTGTATC
Organism: Apium graveolens; assembly: GCF_009905375.1. Lineage (NCBI taxonomy): Eukaryota > Viridiplantae > Streptophyta > Magnoliopsida > Apiales > Apiaceae > Apium > Apium graveolens. The sequence continues at coordinate 7,738,559 of NC_133654.1, forward strand.
GGATCTGGGATGGTGGTGATTATTGCGAGAGCTTACCTTTCACAACTAAAAATTGTTCATATTTTATGAGTTTACACTTTCGGCATGTCTGGTATCCGGCATGTAGATAGCTGGGGTGCCTTCGGCATGTTTATAGCTTGTGTCCGAAATATAGATAGCTGGGGTCCCGCTTCTCCAATCTCATTCTACGCGATTGGTGTTTCTGAACATTAGGCTCACCATATTTTTTATATGATATGATCAATTGCGATATTGCTATTTTCAGAGATGCTGTTGCAATTTGGATCGCTTGGGATGTCTTTGATTTCGTTTTTAATTTCAAAATTTTTTAAATTCTATGTGTTAAACGATCAGGAAACAAATCATCTAATTATTTTTAGTATGTTATTTGTTTTATCACCTGGTTCTATCGACAGTAGGGGGTTTGTCCCGACTGTACTACATTCAATTTAATGAAAACTTTCTACATTTGTAAAAAAAAAATAATTTTTAAAAGTCATAATAGTATAAGTGTTATGTCAAATTTTCTAATTTTTACTCGAAAATCCAACCCAAAATGAGTATGATATTTGTGTTAAGAATATAATAAAAAAAATAGAATTATTATACAATTTCAAAATTTTTATCATTTTATTTAAATAGACTATTGAGTCATATGGAAAATAGGATTACTTAGTTGAAATCAATAGAAGAAATGTAATTAAAAAATGGGTAAAATAATATATATAATATTATAAGTCACATAGAAGTAAGGGAAGAATAAAAATTATACATATAGAGTTATAATAAATTCAAAAAGCGGTGAAATCAAAAGCTGATGAAACTAAAAAGGTATAATATATTGAATTAGCAATACATAAGAGATTTAGGAACACAAAGGTTAAAGTCAAACTGATGAAACAAAAATAAAACCAAACTTAATAGAATAATAAGACATATAAAAGTATAATATAATAAAAATAAAACCGAACTTAAAAGCACAAGGGTTAAAGCCGAAATGGTGAAACAAAAATAAAACCAGACTTAATAGAATCATAAAATATATAGAATTATAAGATAACAAAAATAAAACCAAACTTAACACAATCACAAGACATGTAGAAGTATAAGATAACAAAAATAAAATAAAATTTAATAGAGTCATAAGACATGTAGAAGTATAAGATATACAAACAGGAATAAAGGGTGTAATCGCGTTGATTCATACCCTGATTACCTTATTTATTTTGTTATCTTATGATCTCATAAACCCCAAGAGAACCTTTATAAACTTTCCTACGTATTGTTTTGATTAACCCAGATTCTTCGATAACCCATGAACCTTATTATGTATTGATATTTAGAACTGTTCTAATTCGGAACTAGTATATTCTGTTGACCATTTGATCAAGATCTTTTATATTGATGCCTGTTTAATTCCAATTCGTTCACTTTCCTTGAATTTTTGAATTGAACTTAAGAATGATTTTTGACTTGAATGAGTCTGAATGATTTCATATTCTTGGTAATGATAAAATGAACTTTGTCAACTTTTCTTACTTCCAACACAAAGGTTTTCCAAACAAATTCTTGATGGATTGGATAAAGACGTAAGAGACTAGTGGGACTAGTCCAGTCACATAAGAAGCTAGCGGGGCTAGTCCAACATAAGGCTGAAATAATGCCATAGGTACCATAACGACCAGATGGAGGTCGGTATGGGCTGATCACCCGTATTATTTTTTTTAAAAAGGATGGATATTCCAATCAAGGGTTTTTTTTATGTTTTGTGAAAGAGAAAATGATATAATCCCTTAAGCAGTTTGCTTCTTTTTAATGAGAGGAAATGAAATGATTTGTATTTTTGTTAAGTTATGAATCCTGTGAGCCCTTACAATTTAACTAGTTGTGAATCTTGAAGCTCGATTAACAGCTTCTTTCAATTGAGAAAATCTTTTATAATCTTTCTAATGATTTGTGATGAATGTCGGCTTTCTCCCAATCTTGAGCCTTAAGTCCTGAAAGCCTGAAACCTTTTTATTACCTTTACTTAGCCAATCACTGCCACCTAGAAATTGAATGTAGAATGTCTCAGATTTTTGATATTGACATTGTGATGTGGAACTGTTTATATAGTTACTTTCTGAGTTTCTTTGCTCATTTATTTGCTTTGATCTAACCATGGAAGTTAAGCAAGAAGATGGCCAGACTTAGGTGCACCGCTTGCAAGAGTGTTCCTGGCGGTCCCTACCGGGTTGTAGGTTTCCAGATGCCAGAGTAGGTAGTTGTTCTGTGTGAGCAAGCGAGTTAGTTTGAAGGGCTTTTATAGTTGGTTCAAATACAATGGGTTATCTATCGATTCCATGTCGGAATCGAATAAATTTGATCTTAATTATATTTTGGGTTGTTATATATTTATTCTGGTTGGTAGTTGTAATCATGTCTCATACTTAATCCTGTTTAGATCATGTTATTATTATTATCGGGGTTTATTATATCTGCTGTGGTTATATTAGTTTAATGGTGTGAGATTGAGGGCATCACAGTTTTAGATTTTTAGAGTGATAAGAAGAACCCTAGATTGATAGCTTGTTGATTTGGTTCTTTTTATATTTGTAGCTTCGAATCTCTGTATTTGGAGTTGTAAGTAAACCCTCCGGGTATTTATACTTTGAATAAAAGAATATTTACCCAGAATCTCTTTGTTTGTTCATTTGGTTTTTAATTTTGATATTCCACTGCATTAAATTGATAAAAACGAAGAACATACATTCACCCCTCCTGTATGTACCTTTTAGACCTAACAATTGCCTTATATATCTTGCTGCCATCATGTTCTTCTTTGATCCTGAGCACCCACTTCTCATGTAAAGCCTTCTTTACAACTAGTAACTTTGTTAAAGATTAAGTCTCATTCTTTTGAAGAGAACTCATCTCATCTTTCATGGCTGATTTTCACTAAATTGAATCATCCACATGTACTCTCTCGGAATAACACTGAGACTCTCTGTACTTGGTCAATAACATATAATATGCTAAAGAACAAAATATTTGTAGTGGGCTCACAATTCTGCTATATTTTCTTACCTCGTTCTGTAGAGTAACTGGAACAGTGTCATTAACATTCTCTGAACTTCCACTATTTCCTGAAAAATCTCCTTCCATAATATCTTCAAGCACTATTTTCTCTTTCCCATCACTACACCATAGAATGCATATAGCAACAACAAAAATTTATTGCCTAAAGGGCTTTTTATGTTGCAGTAGAAAATATGGCAACAAATATGGAAAATTTTGGCATTACATCCGGTGGTGATGCAATAGGGGTCCTATAGCAATATTTTGAGCCATGTATAGCAACAACACAACCTTATTGCAGTATACAATATTTAGCAATAAAATATTTTTTACTGCAATACAGTAAAATCATTGCAGTAGATGTTTTTGTCTGCTAAATAACCACCTTAAGGCAACATTAACCGGTCCTATTGCAATTAATTTATGGTCAAATCTAACAAATATTGCAACAAAATTTGAACCAACTGTAATATTTTATGGCTGATGTAATTTTAAATGGCAACGTATTTGGACATAATTACAACAGTGTTTTAAAAAAAACGAAAGGAACTGTTTGTAAAATATACTAGCCAAGCATTTTTTTATGCCACAAAACCAAGCAATTGTCATTCAAAAGTACCATGACCAAATTAAAAGCAGCTCTCCGGATGTCCCAACATCATCCTTACAAACATTCATAATTTAAGTCTATTTAAAAATAACAATAGCTAGCTAAATCAAATTCACGAGAGAATTTAGTCGCACACAACTAAACCAAATTCGAGTTCGAATTTAACAAAAGAAGCTAGCTATAGCAAACTACAGATAACTTAAAGATAAATTAAAGTAAAAATCAGATGGCCCCTGCAACTTCATCTCCATCTGCATCACCATCATCGTCGCTCACTTTTTATGCATCCTCATAATCATCTTCATTTTTATCAACCTCGGCAGAACTTTGAGCACATAGTTCTTCAACATCGATATTTAGACCAGGATTCAATTCACCAAGTTTTTCAAAAATCTTCCTTAGCTTCTTCTGCATTTTCTCCTCCATTGCAGCAGCTAACTTTTCAGTTGCTTTTTCCAGTTCCGAAGAATCTGTTTTTCCCTCTTTTGTCAATTTTTTCTTCGTCTTCCTTGTTATGCCACTCCTTCCAACAAGCCAGTTACGACCATGAGCTGCAAGATCAAGGTCTGCCATCTCCTCATCCTCATCAGTTGATTTTTGAGGAGTTTTTCCATTTTTCTTTTCCTACGTATAAAATTGAGCAACAAACATTAATTTCAATAAAATACAATTACTCCTTGTAAAATTAATGAAGAAATATAGCAGGGCTAATTATTGACAAAAATACTTGTAAAATTTTTCATAAAATCTGAACATGCAATTTATGAACAAAAATACTTGTAAAATTGGTCGAGAAATATAAAAGTGCTATTTTTACCATCATTGTATGACCTTTGCGGGTTTTTGGATAAATTGCCTTCTTTGTGTCTTGTGCACGGGCATCTTTACCAATTTTCTAGAATAAAATAAAATGTATCAGTTTTCTTACAAGAAATAAATGAAGGGACCGTTAAACAACAAATATGGGTACGTCATACCATTTCATTACGAATCTGAGCAAAACTAGTGCGCCCAGCAGTATGAGTATCAGTCACATTCTTTCGATTTTTTTTATTTGTTTCAGCTTTTTTCTTGACTGATTCATCACTCCAGTACTTGAGAAGCACCTTGAACTGTTCCACTGGAATATTTGCAGGCCTGTTTTTCATCCTTTCGGCGTCAGTATCAAATTTGGTATAGCATGCACTCTTAACACGAGATTTGTATACCCTCCAGTCATCAGCAAGGCTTCTAATAACCCAATCCTTGCCTTCCTCGGGAATTATGTACTTTGTCTAACAAGGTACATAAAAATACGGATAAGAATCAAGAAAGAAACAACTATTTACAATAAATAAACCATTATTTTTGTCTAACAAGGAAATGATAAGAATCTAGAATTAAAGAAGCAACTATTTACGATAAAAAAAATAGGTTATTGCACTAGGTTATTAAAAAACTAACATCGTAGATCATAGAGAATTTTATTGGCCCAGATAAAAAAAGGCCATCTAAATTTCACTATCCACAAACAGGCCCAGATATGGAAATTAAAATTAAAATACATCAAAATTCAACTAAAAGCCCATCAAAACAAAGAACAGAATGCACAACATTATTATCGATGATGCTCTTAAAATTAGAAATTGATGTTAAATTTAGAGTAAAAACTCTGTTTTTCCTCCAATAAATAACAAGGACAACAAAAATTAAAAAATGACATAAAATCGAACAATTAACACATACACAATTTACGTCACTTGAATAGATAATAAGGATAACACAATTTACATAAAATACCGTGTTTACCTAAAATACAGAACAAGTTAATTTCGAAAAAAAATACTGAACAAGTTTAGTAAAAAACAATTAAAGTGCTTTTTACCTTGATATATTCCCACCATCCATCTTTTATTGCTTTAGGAACTTTAGACCAATTTACATAATCAAGTGGGATGTACAGCCTTGCTATCGTCCCGATGAAACTACTGAATTCAGTAATGACGTTTTTTTCCTTTGACACGGGCTGGAGGTCATGATTTAAATTAATAACTGGCCTTTCATCGAGTCTCCTTGTGAAAACATGATTCATCTTCGTAGGTCCTCTACGCCTTGTACTTTTGGTACTAGATTCACTTACAAAAATAGCCACAAATAAATATGCATATTCCTGATATAAAAAATAAGACCATTACCTAATATTTGAAATAAACCTATTTCGAAGACACTATCCACAACATTTTGGAAGTTATTACCTTCAAAATTTTCATCATCATTGACACGCCTTTATTGTTCCGCATCTTTTTTGTGTTTTTGTAAATCAACAAATGCCTCCATTGTACCAATCCTTTCATTGGCAGGAGGCCTTTGTAACTGTGTAAGATCAAGAGGAAATGGCGGGGGAGCTGGTAGTGGCGGGGGAGGTGGTAATATATCTCTATCATTAACCTTGCGAATAATATAAAAAAAATAAATTAAATTAAAACATGAATTAAATTAAAACTAAAACCAACTATGTAGATGCATATGAAACACATAAAGATAAGTTAAATTAAATTAAATTCATATACCTCTGTTCTCCCTTCAGTTTGATTTACTGAACATGAACGGGTCCTTGGTCTGACGACGACTTCGTTAACCTTTTAAACATTTTTTACTTTCTTTTTTGGCTAAATACACAAAAAATAGTCAACAAAATTGTATGTTCCAAAAAACAAAGGAGTTGTATTTGTACAAAAATATACCTGAGGAATAACATGTTCTGCTTCTTCTTCGCTTAAACTATCATGTCCAGAAATATATGCTCGATCAAATTCAGCTTCTGACCAATGATCTGTAACTGTTTTCTTTGCTTTCTTGGTGGATTTCCCAGCAGTAAAGAACTCATTTGCCTTCTCCTTCAGTTTATACTTATCAGCTTCTTTCGCATTCGCTTCCATTCTCCTTCTTCTGTTTAACTCATAATCAACAAGCTTCTTCTAAACCAAGCACCCAATTAATAAACTTAAATGTAAGGTGACAATAAAGCATACAATGTGATTACAAAATAAATCTCAGATAATTACCAAAAATACACCGGGATAAAAAATTACCTTATCAGTTGCATTCTTTTTCACCAGTTCATCACCTACATTTTTGTTCTCCCCATCACTTGCCTTTCTAAGCTTTCTGGTACTGATCTGTTTATCATGTTCTATTTCATTCTCCACCAAAGCTCGTGACTTTATCTTATCAGTTATCTGTTGTTTAAGATCTTTAATTGTTACAAACTTCCTTTTCAAGGGTAAATCAGCACCTACGATATAAAGACAAAAAAAAATATAAATTGTCAGTTCAGTACTCAAATTCATATAAAAAATTATTTGGAGCCAAAATTATTTTACCTTCAAAATATGTCCTTGATCTTATGGCAACATGTGGTTGTATCTGGGTAGCAGGCACAATAGATGTGTCCACCATATTGTCAAGGTAAATATCCAATAAAGAACCAAGTTTTACCCCTGCTACAAGATCATCTACATCTTTATCAGTCATCAGTAGTTTCCAGCCATCTTCTTTCTTCGCATAAACGCCTCCAATTTCTTTATATCCAAGGTCATCTTTAACATACTCCATCAGTTCCGAGAATGAAAATCTATCAGGATCCACAGCTGCATTAATTGTTGTAGATGTTCCATTTGAGTATTTGGTTTTTTGAAACTGGCCCTTATGGTGGAACCTGAGGAAAAAATAGTTTTCTTTCATAACCTGAAAATAACATAAACATGAATATTAATTAGTCCCCACATTATACAGATATAAGCAATTACTATCAAGTAACAAGTGAAACATAAATATTAAATTTTAGGGCTAAACAACAAACAACAAGTAGCAAAAATCAAATGAACTGGTCATCAAATTTTACAAGCAATCAGGAATAAGTTACAAGTAGTGGTACAATGTTTGTCATGATTAAAAGCAACAGATGAGCATAAAAAAATAGAAATAAAGAAGTCGGCATGTCCATTCATTCGTCATGGTCATCATCATGATCTTCTTTCTCTTCACCGGATGACACATTTTCATTCGGAATGTCATCCCTATGCCAAGTCATATCATCAGTTTGGTTCTGTAATGGGTATTCAAGTTCAGCATTATACATGGTAGGTCCGTAAAGATCTTCAAGCACATCATCAGTTTCCTCGTCTATTCCATTGTGCTCTTTCGGTAGTTTCTTAACAACAAACCACAAGTTCTTTTCGGTACAATCTTGAATGTAGAATACCTGTTATACTTGTGTAGCTAGTACAAATGGATCATCCTTTTGACATAATTTACTGAAATTGACACGTGTGAGCCCAAAGCAGTCCTTATCCTTTTGATACCAAATGCACCTAAACAAAACAACCGCAAATGCGCCCCAATAATCTACTTCAATAATCTCTTCAATTGCTCCGTAGTAAATAACATCCCCAACTGTTGGATTTTGATCCTTTAAACTCATAAAACTGGTGGTTAGAGCTGTCAAAGTGACACCGCTATTTTGTATAGAATAGTTACCTGGTATGAAATCTGAATCCATTTATGACATAGCCACTAAATTTTTTCGCTGCTCGTTGAGGCCCCCTTGCCAAATTTGACAATTCCAATGTATTTTCAGTTCTTTTCTCAACCTTAGCCTTTAACTGGTTATGAAATTCTAGAGTATGTGTTCTTTCTTTTTTGTATTTCTTCGTCTTTGCTTCATTATCATATAAAATACGATGTTCCCTGCAATTTGTACACCAAAATGAAATTAAAATTACCATGTATTCCTAGTTTAAACTACTATATTACCTTGAAAATATAAAGGGAATAAGAACGTACTCGATAAGCTTCTCAATCTCGACATTTCCACTGTTGAATAGTACGTACCGATGAGCATTTATCCAAACATGTTCTGCCAAGTAGACAGACTTTCCATCTTTATTTCTCCTCGAACCAATGGGGTATCCAACATTTATGTTCTTCTCAATCTCTGTTTTCCACTATTAGTTAGAAATCTGGAACAAAATGTCACGCATTCTTCTGCCAGGTACACATCGACTGATATTAGATGCAGTTCCGTGGGGCAACTTAGCGTCCATGAATAATGTACAAAAGCTTTCTTTTTCTTTTTTCGTCATGTCGAAAGTTGCTGCCCTGATTTCATAGCGATTGCTATCTCCAATTTTAATGGGATGAAGAACGTTCTGAATACCCATTTCTTGCAAATCTTTTCGGGCACTGATATAGTCTTTCGTCTTGCCACCCATATTCAACAAAGTCCATATTATTTTATCACATATATTTTTTTTATATGCATGACATCTAGATTATGTCTAATTAAATTAACTCTCCAATATGGTAATTGAAACAATATAGACTTCTTTTTAAATGGGCAATCTACACCCCTTTTCCTCTTCTTTGCATCTCGTTTCTCAAATTAATTTTCATATCCATGCAATAATTCTTTAATATCCTTTTCAGATAATGGAGGGGGGAAAACATCAGTTTCAACCTTACCATTAAATCTTCTAGTATCAAACCTATGCTTGTGGTCGGAGGTAGGAATTTTCTGTGGTTCATATAGCAAACTTTACGACTATGCTTCAAATACAATGAAGAAGTACAGTAATGGCAATTCAGACAACCTAACTTAACCTTCGTGCTCCAACCCGATAAAATGGCATACCTTGGAAAATCACTAATGGTCCAGAGGAGACTCGAACATAACATGAATGTTTTATCAACATAGGCATCGTAGGTTTCTAAACCTACTTTCCATAATTCTTTCAACTTAGCGATGAGTGGCTGCATATATACATCTATACATCTATATCATTACCATAGTACACGGGTCCAAGGACTAGTGTCGAAAGAACTAAGTTATCAGGTTTCATAATCAACCAAGGAGGAAGATTATATTTCACTAGAATAATTGGCCAAGTGCTGTGGCTTATATTCATCGATCGATGAGGATTAATCCCATCTGCCGCTAAACCTAACCTGAGATTTCGAGGGTCCGCTGCAAAACTTGGATGGTTAGCATCCATTGACTTCCAACCCTCTGCATCGGCCGGATGTCATAGCTTTCCATCTTTTGTTCTTCCTAGTGCATGTCATGTCATGAGTTTAGAGTAGTCTTTACACATGAATAAGTATTGGAGCCTTGGTTTCAACGGGAAATATCGTAAGACTTTTGCAGTAACTTTCGACTTTTTTCTTCTAAGTCAAGAGAAACAGGTGAAGGAGAAATAGGTGTATTAGTCCTGTTTTTTGGGAGTTTCCATCTTAAAACCCCACAAAATTTGCACTTTGTTAAGTTTATATTTCCCCCCAATACAACATGCAATCGGAAAAGCGTGTATTTTATGATAATCAAGACTTAATTCTCTAATCATATTTTTGGCCACATTAAAAGAAGAAGGCAGATTTATATCGGGAAATGCCTCCTTTATCAACTTTAGAATACCGCTAAAGGCACCCTCGGTAAAACCATGAGTGCACTTTAATAAGTAAAGTTTCACTATAAATCCTAAAAGAGTAAATTGTTCACACCCCGGATACAAAGGTTGTTTCACTTCCTCAACAAGCTTATAAAACTTTTTTTGCTGTGTCATTCATTCTATTCCTAACTCTACTTTCATCACGAATCATTTTATCAAAATCTTCACCTAGGCCCATACCACTATCACAATCCATCTCCTGATCAACTTTTTTAAACTTAGGGGTTTGCACTTCGTATACCCAATTAACAAACGATGGACACAGACCGTTACTAACGAGATGATCATACACGTCTTCTTCAGAAAACCAGAAACGATTACTACAATCTTTGCAAGGGCATCTTAGTTCAGATCCCGTGGAAAAATTATCGAAAGCATTTTTGTACAAAATATGTCACCCCATTACTATAGGCCTCACTGTATTTCGGAAGTGAAACCCTAGTCATATTGATTGTTCACAAACTTATTTTCTACACAAAGAAGGAAACAAAGGACATACATCATGAATTATATAATCATAATTATAAAATCTCATTTATAAAATGAGATTTTATCAATACAAGCCTAAACATTCCTAATTAAAATTCATATTGAAAGATCTCATAGTTATAAACTAAATCAAAAAACAAACAAACTAAGTTATAATCGGTGACAACAAAGTCAGTACTCATACAATAATCACAAACGAAATCCCTAATTAAAATTATACACAGTTGATTAAACAAAATAACTAAAAAAAATCAGAACATGCACAATCGATTAAAATGTATTTTGAGGACAAGAAACAAGATTGAACATAGAAAACATAATCGATTAAGATTTGAAAAGAAGAACAATCACAGGGTATTTTGTAATCAAACTTATAATCGATTTAGGGAAAAAAATTTGACGCAAGGATCTGTGTTTTACCTTTTTGGAGCTTCAAACTTCTTCGAGATTTGTTATCAGCTTCAGATTTCTCCTCAGAAACTCCTCTCTTACGGTGTTCTTCTTCGAGCTGTGTTTATACGCTGTGTTTATGCGGCGTGTGTTTACTTTGTCTAAAAATGTTATGTCGGGTTATGGGCCCTCTTTTTTGTTTGGGAAGCCCGGCAATTTTTTTATTGAAATCCCGCCTAGCAAAATTGCAGAAGCCCGCCACTTATTTGGCTAAATTTTTTAATATACTGTAACGCCTAACAATTCTTATTACAATAGATAGCAAATTGTTAACTTTTTTCTTTTTTTTGCATTTCAATTGCAATGATTTTAAAACTCCCTGCAATATATATACAATGGTCTACCAATTGCAACATCATTTCTCAAATTTTTAAAAATGTGGTTGTCATAACCATTCTATGGTATAGTGCATGCTGTTACTTAATAAACTTAATTAGCTACAAGTTTATTCTTATACAATGCATTCTTATTAAAATTAAGATATTTACTTCTAACGATTTTTTCATCTGTTCATCACCCGTATCATCTGAACCATAACCATTTTGATTAAGTTTAGAAATACGATAACGTAATTGTTTTTCTTCCACAAGAACATGTCCCTAAATTGGAATCCATATTCGAATAAAACTGGACTGATTAAATTCCACGTCAGTTCCATATTAAATTCCACGTCAGTTCCATATTACATTACACACTAACTTTTGCTGGCGGATACTATCATTACATGGGAATATAATTTCACAATCGTTCATTATATGGGATGAGTGTTGACATGATTCCATTTTATCTCCACCCTCCTGATCTTGAGACCCAATTCCATGGCAATAATTCCAGCAAACCATTTTGGTTTTCTAGCTAACAACTTCCAGTTTCCGATAATAAATGCAAACACCACTGCACCCCCATATCCTAACACCAAAGTTACCAATATATCCGATGTATTCAGGAATCTCCTTGATAAATCAATGGTTGTGAATATAGTTAACATTTTGTCCAACAGAATCTCATTGCCTTTGATTGCCAGATTCGTGAAATCACTGTAATACTGCGCTCCATATAACGACGCTTCATTTTATTCGCTTCACCATTTATCATAGCCTTGAAGTTTCTGAAATATATTTCTGACAGTGTATCAAATATTTGATTGTTTCCAAGATCAAGAACTTGTAAAGCATCAAATCCAGCAAAAGGAGAAGGAATTATTCCTTCTAATCTATTTCCATTTAAATTTACAGTTTCCAGATTACGAAAATTTGTTAAGTTTGGTGGATTGTTCCCCTCAATGTTATTCATCGTAGATCAAGCACCCAAAGAATGGTCAAATTTGTTCGACAAATGGGGAGTAAACCGCTCAAAGTGTTATCAGACAAATTAAGGAGCTGAAGAGAGCTCGAATTACAGATCGAGGTGGGTAATGATCCACTAAGCTTATTGGATTGAAGATCAAGGTACTGAATATTATTCCAAGGTATTTTCTCAAGACCACCTTTTAATCTGTTGTGAGAAATATTCAGATAAAAAAATCCACTGACCCAATCCAGTGAGGAAATAAACTGACTTCAGTATATTGGCCCTGACAATTTACAATCCTTGAGTGACAAAGTGTCCAACGAATCCAAAAATCGTACTGAATCAGGTATACCTGCATGATGGAAGTTTGTTCCACTAAGAGAAAGGTGTTGGAGAGTACCACTGCTTCCCCACTTAACTTTAGGTAATGTAATAATGAGGTTTGTATTATAAGATAAATTCAATAGTTCTTAGTTGGGGAGGTGGAAAGCCTCCTGGGGCAATACTCCATATAAACCAGTATACTTAAGGTTAAGAACTTTTAGGGTTGAAGAAGACAAATTCTTGGGTAAAACTGAGGAGATGTTAACCTGTTCAAGATTAAGCACTCTGAGTTGAGTTAAATTCTGCAATAGTGATTTAAACACTTCATCTGCAAGTTTAACAGGATGGTTGTCACCGAGATCAAGTGAGACCAGTCTATACAAATGAGAAATACCTGAGGGATTGTTCCTTGAAATCCTGTTTTTGAGAGATTGAGACGTGTTAAACCTTTTGCAAAGAAACCGAATTTTTGAGGAGAGAAAAGTCGTTCCAAGAAAGGTTGAGGAACTCTAGATGAGCGAGTTGAAAAGAATGCTGGCAGGAAGAATGGTTCCTACCAACTGACTGCAACTTAAATCCAATCCGAATATATGCCCTGACTTGTGTTCACAGCTAACTCCCTCCCATGTGCAGTAATCTGAACTCATGCTCCAATGCTTGGTCTTCGGATGCGATGAAAATTTGTAATTATTAGGATTATAAGAGCAATTTCTAGGAGAACCAATGGTCAAGCTTTGGTTAAACTGGAACAATGCAGTTTGTTGCTGGACAGGAGTCAATGGAACAACATGGTGGTATTGCAGGCAGATGAGCATCACAATGATTTCGGGAAAAAAGGTGATGAAATTTCTCATTTTTCCCTTTAAAAATTTTGGCTGCATGAATATTAAGGTTCGTAAATGTTTTTTTGTAATCGCATTTCCCAGGGGTTAATGGAATTATATCACAAAAGAGACAGATAGGAATATTATTTCAGAATTTTTGATCTAATGTGGTGACAGTAAACAAGAGATACAAATTTATATCAAATCATTAAAATTTCATTCTAATTTCCATTCTCCTGACCTTGAGTCCCAGTTCGCAGGCAATGATCCCAGCATACCATTTTGGTTTACCTGCCATCAACATCAAGTTTCCGATGATAAATTTTGGCACAACTCCACAGCCGTATCCAATCACCACAGCTTAAAATTGTGATTTCACTAGCCCCGTTGAGATAAATTGTGATTTCACATCAAGTTTCTTGCAGGATGGTATGTGACCTGCAAGAAAATTGTGAGATAAATTGAGATATCTGAGCGAGGCTAGATTTCCAATGTATTCAGGAATCTTCCCTTCAAAATTGTTTTTTGATACATCTATGGCTGTCAACACAGTTAAAATTCTAACCAAGTTAGGAAATGGGTGTTCTATCTTTGAACTCTGGTTTATGAGGCCATGAAAATTATTTGATTTCAGAACAAGAACACGGAGATTTGGGAGGGACTCCAAACACTGCGGAAATGTATCATGTAATTGATTACTTCCCAGATCAAGAGTTTCTAGCTGTTCAAGTTCAGAAAACGAGGTAGGAACTCTTCCTTCCAATTTATTTCCATACAAATTTATACTTTTCAGATTACGAAAATTTGAAAAGGTTGGTGGAATGTTCCCCTGAATGTTATTCATCCGCAAATCAAACACTAAAAGACGGGTCAAATTTGTCTGACAAATTGGAAGTACACCGCTCAAATTGTTATAAGATAAATTAAGAATTTTAAGAGAGCTCGAGTTACAGAACAGGTTGGGCAATGATCCATTGAGCAAATTAGACTGGATATCGAGATACCAAATATCATTCCAATTTATATGCTCAAGACCGCCTGTTAGTCTGTTGCGAGAAAGATTAAGATACGAGTACAAGTCCCAACTCATTGACCCAATCCCATGGGGAATTTCCCCATGAAGTTCATTTTTTGATAGATCTATATGTTCAATGAACTTCGCATCTGCAGAGAATCGCGGGAACTCTTTCATGTTGCAAGATGCCAATCCCAAGTGATGAAGCTTTGGTGGGAGTGTGACCATACTGGTGTTTCTCACTGATAGACTGTTATGAGAAAAATCAAGAGTGTACAGGTTTTTAAGGTGTGAAAACATTTCGCTATCCAAAACACCACTGAAATTGTTTGATGAAAAGACAAGTTGAGTGAGGTTCACAAGCTGAAAAAATGATTGTGGAATGGGTCCATACAGTAAATTGTGTCCACAAGAAAAAACTTGCAATTGTGAATTAGAGGAATCAAATTCATGTAATAGATCTGTGAATCTATTATAGCTCAGATCTAAGACTTGTAATAATGGATTGGCAAACAACCAAGAAGGCAGAGGTCCAGTTAGTGAATTAGATCCCAGATCTAAGATAATTGTTAGTAGCAAGGAGTAGAGTTTTTAGGTTCGTAAGGTTTGCTAAAGCAGTTGGAATTGGGCCACTAAGATAATTGCGTGCAAGGCTCAGCTTAGTAAGTTTACCAAGATTCCCTATGGATCTTGGTATCGGCCCAGACAAATTGCAGGTGAAGAGTTTTAAAGTGGCTAATGACTCTAGAAAGCCTATAGAATCAGGTATACCTCCATGTAAGTTTATACTTCGTAGATTGAGGTGTTGGAGACTAGCACTACTTCTCCACTTACCTTTGGGTAATGCAGCAGTGAGATTATTGCTAAGCTCCCATGCCCATATCTCTAGCACTTCCAAGTTGGGAAGGTGGAAGACCTCTTGCGGTAGTACTCCAGAAATCCTACCTCCGAGTATAAGATATCTCAGGGAAGTAGATAAATTGAAGAGACTCTCATTTCTCCCCCACTTAACTTCGGGTACTATATCGCTGAATGCAATGCTATTAAAGTATAGATCTAGTACCTCCAAGTTAGGATGGTGGAAAACCTCTTGGGGCAATACTCCAGGTACAGCTACAACCGCAAGGTCAAGAACCCTTAGGGAAGTAGACAAATTTGTGGGTAAAACAGAGGAGATGTCAACCGCTTCAAGATTAAGCACTCTCAGTTGAGTTAAATTCTGCAACAGTAATTTAAACACTTCATCTTCAAGTTTAGCATTATAGTCACCAGAGAGATCAAGTGAGACCAGTTTATACAACTGAGAGATGCCTGGGGAACTCTCCCTGAAAATCCGGTATTAGAGAGGTTGAGATGTGTCAAATCTTTTGCAAAGAAACCAAATTCCTGAGGGAACTGATTGGAGAGGGAAAAGGCGTTCCAAGTGAGGTCGAGGAACTGGAGATGAGAGAATTGGAAGAGCGTGCTTTTTGGGAATATGGCTCCTTCCAGCTGACTGCAACTTAGATCCAATCCGATTACGTTCCCTGTCTTGTTATCACAGGTTACCCCCTCCCATGTGCAGTAATCTGAACTCATGCTCCAGGTCATCGTTTTCGGATGTGTAGAGTAGCAATATGCAGGACTAGTAGTTCCCAAGCTTAGCTTAAACTGAAATAATGCATTTTTTTGCATGGTTGGACTCAAATTTATAGCAGCTGATGAAGCAAGTAGTTGGCTAAGCAAGAAGATGAGGAGCATCATGATTGTGTGATACCAGGTGAATTTCAACATGTTCATTATATGCTTTATATTATGTTTTGTTGGATGGATTGGTTGCATATGTTGTACTTAGGGTTCATACATTACACATCTGTATTTATTGTTGGACAAACTTAGTATTTTAGACTAAGTTGTGAATCATTTTGAGACTCTATACGAGTGAGACACATTATGTGTTAGTGGTGTGTATTTATTGGAACGTATTCTCCTCTTCGAGGGGATTCCAACGCATATTTACACGCTCAAAATGAGTAAAAGGTGAATGAGAACTGATGTTCCAAAATTTTACCTTTTAATATAAAAAGTGATTTTGTACCACATCGAGAGTAGCACAAACCTATTCCTTAATTTTTCTTATAAATACCATGTACCACATCGAAAAGAAAAACAAGTCCTTTCAAGCATCTCTTTATAAATAGAGTCTTAGGGCACCACTTTTATTAAGTCGAGGAAATAAGAGTAATCTCTTTCATTCTCAGTCTCTTTAGTCTTAAATTTTTTCAATGTTCTGGTGATAGTTTTTGGGTTCAGTTTAAGTTCGCTGAGAGTATATTCGATCTATCAATTATACCAGTATCTTGTTTTATCCTGGGAAGCGGGTCGCTAAACACGGATGGTGCGGTGCTATTTATTTTCTCAAACCCTTCTCCTAATTTAATTGTTAATTCTCATATGCTTATGTGATTTAATAATTAACAATGTTCTTGTGAAGTAGTTATATATTCAATATATATATATATATATATATATATATATAACAATGTCTTTATCGTACAAGATTGCTAACATTTATAACCAAACTTAGTGAGTTTCATTGGCAGCAGTCTTTATCATCTGGAGGAAAATAAATAAGAGTGGGAAAATGAACTAATACAACAAGATTTCTGGTTTTTGAAAATCAATTATAATTTTTAAAATTAGTTCAGTCTAGAAAATGGACAAAACTTGTTCTGTATTACCTACTGATTTAAGGTGGTAATCCTATTCCTAGCTTACACTAGTCTCTAATCCCATCTCCACAAAACATTTTCGAACTTTCGTCATTATAAATACTAGTCGATAACCATTGCAACGATTTAATTTATTTAAATAATTTTTAAGATCATTGTGAGCATTACTCAAAATTGATTATTTTTTAAAGATCATTGTGAACATTACTCAAAATTGATTATACGATCAGCTAACTCCTAATTTAATTACGATCGGCTAAAGTCAGTAGAAGCAAAATAGCTATTTGATTCAGCTTTACAAGAATTCGCCTCCCTTCTTTCATCCTCTCTACATTTTCAAGTAAATCGAGAGGCTTTCACTGGTTTTCTCCGGTGGAAAGCCCCAACCCCTTCATTCTTTGTTATTCTCGTTAATTTCCTTTCAATAAGACCCAATTTTTTGGGTGTTTGTGTGTCTCTCCTATTGGAGTGTGTGTTTTGTCTTTACTTTTGGAGTGTTTGTTATGTTTTTATTTAGTCATGCTTGGGTTTATCTGGTGATGGATCTGTTGATGACGAATTTATTGATATTTTTGGTGATCTGCAAAGCCTGCATCGGATCTGGGATGGTGGTGATTATTGCGAGAGCTTACCTTTCACAACTAAAGATTGTTTATATTTCATGAGTTTACACTTTCGGCATGTCTGGTATCCGGCATGTAGATAGCTGGGGTGCCTTCGGCATGTTTATAGCTTGTGTCCGACATATAGATAGCTGGGGTCCCGCTTCTCCAATCTCATTCTACGCGATTGGTGTTTCTGAACATTAGGCTAACCATATTTTTTATATGATATGATCAATTGCGATATTGCTATTTTCAGAGATGCTGTTGCAATTTGGATCGCTTGGGATGTCTTTGATTTCGTTTTTAATTTCAAAATTTTTTAAATTCTATGTGTTAAACGATCAGGAAACAAATCATCTAATTATTTTTAGTATGTTATTTGTTTTATTCACCTGGTTCTATCGACAGTTGGGGGTTTGTCCCGACTGTACTACATTCAATTTAATGAAAACTTTCTACATTTGTAAAAAAGAAATGATTTTTAAAAGTCATAATAGTATAAGTGTTATGTCAAATTTTCTAATTTTTACTCGGAAATCCAACCCAAAATGAGTATGATATTTGTGTTAAGAATATAATAAAAAAATAGAATTATTGTACAATTTCAAAAATTTTATCATTTCATTTAAATAGACTATTGAGTCATATGGAAAATAGGATTACTTAGTTGAAATCAATATAAGAAATGTAATTAAAAAATGGGTAAAATAATACATATAATATTATAAGTCACATAGAAGTAACGGAAGAATAAAAATTATACATATAGAGTTATAATAAATTCAAAAAGCGGTGAAATCAAAAGCTGATGAAACTAAAAAGGTATAATATATTGAATTAGCAATACATAAGAGATTTAGGAACACAAAGGTTAAAGTCAAACAGATGAAACAAAAATAAAACCAAACTTAATAGAATAATAAGACATGTAAAAGTATAATATAATAAATATAAAACCAAACTTAAAAGCACAAGGGTTAAAGCCGAAATGGTGAAACAAAAATAAAACCAAACTTAATAGAATCATAAAATATATAGAATTATAAGATAACAAAAATAAAACCAAACTTAACACAATCACAAGACATGTAGAAGTATAAGATAACAAAAATAAAATAAAATTTAATAGAGTCATAAGACATGTAGAAGTATAAGATATACAAACAGGAATAAAGGGTGTAATCAAAAGTTTTAGTAAAATTAAAAAGACGTAGAATTATAAGATACTAGCTTTACAACCCGTGCGATGCACGGGTCTTCATTATATTTTTATATTATTCAAATTTATAATAATTTTTAGGATCAATACCTTATTGGTATATTTATAAATAATAATATAAATAATTTTTTTTGGCAGGATTCGAACCTGAATCTTATTGGGTAGTGTATATAAATATTTGTTGTTTGTGGGGTTCGAACCTGAGAGGTTTAGTACTGTATAAATAATAATATAAATATTTATTGTTGGTGGGGTTCGAACCTTGGAGCTTGAGTAGTGTATATTTTTTTAGTTATTGAATCTAACGGTCCTAATCATTGATTAAAAAGATCCGACGGTCATAAATGGGAATAACCAACCAAAAAAAGGCATACCAAATTATACCCCATTCCGGTTATTATAGTATAGTATATAGATACACGAATAAGTGAAAGTGAAACCAAAAGTTGGTGATGCCAAAAATTGGTGAAACCAAAATTAATACTTGTATCATTTAAAAAGGATTTCGCTTATTAATAAAATGATTTTGCTTATTAATAAAGATTATTAATGATTTTGGTTTATGATCCCGAAAGAATAAGTACTTCCCTTCAAAAGAAGTACCTAAATACATGTATATGTTCTTGAAGGTTAAGTCGTTATTTTTTCCAAAATAGTTGATAACCCGTGGTAAATACGGGCCAAAATCAAAATAATAATGATTATAGAAATTAATTTTAAATTATAATTAAATATATATAATAAATAAAATTGTACTATTATTGCATTTTTTCTTTTGAAATTATATGTAGTTTTTATTAACTCAAATTTTATTAGAACTGTTAGGAAATGAATAACACACAGAGGGGGGGGGGGTGAATGTGTTTTACTGTTTTTATGCTTTTCTTGTTTCTTTTATGATTGAACAAAGTAAATTAAATCTTGTAGTGAAAGTGTGTTCATGCAAAAATTAAACTTGCAAGTATAAAGAACACAAATCTTCAAAACTCACTTAATTTTATATTAAAATTAAGAATGTTTTGCTACAAAATTTCTAGGCTCTTTGTTGATAAAGATCTTAGCTTCTTCTTGAGGGTGTTACAAGATTTTCTATCTAAATTGTTACTACTGACTAAAGGACCAGTGTTAACTTTATAATTCAGTATACTGCTGGTTTAAACAGTGTACAATAAGACATGCTATTAGTTTTAGTAAACAGTCACTTGTCATTTCCATTTATAGAAAAGTATATCTTCTATTTCTGGTTTATCATATCTTAGCATCCTGTGTTAACTTTGATCTTCCTTTGTCAGTTAATCTTCACCATTGATCTTGCACATCCTTCAAGCTACGTTTTGTAGACTTGTCAATCCAGCTGTTTGGATTATTTGTTGATTGTTAATCTTGGATATTGAACTGATATGCAATTATTGATACTATTCTCATAATCTCATTTCTAAGTCACGTACTTAGAGATATAGAATTGCATATCATATTCCAAGGACATTTATTAATCTAACATTTATATCACATTAAATTAAGAATTAATAAATTATAAATAGAATAATCGATAAAACATAAACATTAATAATCCTAATGTCTTAAACTAAAACATCATAGTGTTGTCTCTAGGGCACAAACACTAACAAGCAGTTCTTGGGCAGCGCAAGAATAATCTTTTTTCATGTGGTCTACTATGCTAGTAAGACGCCTAATGGAGCTCAAATGAACTACACCACTACTGAGAAGGAGCTCTTGGCTATAGTCTTTAGTTTCGAAAAATTTTGATCTTATCTGCTTGGGACAAAGGTGACAGTATTCACTGATCACGCTGCCATTCGCTATTTGGTTACAAAGAAGGATTCGAAGCCTAGACTTATTCAATGGGTGCTCTTGCTACAGGAATTTGAGTTAGAGATCAAGGATTGAAGAGGTACTGAGAATCAAGTAGCTGACCATCTCTCTAGATTGGAGAATCCCGATTCTGTTTCACATGACAAGACATTGATCAACGAATCTTTTTCGGATGAGCAGTTGTTCGCAGTTCAGGAGGAAGAACCATGGTTCGCAGACATTGTGAACTATCTTGTCAGTAATATAATGCCTCCTAATATGAATACAGCTCAAAAGAAGAAGTTTCTGCATGAGGTAAAGTGGTATATGTGGGATGAACCATATTTGTTTAGACAAGGAGCTGACCAGATCATCAGGAGATGTATCCTATTCTGTGAGACGGAGGGGATATTACGAGACTGCCATTCCACAGTTTATGGTGGACATTATGGTGGTGAAAAGACAACAGCTCGTATTCTGCAAGCAGGTTTTTTCTGGCCTACGTTGTTTAAGGATGCACATCAGTTCGTTTTAAGGTGTGATCGTTGCCAAAGAGTTGGTAATCTTACTAGAAAGGATGAGATGCCTTTAAATGTGATGCTTGAAGTTGAGGTCTTTGATGTTTGGGGAATCGATTTCATGGGACCATTTGTCTCATCTTGCAATAATCAGTACATCTTGCTGGCAGTGGATTATGTCTCGAAATGGGTAGAAGTCAAGGCTCTGCCGACGAATGATGCAAAGGTAGTGTTGAATTTTCTTCATAAGCAGATATTCACAAGGTTTGAAACACCACGAGTAATCATAAGTGATGAGGGGTCGCATTTTGCAACCGTAAGTTCACTTCTATGATACAGCGCTACAATGTAAATCATCGTATTGCTACTGCCTATCATCCGCAAACTAATGGTCAAGCTGAAGTGTCTAATAGAGAGATCAAGCACATTCTAGAGAAAGTTGTTTGTCCGTCGAGGAAAGATTGGTCTTTAAAGCTTGATGAAGCTGTTTGGGCATATAGAACAGCATACAAGACTCCACTTGGGATGTCCCCGTTTCAACTTGTATATGGTAAGGGATGTCATTTACCTGCGGAGCTAGAGCATAAGGCTTATTGGGCATTGAAGAAGTTGAACCTTGATCTAGATGCAGCTGGGAAGAAGCGAATGCTTCAGTTAAATGAACTGGATGAATTTTGACTTCAAGCGTACGAGAACAACAAAATGTACAAGGAAAAAGTAAAAAAGGTGGCACGACATGAAGCTATCTCCTAAGTCATTCGTGCCGGGGTAACAAGTTCTTTAATTCAACTCTCGTCTACGACTTTTTCCTGGAAAGTTGAAATCAAGGTGGTCTGGACCTTTTATCATCAAAACTGTGTTTCCACATGGAGCGGTGGAGATTTTTGAGAACGATCCGGGCCAAGCATTCAAGGTTAATGGTCAGAGATTGAAGCATTATTATGGGGACACGATAAACCGAGAAGTGGTTAATGCCGTTTTATTATCAACTTGATCGAACTCCTCTACGTCAAGTTAATGACGTAAAAGAAGCGCTTCTTGGGAGGCAACCCAAGACTTGAGACTTTAGGAACCTTTAAAAGTTTGTACCATATCCAAAAAACCAAAAAAATTCAGAAAATTGGGTAGAATTTTTTTTTTCCAGAAACCCTTGGGGCGGCCGCCTGGAATTCCCCGGCGACCGCCTGAAGTCTGGGGCGCCCGCCTGGAAAGCCCGGGCGGCCGCTCGGAACCATTCTGTCAGAAATTTTTTTCGGCCTCATAAAAAAACCAAAAAAATTGAGAAAAAAAATAAAAAATAAAAACCCACAGCAAACAACCCACAATCCACATTTTCTCTCCCACAAACCCCACTCCTACTCTAATTTTAAACCTAAATTCCACCCTATATATACATACAACACCTCCATATACACTCCCTTATACTTTCAACTTCAAAACTCTCTCCTACACTCAAAACACAACTCTCAAACACTTTTTCTCAGTTTCAATGACACCTAAGAAATCTCGAAATATTGATAGCAGCAATACCGTTCCTACTGCTAATTCATCAAGGGGAACTGCTGCGAGACCCCGTTTGGTGGATTGGGCTGCTGAGGAGGAATATACTAGGCTTCTGACTAAGCCGATTCTGAAGGAGAGGGGATTTTTACCATCGTAGAGGGATGGTGAGTTATTACCGATGATTGCGGAGAAAGGTTGGATTTCTTTTTGTGAGTCGCCGGAGGCGGTTCCAATGATTGTGGTTCACGAGTTTTATGCGAACGCCAAGGCTGACAAAAATGGGTATACGGTTGTTCGTGGGCTTACTATTGATTATCAGCTTGAGGTGATTCGCCGTGTTCTTGGGCAGCGACAAAGGAAGCCCGAGGAGGAGAACTGGAATGAGAAGACCCCCGAGGATTTTGATTTGGATTTGATTTGTGCTACTCTCTGTCAGCCGGGCACGGTGTGGAAGTTCAAAACGGGATCTAATGAGTATCGTTCTTTTCCAGAGATTGTGATGAACAGGTATGCCCGTGCATGGAATGCCTTTAATTGTGCTAATATTTTGCCTACTTCGCATGCACATGAGGTTACAGTTGAGCGAGCCAGGTTGTTATGGGGGATTTTGAATGAGAAGTATTATGTGGACCTTGGTGAGTTCATCTACCAAGGGATTTTGAAGTTTTTGAGGAGGAGGACACAAAGCAACATCTCTTATGCATCTACTGTCACGAGACTGTGCAGAGCAGTTGGAGTTCACTGGCCTTCTTATGAGCAGCTGCAGATGCCGGCCGCTCCTATTGACTCATCGACTCTGAATGTGATGCAGGAGTGGACGGGTGGAAAGCTCAAAGAGCATGGTTTGGGATATCGTCTTCCAGGAGGACGTCCAACATCTGGTGCTACTATGGCTAGGCCCAGTCAGGTTCGTGATAAGGCAGGCTCTTTTAGAGCCCAGGAAGGTGCTGGTTCAGGGATGGCTGATGCTCAGTATAGGAGGCTATCGAGGAGGATGAATGCGATGTACGAGTCACAGAGTAGATTTGCTTAGGAGCTCACCCTCGCACTAATTGGGACTGCTTTCAGAGGCCTTGGAGCTGACATCCAGTGGCCCATTTTTGGTGAGGACTCTGCTTATCCGCCTCCTGATACTCCACCCTCTGAGGGTGATGATGATGATTTCTCCGAGTAGGTATACCCTGTGTTCCTTTCTACTACCTTCACTGGGGAAAATAAAGATTTTAAGTTTGGGGGTGGTAGTTAAGGAGCATATTTGTGTGTGTGTCATGTAGTTGCATATTCATGATAGTTTAGTTCATATAGTTGCATATTTTTGCCATGTATAGTTTTTTTTATTTTATAGCTTTATTTATCATGTAATTTAGTTCATGCATATACCATGACCCCTTTTGCGTTGCTTTGCCGATTGATTTGTGATATTGATGCGAGTGTAGTGATAGCGTTAGAGTAATGTTGAATTGTGTAGGTTGACATGCATGTTAGAAACACTTGTAATTTCATTAAGTCCTAGAGTATGCTTAAGGACTAGATTGTTGTCATGGTTTGATGGTTTTTGGGGTTAAGCTATTGATTATTCTTAGAATTTATGATAGGCTCTTAATCATAAAAGGCATGAAAAGAAAAAAATGGAGTAAAAATTGGAATTCATTGCTAATTGTGGCTAGGCGTCAAATGGCTAGTAGCCGGCTCGTATTTTTATGCGAGTAGTCTAGGGTTGAGCAAGATGGAGCGAAACGCACTTGCTCAGAAATTTGAAAAAAAAGAATAAAAAAAAGAGAAAGAAAAAAAAAGAAAAAAATAAAAAAATTATGGTTTAATGCATAATTGATCACGAGTAGGCTCTTTGGTATTCGAGTTATTAACTTCTTAGGGGACTTTGTGCCTAGTGACCTAAGGCTTTTATAGTCTGGGATCCGCTAACCTAATGCTCGCTAAATGGATACCATTGTATAAGTCTTTTATGGACCTCACTCATTGCACAGTCAAATAAGCATTTGTTATTGTGTTGAATAAAAGCATGATTCCGTAATAAGCTCCAGTGATCTTGAAGTGTTATAAGTCATTTTGTGCCTAGAATTTATTCTTCGTATAATCATGTGGTTGTCTTAAGGATAGTTGAGTTATGATAATTGATCTAGTTTCGAAGCATATCTGTTAAGCATCCGCACACACCACGTTCCTAGTTGAATGTTAGTTTGCATGATTTGATTGATCTTTAGACGCCTAATTGCATTTGTTGAGATGTCATGAGTTGGTTGGTTTAGTCATTGTGAGGGGGATCGCTGTATTTCATGTAGATTGCATTCATGCATGTTTTTGCTTTGTTTTTTAGTCTGTGACGCTTGAGGACAATCATCGATTTAAGTTTGGGGGTGTGATATGTGGCATTTTATACCACTTAGAACGTCTTATAATGACTTGAATTGATGTCTTGAAATCAAGTATTCTGTGTATTTGATGCGTTTTTCTAGTATTTTTGTATTTCAGGGTATAACTTGTGTATGTAGGAAGAATTCATCAAAATAAGCCTAGGGAAGTGCTTGGCATTGGTTGTGCAAAGTTAGGAGCAGAATTAAGCAAAGTTAGGAGCAGAATGCAGGTTTTTCCAGAAGGTGCTGGAGCGCCCGCCCAGGAAGCTGGGGCGGCCGCCCGGGGATGTAAAATTAAATACTGAATTTTGAAATCCTTATTCTGATGGACTTCTGAGACGGCTGGTTCTTGTGGGCTTCTATATAAGTAGTTTTCAGAGACGTTTCACAGTGTAGTGGTATTAAGCAAGGAGCAAGGAGAGAAGAAAGAAGACCGTTTTAGCACATCACAATGAAGAAGAGGAAGCATACGTTTCTTGTGATTCTTTTATTCATTGTAACAGTGGATGCTAGTTTTCTTTACTTTGAACCTTATTACATTTATGACGTACTCTGGTTTTTAATAAGTATTTTTATTAGTTTATTTTGTGTGTTATTATCATGTTTTCATATGAACCCATGGTGATGATTAGTTCTATCATGGGCTAATCGTGATCATGGGGTCGTAGCGAATTTACTATGGAGTTCTTTAGTTAGTTGTTTAATACCTTGGTGTGTGATGATTGTATGATATCTAGCATAGGTTGTGCTTATTCGTCTTATGTGCGTCACGAACATATAAGATAGTGTGTTAATCACTTGTGAAGCGACATTGGATCTTGAGATTTAGAACTTGCCATGCTAGCATAGGTTCATGTATGTGTATGCATGATTAGTGGTTAACTCTAACCGTTTTACTTGCCCTGTTTAGTCATAATGAATAACTTGCGCTTAAATCGTTATGTTGTCAAATTCTGTAGACATATAGGGTCTTAACATAATTGATGCCTATTCAACTTCTATCTTAATTGTGGATGTTTGGTAGAATGGTATTTGTACAACGAAAGTTGGCTTTTATCAGTTTCGTGTTGTTCGATTAATATCATCACCATTACATGCTAAGAGTAATAACAATAACTATTGAAGGAAGTAGTAATGAAGTTATGATCTCATGTGTGTTTGATATTGTTAATTCAAGTGTTAATTAAGTGTTTTATTCTCGTAGTTAATTGTAGTTAATAAATAGCAAATCAACCTAAAAGAGTTACTGTCTTGACATTGAGAAGTAATCATACATTGGTGAGTGAGTGTTAATTAAATAAATTTAGTCTGAGTCTCTGTGGGAACGAACTAGAAATTATTCTATATTACTTGCGAACACGTATACTTGCGTGAATTATTAGCGTGTGTTTTGTGCCTAACAATACATTACTGTTGAGCAAGATTGAAGCTGTATGTATAACTCAACAATATTGGTTTGGATAACTCAAAATAGAACAAAGGACTTTGAAATAATCTATATTCCACTAGAATCAGTACAGATTGTTTATTGGGCATATACACTATGGTTTTGGTTGCTACAGTGAAGAAGATGTCAACAGTGATCCGTATGAAGTTCATTAATATGTTTAGGCATCGGAGGAATAAAGTTGGAGTCATTCCAAGAAGATATCAGGATCAGTGTGAAGACCTCAAGGATTCTTAGTGAAGTTGTTAATATTTGATAGAAGACTTGACAATGATTTAAGAAGATATAGTACGAAGGCCTGAGAGCAAAATTAGTCACCTGTAAACCAGACCATTGCACTAGGTATCAGTGATTCGTGAAAGGAAACTGAGTATTATCATTAGGAAGATTGTTAAGTGAGAATTTATATCTGGGAATACATGTTTCATGGTTTATACGAAGACTCGGGAGAGAAGACTTGAAGGCAGGATAACTTTGGGATTGCAGTGTTCTACATAAACTAAGTCAAAGTGATCATTACCTTGTAGTAGG
The DNA here is from genome assembly GCF_009905375.1 of Apium graveolens. Classification (NCBI taxonomy): domain Eukaryota; kingdom Viridiplantae; phylum Streptophyta; class Magnoliopsida; order Apiales; family Apiaceae; genus Apium; species Apium graveolens. Next base: position 7,765,821 of record NC_133654.1, read on the forward strand.
ACTCACCGTGATCAGTCTATTGCATATCAGAAGCAATATCCTGGAAAATACAGTTCAATATCTAAGTACAGGAACTGATCTTGGTTTGGTACGAGACTCAGGGAATAAACAGGAGCTAAAACAAAATCACAAATGCATGTATATACATATTGGTCGCCACTTAGCTTGTATGGGAATATTTCTAAGGCAAAAATCACTTCCTAGCCATACTACTAGGTCTTGGTCGCAAGTAAGAAACAAGAAAAAAAATAGAAATGCTCCCATGTGCAGCTGGGACCCACTGAATCTTTCTTTGGCTTATACAAGGAGCCAAGGTCGCAAAAAACCTCATCCTAGCCCTCCAAGGTCACAAGTTAGTTCCTCCATAGGAGCACAAGTCGCAGGTTAGGGCCTAGAGGGAAGCTGTGGTCGCCAGTTAGGGAATCAAGCCAAGAAACTAAGTACAAAACTTCCTCTCTAGCAACCAAGGTCACAAGTAACTCTCCCTTGCTTGTATAGGTCACAAGTAAACATGAATTTGGCTAAGGCAATTTGTCTTGTTTCCTTGGAGTCGCCGGTAACACTTGGGAATATTTCTTTAAGTCCTAAAATGCCTCCTAGCCACAAGTTATCAATGAAAAGCTACATTGGACGCAAGTAACATGATTTTTACAGGTTTTCAATTTGAAATACTTGGATACAAATCAGTCACGTAGCTTCTCTTCTCTCTCCAGCCTATCAGTCTATATAAACAATAGATGCAGATTGAAAATGAATCTCTCCCACATTGAATATAACAAAGCTCTTGCAAATTGTATTCAGATTTCTTAAAAGCTTGATTTGACAAGTAGAAGTCATGCCCAATTTGATTCACACCATTTAAAGCCTTAAAAACTTGTAACACTCATTATTTAAAGCTTCTTTGATTGTATTTAATATCATTTGATAAGAGCTTTTATAGCGATTGGGAATTTCACGATGTGATTAAATAAATAAAGTATAGTTTTGTGTTATAATTATGGATTATGTGGAATTATGTGAATTAATTTTAGATTAAATGATTTTGTGGTTAAATGTTATTGTTGCATAATAGTAACTGGGAACATTAAGTAACTCGTTCCAGTTTGATAAGTCAGCTAAGAAATTAAGCTGTGTTGTCGGGCCGTCAAGTTTAACGAGACCTGTATTAAAAGGGATTAAAGTGTTTAAGAGTTCGAATGTGAATTATATTTGATGGTCTTGTGTGTCTGCATGATATTTGATATTTACGTGTTCAAATTTGCGTTCGATGGTATTTTAAATGATTTATAAGGATTTTATTGATCTTTAATCATTTTTATAAAATTATAGAAATGTGATTAAGGTGTGAAATTTGCTTTATTGCCTTTAAAATAGTCCAAGAGACTTTTTAAAATTATCAGTGGGATTTATGTGGATGCTTTGATATTTGAAATGATTTTATAAAGTTTAAATTCTATTATTTGGGTTTTATTTATAAAATCCATAACAAATAATCTATTCGCTCAAGAATTTATTTAAAAATATAGGGAGAGAGCTAAATTCATATTCTTTAATTTAAAAATAGTATTGGTACCATTTTCATATATATAAAGCCATTCTATTTGATTATTTGGAGTTTATTGAATATTGAGAATAAAAGAGGAAAAGGAAATAGAATTATGAATTGATTGGAGTTTGCAAATGTCCAAAATACCCCTGCCAAGTGTGGCTATATAAAGCCAATTCTTCCCCCTCTCTTTTCTTTTTACCCGGCCACTCCTTCTTCCTTCTTTCTTTTTTCTTTCCTTTCTCTCTCTCTCAGTTTTTTTTTCTCTCTCTCTCACTCTCTTGTTTTCTTCCAAATCCTCCATTAAAAATCAATCTTATTTTAAGATTTTAGTTCCTTATACTCTAAATATGCATATACGTACTTGCATGTGTGTGTTGTGTGTGTGTTGTTCGGTTTTATCAAGAACCATTCGGTTCTTAATTTTGTAGTTATTTTTGAGTTTGATTCTTTGCAAGGAAGTGATGAAAGGTTATGCATGTTAGTTATCTTGAGTAATTGATGGATAATCGGTGGTTTTTGGTTGGACACCCTCGAATGAGGGCACCACCAAGAAGACACCGCCGCCGGCGATGAATTCCGGTGAGTCGGTGGTGAGCTATTTTTGGTTTATAAATAATTGGGTTGAATTATTTGTTAAATTAGATGATCATTTACGTTTAGATTCTAAGTTATGTGCTTAAATGGAGTATATTGTTGATTTGAGTGTGTTTTTGGGTTATATGTTACATGCATGTCAAGATTTAGCTTTGCATTTAACTAATTTAGACTCAAAAGGATTAAAAAGATTGGTTATATCTAGAATAATGGATTAGTACTTTTAAAAGATGAGTTTGGTTATAGATTTTGAGTTTCAAATGATTTTTGGTTCAAAATTTTTATGGTAAGGTTTTTTTTGAAAAATGGTTCGAATGTGTGGTTTTGACTAGAAATAAAGTTTATGCTTGATTCTTGAACTTGCATGTTGATTGTTGCTAATTGAGATATGATTTTTTTGAACTTGCATGTTGGTTTTTTACTTGCATGTCAATTATCCGAAAAGAACTTACTTGGTATGCTTTGTTTTGGTTCGAATTTTGATAAGCAAAAAGGAGTAAAAAATGTTTTCGTGTCGTGATGTTTGAATCAATGATTAATTGCTAAATGTTAAGTATAGTTATGATATTAAGGGTGTATGAGTATATCGTATTATGTGTTACGTGATAATACTCGAGTACATAAGTTAAGTGATATCGCGATTTAATAATTAAATATGTTCTTGTGAAGTAGTTATATATTCAATATATATATATATATATATATATATATATATATATAACAATGTCTTTATCATACAAGATTGCTAACATTTATAACCAAACTTGTTCTGTATTACCTACTGATTTAAGGTGGTAATCCTATTCCTAGCTTACACTAGTCTCTAATCCCATCTCCACAAAACATTTTCGAACTTTCGTCATTATAAATACTAGTCGATAACCATTGCAATGATTTAATTTATTTTAATAATTTTTAAAGATCATTGTGAGCATTACTTAAAATTGATTATTTTTTACAGATCATTGTGAACATTACTCAAAATTGATTATACGATCAGCTAACTCCTAATTCAATTACGATCGGCTAAAGTCAGTAGAAGCAAAATAGCTATTTGATTCAGCTTTACAAGAATTCGCCTCCCTTCTTTCATCCTCTCTACATTTTCAAGTAAATCGAGAGGCTTTCACTGGTTTTCTCCGGTGGAAAGCCCCAACCCCTTCATTCTTTGTAATTCTCGTTAATTTCCTTTCAATAAGACCCAATTTTTGGGTGTTTGTGTGTCTCTCCTCTTGGACTGTGTGTTTTGTCTTTACTTTTGGAGTGTTTGTTATGTATTTATTTAGTCATGCTTGGGTTTATCTAGTGATGGATCTGTTGATGACGAATTTATTGATATTTTTGGTGATCTGCAAAGCCTGCATCGGATCTGGGATCGTGGTGATTATTGCGAGAGCTTACCTTTCACAACTAAAGATTGTTCATATTTCATGAGTTTACACTTTCGGCATGTCTGGTATCCGGCATGTAGATAGCTGGGGTGCCTTCGGCATGTTTATAGCTTGTGTCCGAAATATAGATAGCTGGGGTCCCGCTTCTCCAATCTCATTCTACGCGATTGGTGTTTCTGAACATTAGGCTAACCATATTTTTTATATGATATGATCAATTACGATATTGCTATTTTCAGAGATGCTGTTGCAATTTGGATCGCTTGGGATGTCTTTGATTTCGTTTTTAATTTCAATTTTTTTTAAATTCTATGTGTTAAACGATCAGGACACAAATCATCTAATTATTTTTAGTATGTTATTTGTTTTATTACCTGGTTCTATCGACAGTTGGGGGTTTGTCCCGACTGTACTACATTCAATTTAATGAAAACTTTCTACATTTGTAAAAAAAAATAATTTTTAAAAGTCATAATAGTATAAGTGTTATGTCAAATTTTCTAATTTTTACTTGGAAATCCAACCCAAAATGAGTATGATATTTGTGTTAAGAATATAATAAAAAAATAGAATTATTATACAATTTCAAAATTTTTATCATTTCATTTAAATAGACTATTGAGTCATATGGAAAATAGGATTACTTAGTTGAAATCAATATAAGAAATGTAATTAAAAAATGGATAAAATAATACATATAATATTATAAGTCACATAGAAGTAAGGGAAGAATAAAAATTATACATATAGAGTTATAATAAATTCAAAAAGCGGTGAAATCAAAAGCTGATGAAACTAAAAAGGTATAATATATTGAATTAGCAATACATAAGAGATTTAGGAACACAAAGGTTAAAGTCAAACTGATGAAACAAAAATAAAACCAAACTTAATAGAATAATAAGACATATAAAAGTATAATATAATAAAAATAAAACCGAACTTAAAAGCACAAGGGTTAAAGCCGAAATGGTGAAACAAAAATAAAACCAAACTTAATAGAATCATAAAATATATAGAATTATAAGATAACAAAAATAAAACCAAACTTAACACAATCACAAGACATGTAGAAGTATAAGATAACAAAAATAAAATAAAATTTAATAGAGTCATAAGACATGTAGAAGTATAAGATATACAAACATGAATAAAGGGTGTAATCACGTTGATTCATACCCTGATTACCTTACTTATTTATTTTGTTATCTTATGATCTCGTAAACCCCAAGAGAACCTTTATAAACTTTCCTACGTATTGTTTTGATTAACCCAGATTCTTCGATAACCCGTGAACCTTATTATGTATTGATATTTAGAACTGTTCTAATTAGGAACTAGTATTTTCTGTTGACCATTTGATCAAGATCTTTTATATTAATCCCTGTTTAATTCCAATTCGTTCACTTTCCTTGAATTTTTGAATTGAACTTAAGAATGATTTTTGACTTGAATGAGTCTGAATGATTTCATATTCTTGGTAATGATAAAATGAACTTTGTCAACTTTTCTTACTTCCAACACAAAGGTTTTCCAAACGAATTCTTGATGGATTTGATAAAGACGTAAGAGACTAGTGGGACTAGTCCAGTCACATAAGAAGCTAGCGGGGCTAGTCCAACATAAGGCTGAAATAATGTCATAGCTACCATAACGACCAGATGGAGGTCGGTAAGGGCTGATCACCCGTATTTTTTTTTAAAAAAGGATGGATATTCCAATCAAGGTTTTTTTTTATGTTTTGTGAAAGAGAAAATGATATAATCCCTTAAGCAGTTTGCTTCTTTTTAATGAGAGGAAATGAAATGATTTGTATTTTTGTTAAGTTATGAATCCTGTGAGCCCTTACAATTTAACTAGTTGTGAATCTTGAAGCTCGATTAACAGCTTCTTTCAATTGAGAAAATCTTTTATAATCTTGCTAATGATTTGTGATGAATGTCGGCTTTCTCCCAATCTTGAGCCTTAAGTCCTGAAAGCCTGAAACCTTTTTATTACCTTTACTTAGCCAATCACTGCCACCTATAAATTGAATGTAGAATGTCTCAGATTTTTGATATTGACATTGTGATGTGGAACTGTTTATATAGTTACTTTCTGATCTTTTTTGCTCATTTATTTGCTTTGATCTAACCATGGAAGTTAAGCAAGAAGATGGCCAGACTTAGGCGCACCGCTTGCAAGAGTGTTCTTGGAGGTCCCTACCGGGTTGTAGGTTTCCAGATGCCAGAGTAGGTAGTTGTTCTGTGTGAGCAAGCGAGTTAGTTTGAAGGGCTTTTATAGTTGGTTCAAATACAATGGGTTATCTATCGATTCCATGTCGGAATCGAATAAATTTGATCTTAATTATATTTTGGGTTGTTATATATTTATTCTGGTTGGTAGTTGTAATCATGTCTCATACTTAATCCTGTTTAGATCATGTTATTATTATTATCGGGGTTTATTATATCTGTTGTGGTTATATTAGTTTAATGGTGTAAGGGTCCTCATTTTCTAACCCTGAGATTGAGGGCATCATAGTTTTAGATTTTTAGAGTGATAAGAAGAACCCTAGATTGATAGCTTGTTGATTTGGTTCTTTTTATATTTGTAGCTTCGAATCTCTGTATTTGGAGTTGTAAGCAAACCCTCCGGGTATTTATACTTTGAATAAAAGAATATTTACCCAGAATCTCTTTGTTTGTTCATTTGGTTTTTAATTTTGATATTCCGCTGCATTAAATTGATAAAAACGAAGAACATACATTCACCCCTCCTGTATGTACCTTTTGGACCTAACAATTGCCTTATATATCTTGCTGCCATCATGTTCTTCTTTGATCCTGAGCACCCACTTCTCATGTAAAGCCTTCTTTACAACTAGTAACTTTGTTAAAGATTAAGTCTCATTCTTTTGAAGAGAACTCATCTCATCTTTCATGGCTGATTTTCACTAAATTGAATCATCCACATGTACTCTCTCGAAATAACACTGAGACTCTCTGTACTTGGTCAATAACATATAATATGCTAAAGAACAAAATATTTGTAGTGGGCTCACAATTTTGCTATATTTTCTTACCTCGTTCTGTGGAGTAACTGGAACAGTGTCATTAACATTCTCTGAACTTCCACTATTTCCTGAAAGATCTCCTTCCATAATATCTTCAAGCACTATTTTCTCTTTCCCATCACTACACCATAGAATGCATATAGCAACAACAAAATTTTTTTGCCTAAAGGGCTTTTTATGTTACAGTAGAAAATATGGCAACAAATATGGAAAATTTTGGCATTGCATCCGGTGGTGATGCAATAGGGGTCCTATAGCAACATTTTGAGCCATGTATAGCAACAACACAACCTTATTGCAGTATACAATATTTAGAAATAAAATATTTTTTACTGCAACACAGTAAAATCATTGCAATAGATGTTTTTGTCTGCTAAATAACCACCTTAAGGCAACATTAACCGGTCCTATTGCAATTAATTTATGGTCAAATCTAACAAATATTGCAACAAAATTTGAACCAACTGTAATATTTTATGGTTGATGTAATTTTAAATGGCAACGTATTTGGACATAATTACAACAGTGTTTTAAAAAAAACGAAAGGAACTGTTTGTAAAATATACTAGCCAAGCATTTTTTTATGCCACAAAACCAAGCAATTGTCATTCAAAAGTACCATGACCAAATTAAAAGCAGCTCTCAGGATGTCCCAACATCATCCTTACAAACATTCATAATTTAAGTCTATTTAAAAATAATAATAGCTAGCTAAATCAAATTCACGAGAGAATTTAGTCGCAGACAACTAAACCAAATTCGAGTTCGAATTTAACAAAAGAAGCTAGCTATAGCAAACTGCAGATAACTGAAAGATAAATTAAAGTAAAAATCAGATGGCCCCTGCAACTTCATCTCCATCTGCATCACCATCATCGTCGCTCACTTTTTATGCATCCTCATAATCATCTTCATTTTCATCAACCTCGGCAGAACTTTGAGCACATAGTTCTTCAACATCGATATTTAGACCAGGATTCAATTCACCAAGTTTTTCAAAAATCTTCCTTAGCTTCTTCTGTATTTTCTCCTCCATTGCAGCAGCTAACTTTTCAGTTGCTTTTTCCAGTTCCGAAGAATCTGTTTTTCCCTCTTTTGTCAATTTTTTCTTCGTCTTCCTTGTTATGCCACTCCTTCCAACAAGCCAGTTAGGACCATGAGCTGCAAGATCAAGGTCTGCCATCTCCTCATCCTCATCAGTTGATTTTTGAGGAGTTTTTCCATTTTTCTTTTCCTACGTATAAAATTGAGCAACAAACATTAATTTCAATAAAATACAATTACTCCTTGTAAAATTAATGAAGAAATATAGCAGGGCTAATTATTGACAAAAATACTTGTAAATTTTTTCATAAAATCTGAACATGCAATTTATGAACAAAAATACTTGTAAAATTGGTCGAGAAATATAAAAGTGCTATTTTTACCATCATTGTATGACCTTTGCGGGTTTTTGGATAAATTGCCTTCTTTGTGTCTTGTGCACGGGCATCTTTACCAATTTTCTAGAATAAAATAAAATGTATCAGTTTTCTTACAAGAAATAAATGAAGGGACCGTTAAACAACAAATATGGGTACGTCATACCATTTCATTACGAATCTGAGCAAAACTAGTGCGCCCAGCAGTATGAGTATCAGTCACATTCTTTCAATTTTTTTTATTTGTTTCAGCTTTTTTCTTGACTGATTCATCACTCCAGTACTTGAGAAGCACCTTGAACTGTTCCACTGGAATATTTGCAGGCCTGTTTTTCATCCTTTCGGCGTCAGTATCAAATTTGGTATAGCATGCACTCTTAACACGAGATTTGTATACCCTCCAGTCATCAGCAAGGCTTCTAATAACCCAATCCTTGCCTTCCTCGGGAATTATGTACTTTGTCTAACAAGGTACATAAAAATACGGATAAGAATCAAGAAAGAAACAACTATTTACGATAAATAAACCATTATTTTTGTCTAACAAGGAAATGATAAGAATCTAGAATTAAAGAAGCAACTATTTACGATAAAAAAATAGGTTATTGCACTAGGTTATTAAAAAACTAACATCGTAGATCATAGAGAATTTCATTGGCCCAGATAAAAAAGGCCATCTAAATTTCACTATCCACAAACAGGCCCAGATATGGAAATTAAAATTAAAATACATCAAAATTCAACTAAAAGCCCATCAAAACAAAGAACAAAATGCACAACATTATTGTCGATGATGCTCTTAAAATTAGAAATTGATGTTAAATTTAGAGTAAAAACTCTGTTTTTCCTCCAATAAATAACAAGGACAACAAAAATTAAAAAATGACATAAAATCGAACAATTAACACATACACAATTTACGTCACTAGAATAGATAATAAGGACAACACAATTTACATAAAATACCGTGTTTACCTAAAATACAGAACAAGTTAATTTCAAAAAAAAAATACTGAACAAGTTTAGTAAAAAACAATTAAAGTGCTTTTTACCTTGATATATTCCCACCATCCATCTTTTATTGCTTTAGGAACTTTAGACCAATTTACATAATCAAGTGGGATGTACAGCCTTGCTATCGTCCCGATGAAACTACTGAATTCAGTAATGACATTTTTTTCCTTTGACACGGGCTGGAGGTCATGATTTAAATTAATAACTGGCCTTTCATCGAGTCTCCTTGTGAAAACACGATTCATCTTCGTAGGTCCTCTACGCCTTGTACTTTTGGTACTAGATTCACCTACAAAAATAGCCACAAATAAATATGCATATTCCTGATATAAAAAATAAGACCATTACCTAATATTTGAAATAAACCTATTTCGAAGGCACTATCCACAACATTTTGGAAGTTATTACCTTCAAAATTTTCATCATCATTGACACGCCTTTGTTGTTCCGCATCTTTTTTGTGTTTTTGTAAATCAACAAATGCCTCCATTGTACCAATCCTTTCATTGGCAGGTCTTATTAACTGTGTAAGATCAAGAGGAAATGGCGGGGGAGCTGGTAGTGGCGGGGGAGGTGGTAATATATCTCTATCATTAACCTTGCGAATAATACAAAAAAAATAAATTAAATTAAAACATGAATTAAATTAAAACTAAAACCAACTATGTAGATGCATATGAAACACATAAAGATAAGTTAAATTAAATTAAATTCATATACCTCTGTTCTCCCTTCAGTTTGATTTACTGAACATGAACGGGTCCTTGGTCTGACGATGACTTCGTTAACCTTTTTAACATTTTTTACTTTCTTTTTTGGCTAAATACACAAAAAATAGTCAACAAAATTGTATGTTCCAAAAAACAAAGGAGTTGTATTTGTACAAAAATATACCTGAGGAATAACATGTTCTGCTTCTTCTTCGCTTAAACTATCATGTCCAGAAATATATGCTCGATCAAATTCAGCTTCTGACCAATGATCTGTAACTGTTTTCTTTGCTTTCTTGGTGGATTTCCCAGCAGTAAAGAACTCATTTGCCTTCTCCTTCAGTTTATACTTATCAGCTTCTTTCGCATTCGCTTCCATTCTCCTTCTTCTGTTTAGCTCATAATCAACAAGCTTCTTCTAAACCAAGCACCCAATTAATAAACTTAAATATAAGATGACAATAAAGCATACAATGTGATTACAAAATAAATCTCAGATAATTACCAAAAATACACCGGGATAAAAAATTACCTTATCAATTGCATTCTTTTTCACCAGTTCATCACCTACATTTTGGTTCTCCTCATCACCTGCCTTTCTAAGCTTTCTGGTACTGATCTGTTTATCATGTTCTATTTCATTCTCCACCAAAGCTCGTGACTTTATCTTATCAGTTATCTGTTGTGTAAGATCTTTAATTGTTACAAACTTCCTTTTCAAGGGTAAATCAGCACCTACGATATAAAGACAAAAAAAAATATAAATTGTCAGTTCAATACTCAAATTCATATAAAAAATTATTTGGAGCCAAAATTATTTTACCTTCAAAATGTGTCCTTGGTCTTATGACAATATGTGGTTGTATCTGGGTAGCAGGCACAATAGATGTGTCCACCACATTGTCAAGGTAAATATCCAATAAAGAACCAAGTTTTACCCCTGCTACAAGATCATCTACATCTTTATCAGTCATCAGTAGTTTCCAGCCATCTTCTTTCTTCGCATAAACGCCTCCAATTTCTTTATATCCAAGGTCATCTTTAACATACTCCATCAGTACCGAGAATGAAAATCTATCAGGATCCATAGCTGCATTAATTGTTGTAGATGTTCCATTTGAGTATTTGGTTTTTTGAAACTGGCCTTTATGGTGGAACCTGAGGAAAAAATAGTTTTCTTTCATAACCTGAAAATAACATAAACATGAATATTAATTAGTCCCCACATTATACAGATATAAGCAATTACTATCAAGTAACAAGTGAAACATAAATATTAAATTTTAGGGCTAAACAACAAACAACAAGTAGCAAAAATCAAATGAACTGGTCATCAAATTTTACAAGCAATCAGGAATAAGTTACAAGTAGTGGTACAATGTTTGTCATGATTAAAAGCAACAGATGAGCATAAAAAAACAGAAATAAAGAAGTCGGCATGTCCATTCATTCGTCATGGTCATCATCATGATCTTCTTTCTCTTCACCGGATGACACATTTTCATTCGGAATGTCATCCCTATGCCAAGTCATATCATCAGTTTGGTTCTGTAATGGGTATTCAAGTTCAGCATTATACATGGTAGGTCCGCAAAGATCTTCAAGCACATCATCAGTTTCCTCGTCTATTCCATTGTGCTCTTTCGGTAGTTTCTTAACAACAAACCACAAGTTCTTTTCGGTACAATCTTGAATGTAGAATACCTGTTGTACTTGTGTAGCTAGTACAAATGGATCATCCTTTTGACATAATTTACTGAAATTGACACGTGTGAGCCCAAAGCAGTCCTTATCCTTTTGATACCAAATGCACCTAAACAAAACAACCGCAAATGCGCCCCAATAATCTACTTCAATAATCTCTTCAATTGCTCCGTAGTAAATAACATCCCCAATTGTTGGATTTTGATCCTTTAAACTCATAAAACTGGTGGTTAGAGCTGTCAAAATGACACCGCTATTTTGTGTAGTACAGTTACCTGGTATGAAATCTGAATCCATTTATGTCATAGCTTTCCATCTTTTATTCTTCCTAGTGCATGTCATGTCATGAGTTTAGAGTAGTCTTTACACATGAATAAGTATTGGAGCCTTGATTTCAACGAGAAATATCGTAAGACTTTTGCAGTAACTTTCGACTTTTTTCTTCTAAGTCAAGAGAAACAGGTGAAGGAGAAATAGGTGTATCAGTCCTGTTTTTTGGGAGTTTCCATCTTAAAACCCCACAAAATTTGCACTTTGTTAAGTTTATATTTCCCCCTAATACAACATGCAATCGGACAAGCGTGTATTTTATGATAATCAAGACTTAATTCTCTAATCATATTTTTGGCCACATTAAAAGAAGAAGGCAGATTTACATCGGGAAATGCCTCCTTTATCAACTTTAGAATACCGCTAAAGGCACCCTCGGTAAAACCATGAGTGCACTTTAATAAGTAAAGTTTCACTATAAATCCTAAAAGAGTAAATTGTTCACACCCCGGATACAAAGGTTGTTTCACTTCCTCAACAAGCTTATAAAACTTTTTTGCTGTGTCATTCATTCTATTCCTAACTCTACTTTCATCACGAATCATTTTATCAAAATCTTCACCTAGGCCCATACCACTATCACAATCCATCTCCTGATCAACTTTTTTAAACTTAGGGGTTTGCACTTCGTATACCCAATTAACAAACGATGGACACATACCGTTACTAACGTGATGATCATACACGTCTTCTTCAGAAAACCAGAAACGATTACTACAATCTTTGCAAGGGCATCTTAGTTCAGATCCCGTGGAAAAATTATCGAAAGCATTTTTGTACAAAATCTGTCACCCCATTACTATAGGCCTCACTGTATTTCGGAAGTGAAACCCTAGTCATATTGATTGTTCACAAACTTATTTTCTACACAAAGAAGGAAACAAAGGACATACATCATGAATTATATAATCATAATTATAAAATCTCATTTATAAAATGAGATTTTATCAATACAAGCCTAAACATTCCTAATTAAAATTCATATTGAAAGATCTCATAGTTATAAACTAAATCAAAAAATAAACAAACTAAGTTATAATCGGTGACAACAAAGTCAGTACTCATACAATAATCACAAACGAAATCCCTAATTAAAATTATACACAGTCGATTAAACAAAATAACTAAAAAAATCAGAACATGCACAATCGATTAAAATGTATTTTGAGGACAAGAAACAAGATTGAACATAGAAAACATAATCGATTAAGATTTGAAAAGAAGAACAATCACAGGGTATTTTGTAATCAAACTTATAATCGATTTAGGGAAAAAAATTTGACGCAAGGATCTGTGTTTTACCTTTTTGGAGCTTCAAACTTCTTCGAGATTTGTTATCAGCTTCAGATTTCTCCTCAGAAACTCCTCTCTTACGGTGTTCTTCTTCGAGCTGTGTTTATACGCTGTGTTTATGCGGCGTGTGTTTACTTTGTCTAAAAATGTTATGTCGGGTTATGGGCCCTCTTTTTTGTTTGGGAAGCCCGACAATTTTTTTAGTGAAATCCCGCCTAGCAAAATTGCAGAAGCCCGCCACTTATTTGGCTAAATTTTTTAATGTACTGTAACGCCTAACAATTCTTATTACAATAGATAGCAAATTGTTAACTTTTTTCTTTTTTTTTGCATTTCAATTGCAATAATTTTAAAACTCCCTGCAATATATATACAATGGTCTACCATTTGCAACATCATTTCTCAAATTTTTAAAAATGTGGTTGTTATAACCATTCTATGTTATAGTGCATGTTGTTACTTAATAAACTTAATCAGCTACAAGTTTATTCTTATACAATGCATTCTTATTAAAATTAACATCTTTACTTCTAACGATTTTTTCATCTTTTCATCACCCGTATCATCTGAACCATAATCATTTTGATTAAGTTTAGAAATACGATAACGTAATTGTTTTTCTTCCGCAAGAACATGTCCCTAAATTGGAATCCATATTCGAATAAAACTGCACTGATTAAATTCCACGTCAGTTCCATATTACGTTACACACTAACTTTTGCTGGCGGATACTATCATTACATGGGAATATAATTTCACAATCGTTCATTATATGGGATGAGAGTTGACATGATTCCATTTTATCTCCACCCTCCTGATCTTGAGACCCAATTCCATGGCAATAATTCCAGCAAACCATTTTGGTTTTCTAGCTAGCAACTTCCAGTTTCCGATAATAAAAACGCCACTGCACCCCCATATCCTAACACCAAAGTTACCAACATAGCTGTCATTCTCGAAGTTGGTTGCAAGAAAGATTTAGAAGTGCAAGAGAATATAATCCAGCGAGTCGCTGTGGAATTTCGCCTTCAAGTTTGTTGGATGAGAGGTCTAGTGACTCCAACACCGTCAACTTTGCAATCGAGGATGGCATCAGGCCTGTGAGATATTGCAAGAAAGATTGAGAAATCTGATTGACACTAGATTTCCGATGTATTCAGGAATCTCCTTGATAAATTAATGGTTGTGAATATAGTTAACATTTTGTCCAACAGAATCTCATTGCCTTTGATTGCCAGATTCGTGAAATCACTGTAATACTGCGCTCCATATAACGACGCTTCATTTTATTCGCTTCACCATTTATCATAGCCTTGAAGTTTCTGAAATATATTTCTGACAGTGTATCAAATATTTGATTGTTTCCAAGATCAAGAACTTGTAAAGCATCAAATCCAGCAAAAGGAGAAGGAATTATTCCTTCTAATCTATTTCCATTTAAATTTACAATTTCCAGATTACGAAAATTTGTTAAGTTTGGTGGATTGTTCCCCTCAATGTTATTCATCGTAGATCAAGCACCTAAAGAATGGTCAAATTTGTTCGACAAATGGGGAGTAAACCGCTCAAAGTGTTATCAGACAAATTAAGGAGCTGAAGAGAGCTCGAATTACAGATCGAGGTGGGTAATGATCCACTAAGCTTATTGGATTGAAGATCAAGGTACTGAATATTATTCCAAGGTATTTTCTCAAGTTAGGAAATGGGTGTTCTATCTTTGAACTCTGGTTTATGAGGCCATGAAAATTATTTGATTTCAGAACAAGAACACGGATATTTGGGAGCGACTCCAAACACTGCGGAAATGTATCATGTAATTGATTACTTCCCAGATCAAGAGTTTCTAGCTGTTCAAGTTCAGAAAACGAGGTAGGAACTCTTCCTTCCAATTTATTTCCATACAAATTTATACTTTTCAGATTACGAAAATTTGAAAAGGTTGGTGGAATGTTCCCCTGAATGTTATTCATCCGCAAATCAAACACTAAAAGACGGGTCAAATTTGTCTGACAAATTGGAAGTACACCGCTCAAATTGTTATAAGATAAATTAAGAATTTTAAGAGAGCTCGAGTTACAGAACAGGTTGGGCAATGATCCATTGAGCAAATTAGACTGGATATCGAGATACCAAATATCATTCCAATTTATATGCTCAAGACCGCCTGTTAGTCTGTTGCGAGAAAGATTAAGATACGAGTACAAGTCCCAACTCATTGACCCAATCCCATGGGGAATTTCCCCATGAAGTTCATTTTTTGATAGATCTATATGTTCAATGAACTTCGCATCTGCAGAGAATCGCGGGAACTCTTTCATGTTGCAAGATGCCAATCCCAAGTGATGAAGCTTTGGTGGGAGTGTGACCATACTGGTGTTTCTCACTGATAGACTGTTATGAGAAAAATCAAGAGTGTACAGGTTTTTAAGGTGTGAAAACATTTCGCTATCCAAAACACCACTGAAATTGTTTGATGAAAAGACAAGTTGAGTGAGGTTCACAAGCTGAAAAAATGATTGTGGAATGGGTCCATACAGTAAATTGTGTCCACAAGAAAAAACTTGCAATTGTGAATTAGAGGAATCAAATTCATGTAATAGATCTGTGAATCTATTATAGCTCAGATCTAAGACTTGTAATAATGGATTGGCAAACAACCAAGAAGGCAGAGGTCCAGTTAGTGAATTAGATCCCAGATCTAAGATAATTGTTAGTAGCAAGGAGTAGAGTTTTTAGGTTCGTAAGGTTTGCTAAAGCAGTTGGAATTGGGCCACTAAGATAATTGCGTGCAAGGCTCAGCTTAGTAAGTTTACCAAGATTCCCTATGGATCTTGGTATCGGCCCAGACAAATTGCAGGTGAAGAGTTTTAAAGTGGCTAATGACTCTAGAAAGCCTATAGAATCAGGTATACCTCCATGTAAGTTTATACTTCGTAGATTGAGGTGTTGGAGACTAGCACTACTTCTCCACTTACCTTTGGGTAATGCAGCAGTGAGATTATTGCTAAGCTCCCATGCCCATATCTCTAGCACTTCCAAGTTGGGAAGGTGGAAGACCTCTTGCGGTAGTACTCCAGAAATCCTACCTCCGAGTATAAGATATCTCAGGGAAGTAGATAAATTGAAGAGACTCTCATTTCTCCCCCACTTAACTTCGGGTACTATATCGCTGAATGCAATGCTATTAAAGTATAGATCTAGTACCTCCAAGTTAGGATGGTGGAAAACCTCTTGGGGCAATACTCCAGGTACAGCTACAACCGCAAGGTCAAGAACCCTTAGGGAAGTAGACAAATTTGTGGGTAAAACAGAGGAGATGTCAACCGCTTCAAGATTAAGCACTCTCAGTTGAGTTAAATTCTGCAACAGTAATTTAAACACTTCATCTTCAAGTTTAGCATTATAGTCACCAGAAAGATCAAGTGAGACCAGTTTATACAACTGAGAGATGCCTGGGGAACTCTCCCTGAAAATCCGGTATTAGAGAGGTTGAGATGTGTCAAATCTTTTGCAAAGAAACCAAATTCCTGAGGGAACTGATTGGAGAGGGAAAAGGCGTTCCAAGTGAGGTCGAGGAACTGGAGATGAGAGAATTGGAAGAGCGTGCTTTTTGGGAATATGGCTCCTTCCAGCTGACTGCAACTTAGATCCAATCCGATTACGTTCCCTGTCTTGTTATCACAGGTTACCCCCTCCCATGTGCAGTAATCTGAACTCATGCTCCAGGTCATCGTTTTCGGATGTGTAGAGTAGCAATATGCAGGACTAGTAGTTCCCAAGCTTAGCTTAAACTGAAATAATGCATTTTTTTGCATGGTTGGACTCAAATTTATAGCAGCTGATGAAGCAAGTAGTTGGCTAAGCAAGAAGATGAGGAGCATCATGATTGTGTGATACCAGGTGAATTTCAACATGTTCATTATATGCTTTATATTATGTTTTGTTGGATGGATTGGTTGCATATGTTGTACTTAGGGTTCATACATTACACATCTGTATTTATTGTTGGACAAACTTAGTATTTTAGACTAAGTTGTGAATCATTTTGAGACTCTATACGAGTGAGACACATTATGTGTTAGTGGTGTGTATTTATTGGAACGTATTCTCCTCTTCGAGGGGATTCCAACGCATATTTACACGCTCAAAATGAGTAAAAGGTGAATGAGAACTGATGTTCCAAAATTTTACCTTTTAATATAAAAAGTGATTTTGTACCACATCGAGAGTAGCACAAACCTATTCCTTAATTTTTCTTATAAATACCATGTACCACATCGAAAAGAAAAACAAGTCCTTTCAAGCATCTCTTTATAAATAGAGTCTTAGGGCACCACTTTTATTAAGTCGAGGAAATAAGAGTCATCTCTTTCATTCTCAGTCTCTTTAGTCTTAAATTTTTTCAATGTTCTGGTGATAGTTTTTGGGTTCAGTTCAAGTTCGCTGAGAGTATATTCGATCTATCAATTATACCAGTATCTTGTTTTATCCTGGGAAGCGGGTCGCTAAACACGGTTGGTGCGGTGCTATTTATTTTCTCAAACCCTTCTCCTAATTTAATTGTTAATTCTCATATGCTTATGTGATTTAATAATTAACAATGTTCTTGTGAAGTAGTTATATATTCAATATATATATATATATAACAATGTCTTTATCGTACAAGATTGCTAACATTTATAACCAAACTTAGTGAGTTTCATTGTCAGCAGTCTTTATCATCTGGAGGAAAATAAATAAGAGTGGGAAAATGAACTAATACAACAAGATTTCTGGTTTTTGAAAATCAATTATAATTTTTAAAATTAGTTCAGTCTAGAAAATGGACAAAACTTGTTCTGTATTACCTACTGATTTAAGGTGGTAATCCTATTCCTAGCTTACACTAGTCTCTAATCCCATCTCCACAAAACATTTTCGAACTTTTGTCATTATAAATACTAGTCGATAACCATTGCAACGATTTAATTTATTTAAATAATTTTTAAGATCATTGTGAGCATTACTCAAAATTGATTATTTTTTAAAGATCATTGTGAACATTACTCAAAATTGATTATACGATCAGCTAACTCCTAATTTAATTACGATCGGCTAAAGTCAGTAGAAGCAAAATAGCTATTTGATTCAGCTTTACAAGAATTCGCCTCCCTTCTTTCATCCTCTCTACATTTTCAAGTAAATCGAGAGGCTTTCACTGATTTTCTCCGGTGGAAAGCCCCAACCCCTTCATTCTTTGTTATTCTCGTTAATTTCCTTTCAATAAGACCCAATTTTTTGGGTGTTTGTGTGTCTCTCCTATTGGAGTGTGTGTTTTGTCTTTACTTTTGGAGTGTTTGTTATGTTTTTATTTAGTCATGCTTGGGTTTATCTGGTGATGGATCTGTTGATGACGAATTTATTGATATTTTTGGTGATCTGCAAAGCCTGCATCGGATCTGGGATGGTGGTGATTATTGCGAGAGCTTACCTTTCACAACTAAAGATTGTTTATATTTCATGAGTTTACACTTTCGGCATGTCTGGTATCCGGCATGTAGATAGCTGGGGTGCCTTCGGCATGTTTATAGCTTGTGTCCGACATATAGATAGCTGGGGTCCCGCTTCTCCAATCTCATTCTACGCGATTGGTGTTTCTGAACATTAGGCTAACCATATTTTTTATATGATATGATCAATTGCGATATTGCTATTTTCAGAGATGCTGTTGCAATTTGGATCGCTTGGGATGTCTTTGATTTCGTTTTTAATTTCAAAATTTTTTAAATTCTATGTGTTAAACGATGAGGAAACAAATCATCTAATTATTTTTAGTATGTTATTTGTTTTATTCACCTGGTTCTATCGACAGTTGGGGGTTTGTCCCGACTATACTACATTCAATTTAATGAAAACTTTCTACATTTGTAAAAAAAAATGATTTTTAAAAGTCATAATAGTATAAGTGTTATGTCAAATTTTCTAATTTTTACTCGGAAATCCAACCCAAAATGAGTATGATATTTGTGTTAAGAATATAATAAAAAAATAGAATTATTATACAATTTCAAAAATTTTATCATTTCATTTAAATAGACTATTGAGTCATATGGAAAATAGGATTACTTAGTTGAAATCAATATAAGAAATGTAATTAAAAAATGGGTAAAATAATACATATAATATTATAAGTCACATAGAAGTAACGGAAGAATAAAAATTATACATATAGAGTTATAATAAATTCAAAAAGCGGTGAAATCAAAAGCTGATGAAACTAAAAAGGTATAATATATTGAATTAGCAATACACAAGAGATTTAGGAACACAAAGGTTAAAGTCAAACAGATGAAACAAAAATAAAACCAAACTTAATAGAATAATAAGACATGTAAAAGTATAATATAATAAATATAAAACCAAACTTAAAAGCACCAGGGTTAAAGCCGAAATGGTGAAACAAAAATAAAACCAAACTTAATAGAATCATAAAATATATAGAATTATAAGATAACAAAAATAAAACCAAACTTAACACAATCACAAGACATGTAGAAGTATAAGATAACAAAAATAAAATAAAATTTAATAGAGTCATAAGACATGTAGAAGTATAAGATATACAAACAGGAATAAAGGGTGTAATCAAAAGTTTTAGTAAAATTAAAAAGACGTAGAATTATAAGATACTAGCTTTACAACCCGTGCGATGCACGGGTCTTCATTATATTTTTATATTATTCAAATTTATAATAATTTTTAGGATCAATACCTTATTGGTATATTTATAAATAATAATATAAATATTTTTTTTTGGCAGGATTCGAACCTGAATCTTATTGGGTAGTGTATATAGATATTTGTTGTTTGTGGGGTTCGAACCTGAGAGGTTTAGTACTGTATAAATAATAATATAAATATTTGTTGTTGGTGGGGTTCGAACCTTGGAGCTTGAGTAGTGTATATTTTTTTAGTTATTGAATCTAACGGTCCTAATCATTGATTAAAAAGATCCGACGGTCATAAATGGGAATAACCAACCAAAAAAAGGCATACCAAATTATACCCCATTCCGGTTATTATAGTATAGTATATAGATACACGTATAAGTGAAAGTGAAACCAAAAGTTGGTGATGCCAAAAATTGGTGAAACCAAAATTAATACTTGTATCATTTAAAAAGGATTTCGCTTATTAATAAAATGATTTTGCTTATTAATAAAGATTATTAATGATTTTGGTTTATGATCCCGAAAGAATAAGTACTTCCCTTCAAAAGAAGTACCTAAATACATGTATATGTTCTTGAAGGTTAAGTCGTTATTTTTTCCAAAATAGTTGATAACCCGTGGTAAATACGGGCCAAAATCAAAATAATAATGATTATAGA
Organism: Apium graveolens; assembly: GCF_009905375.1. Lineage (NCBI taxonomy): Eukaryota > Viridiplantae > Streptophyta > Magnoliopsida > Apiales > Apiaceae > Apium > Apium graveolens. The sequence goes on from NC_133654.1 coordinate 7,786,251, forward strand.
AATTAATTTTAAATTATAATTAAATATATATAATAAATAAAATTGTACTATTATTGCATTTTTTCTTTTGAAATTATATGTAGTTTTCATTAACTCAAATTTTATTAGAACTGTTAGGAAATGAATAACACACAGAGGGGGGGGGGGTGAATGTGTTTTACTGTTTTTATGCTTTTCTTGTTTCTTTTATGATTGAACAAAGTAAATTAAATCTTGTAGTGAAAGTGTGTTCATGCAGAAATTAAACTTGCAAGTATAAAGAACACAAATCTTCAAAACTCACTTAATTTTATATTAAAATTAAGAATGTTTTGCTACAAAATTTCTAGGCTCTTTGTTGATAAAGATCTTAGCTTCTTCTTGAGGGTGTTACAAGATTTTCTATCTAAATTGTTACTACTGACTAAAGGACCAGTGTTAACTTTATAATTCAGTATACTGCTGGTTTAAACAGTGTACAATAAGACATGCTATTAGTTTTAGTAAACAGTCACTTGTCATTTCCATTTATAGAAAAGTATATCTTCTATTTCTGGTTTATCATATCTTAGCATCCTGTGTTAACTTTGATCTTCCTTTGTGAGTTAATCTTTACCATTGATCTTGCACATCCTTCAAGCTACGTTTTGTAGACTTGTCAATCCAGCTGTTTGGATTATTTGTTGATTGTTAATCTTGGATATTGAACTGATATGCAATTATTGATACTATTCTCATAATCTCATTTCTAAGTCACGTACTTAGAGATATAGAATTGCATATCATATTCCAAGGACATTTATTAATCTAACATTTATATCGCATTAAATTAAGAATTAATAAATTATAAATAGAATAATCGATAAAACATAAACATTAATAATCCTAATGTCTTAAACTAAAACATCATAGTGTTGTCTCTAGGACACAAACACTAACAAGCAGTTCTTGGGCAGCGCAAGAATAATCTTTTTTCATGTGGTCTACTATGCTAGTAAGACGCCTAATGGAGCTCAAATGAACTACACCACTACTGAGAAGGAGCTCTTGGCTATAGTCTTTAGTTTCGAAAAATTTTGATCTTATCTGCTTGGGACAAAGGTGACAGTATTCACTGATCACGCTGCCATTCGCTATTTGGTTACAAAGAAGGATTCGAAGCCTAGACTTATTCAATGGGTGCTCTTGCTACAGGAATTTGAGTTAGAGATCAAGGATTGAAGAGGTACTGAGAATCAAGTAGCTGACCATCTCTCTAGATTGGAGAATCCCGATTCTGTTTCACATGACAAGACATTGATCAATGAATCTTTTTCGGATGAGCAGTTGTTCGCAGTTCAGGAGGAAGAACCATGGTTCGCAGACATTGTGAACTATCTTGTCAGTAATATAATGCCTCCTAATATGAATACATCTTAAAAGAAGAAGTTTCTGCATGAGGTGAAGTGGTATATGTGGGATGAACCATATTTGTTTAGACAAGGAGCTGACCAGATCATCAGGAGATGTATCCTATTCTGTGAGACGGAGGGGATATTACGAGACTGCCATTCCACAGTTTATGGTGGACATTATGGTGGTGAAAAGACAACAGCTCGTATTCTGCAAGCAGGTTTTTTCTGGCCTACGTTGTTTAAGGATGCACATCGGTTCGTTTTAAGGTGTGATCGTTGCCAAAGAGTTGGTAATCTTACTAGAAAGGATGAGATGCCTTTAAATGTGATGCTTGAAGTTGAGGTCTTTGATGTTTGGGGAATCAATTTCATGGGACCATTTGTCTTATCTTGCAATAATCAGTACATCTTGCTGGCAGTGGATTATGTCTCGAAATGGGTAGAAGTCAAGGCTCTGCCGACGAATGATGCAAAGGTAGTGTTGAATTTTCTTCATAAGCAGATATTCACAAGGTTTGAAACATCACGAGTAATCATAAGTGATGAGGGGTCGCATTTTGCAACCGTAAGTTCACTTCTATGATACAACGCTACAATGTAAATCATCGTATTGCTACTGCCTATCATCCGCAAACTAATGGTCAAGCTGAAGTGTCTAATAGAGAGATCAAGCACATTCTAGAGAAAGTTGTTTGTCCGTCGAGGAAAGATTGGTCTTTAAAGCTTGATGAAGCTGTTTGGGCATATAGAACAGCATACAAGACTCCACTTGGGATGTCCCCGTTTCAACTTGTATATGGTAAGGGATGTCATTTACCTGCGGAGCTAGAGCATAAGGCTTATTGGGCATTGAAGAAGTTGAACCTTGATCTAGATGCAGCTGGGAAGAAGCGAATGCTTCAGTTAAATGAACTGGATGAATTTCGACTTCAAGCGTACGAGAACAACAAAATGTACAAGGAAAAAGTAAAAAGGTGGCACGACATGAAGCTATCTCCTAAGTCATTCGTGCCGGGGTAACAAGTTCTTTAATTCAACTCTCGTCTACGACTTTTTCCTGAAAAGTTGAAATCAAGGTGGTCTGGACCTTTTATCATCAAAACTGTGTTTCCACATGGAGCGGTGGAGATTTTTGAGAACGATCCGGGCCAAACATTCAAGGTTAATGGTCAGAGATTGAAGCATTATTATGGGGACACGATAAACCGAGAAGTGGTTAATGCCGTTTTATTATCAACTTGATCGAACTCCTCTACGTCAAGCTAATGACGTAAAAGAAGCGCTTCTTGGGAGGCAACCCAAGACTTGAGACTTTAGGAACCTTTAGAAGTTTGTACCATATCCAAAAAACCAAAAAAATTCAGAAAATTGGGTAGAATTTTTTTTTTCCAGAAACCCTTGGGGCGCCCGCCTGGAATTCCCCGGCGACCGCCTGAAGTCTGGGGCGCCCGCCTGGAAAGCCCGGGCGGCCGCTCGGAACCATTCTGTCAGAAATTTTTTTCGGCCTCATAAAAAAACCAAAAAAATTGAGAAAAAAAATAAAAAATAAAAACCCACAGCAAACAACCCACAATCCACGTTTTCTCTCCCACAAACCCCACTCCTACTCTACAACACCTCCATATACACTCCCTTATACTTTCAACTTCAAAACTCTCTCCTACACTCAAAACACAACTCTCAAACACTTTTTCTCAGTTTTAATGACACCTAAGAGATCTCGAAATATTGATAGCAGCAATACCGTTCCTACTGCTAATTCATCAAGGGGAACTGCTGCGAGACCCCGTTTGGTGGATTGGGCTGCTGAGGAGGAATATACTAGGCTTCTGACTAAGCCGATTCTGAAGGAGAGGCGATTTTTACCATCGTGGAGGGATGGTGAGTTATTACCGATGATTGCGGAGAAAGGTTGGATTTCTTTTTGTGAGTCGCCGGAGGCGGTTTCAATGATTGTGGTTCACGAGTTTTATGCGAACGCCAAGGCTGACAAGAATGGGTATACGGTTGTTCGTGGGCTTACTATTGATTATCAGCTTGAGGTGATTCGCCGTGTTCTTGGGCAGCGACAAAGGAAGCCCGAGGAGGAGAACTGGAATGAGAAGACCCCCGAGGATTTTGATTTGGATTTGATTTGTGCTACTCTCTGTCAGCCGGGCACGGTGTGGAAGTTCAAAACGGGATCTAATGAGTATCGTTCTTTTCCGGAGATTGTGATGAACAGGTATGCCCGTGCATGGAATGCCTTTAATTGTGCTAATATTTTGCCTACTTCGCATGCACATGAGGTTACAGTTGAGCGAGCCAGGTTGTTATGGGGGATTTTGAATGAGGAGTATTATGTGGACCTTGGTGAGTTCATCTACCAAGGGATTTTGAAGTTTTTGAGGAGGAGGACACAAAGCAACATCTCTTATGCATCTACTGTCACGAGACTGTGTAGAGCAGTTGGAGTTCACTGGCCTTCTTATGAGCAGCTGCAGATGCCGGCCGCTCCTATTGACTCATCGACTCTGAATGCGATGCAGTAGTGGACGGGTGGAAAGCTCAAAGAGCATGGTTTGGGATATCGTCTTCCAGGAGGACGTCCAACATCTGGTGCTACTATGGCTAGGCCCAGTCAGGTTCGTGATAAGGCAGGCTCTTTTAGAGCCCAGGAAGGTGCTAGTTCAGGGATGGCTGATGCTCAGTATAGGAGGCTATCGAGGAGGATGAATGCGATGTACGAGTCACAGAGTAGATTTGCTTAGGAGCTCACCCTTGCACTAATTGGGACTGCTTTCAGAGGCCTTGGAGCTGACATCCAGTGGCCCATTTTTGGTGAGGACTCTGCTTATCCGCCTCCTGATACTCTACCCTCTGAGGGTGATGATGATGATTTCTCCGAGTAGGTATACCCTGTGTTCCTTTCTACTACCTTCACTGGGGACAATGAAGATTTTAAGTTTGGGGGTGGTAGTTAAGGAGCATATTTGTGTGTGTGTCATGTAGTTGTATATTCATGATAGTTTAGTTCATATAGTTGCATATTTTTGCCATGTATAGTTTTTTTTTATTTTATAGCTTTATTTATCATGTAATTTAGTTCATGCATATACCATGACCCCTTTTGCGTTGCTTTGCCGATTGATTTGTGATATTGATGCGAGTGTAGTGATAGCGTTAGAGTAATGTTGAATTGTGTAGGTTGACATGCATGCTAGAAACACTTGTAATTTCATTAAGTCCTAGAGTATGCTTAAGGACTAGATTGTTGTCATGGTTTGATGGTTTTTGGGGTTAAGCTATTGATTATTCTTAGAATTTATGATAGGCTCTTAATCATAAAAGGCATGAAAAGAAAAAAATGGAGTAAAAATTGGAATTCATTGCTAATTGTGGCTAGGCGTCAAATGGCTAGTAGCCGGCTCGTATTTTTATGCGAGTAGTCTAGGGTTGAGCAAGATGGAGCGAAACGCACTTGCTCAGAAATTTGAAAAAAAAAGAATAAAAAAAAGAGAAAGAAAAAAAAAGAAAAAAATAAAAAAATTATGGTTTAATGCATAATTGATCACGAGTAGGCTCTTTGGTATTCGAGTTATTAACTTCTTAGGGGACTTTGTGCCTAGTGACATAAGGCTTTTATAGTCTGGGATCCGCTAACCTAATGCTCGCTAAATGGATACCATTGTATAAGTCTTTTATGGACCTCACTCATTGCACAGTCAAATAAGCATTTATTGTTGTGTTGAATAAAAGCATGATTCCGTAATAAGCTCCAGTGATCTTGAAGTGTTATAAGTCATTTTGTGCCTAGAATTTATTCTTCGTATAATCATGTGGTTGTCTTAAGGATAGTTGAGTTATGATAATTGATCTAGTTTTGAAGCATATCTGTTAAGCATCCGCACACACCATGTTCCTAGTTGAATGTTAGTTTGCATGATTTGATTGATCTTTAGACGCCTAATTGCATTTGTTGATATGTCATGAGTTGGTTGGTTTAGTCATTGTGAGGGGGATCGCTGCATTTCATGTAGATTGCATTCATGCATGTTTTTGCTTTGTTTTTTAGTCTGTGACGCTTGAGGACAATCATCGATAAGTTTGGGGGTGTGATATGTGGCATTTTATACCACTTAGAACGTCTTATAATGACTTGAATTGATGTCTTGAAATCAAGTATTCTGGGTATTTGATGCGTTTTTCTAGTATTTTTGTATTTCAGGGTATAACTTGTGTATGTAGGAAGAATTCATCAAAATAAGCCTAGGGAAGTGCTTGGCATTGGTTGTGCAAAGTTAGGAGCAGAATTAAGCAAAGTTAGGAGCAGAATGCAGGTTTTTCCAGAAGGTGCTGGAGCGCCCGCCCAGGAAGCTGGGGCGGCCGCCCGGGGATGTAAAATTAAATACTGAATTTTGAAATCCTTATTCTGATGGACTTCTGAGACGGCTGGTTCTTGTGGGCTTCTATATAAGTAGTTTTCAGAGACGTTTCACAGTGTGGTGGTATTAAGCAAGGAGCAAGGAGAGAAGAAAGAAGACCGTTTTAGCACATCACAATGAAGAAGAGGAAGCATACGTTTCTTGTGATTCTTTTATTCATTGTAACAGTGGATGCTAGTTTTCTTTACTTTGAACTTTATTACATTTATGACGTACTCTAGTTTTTAATAAGTATTTTTATTAGTTTATTATGTGTGTTATTATCATGTTTTCATATGAACCCATGGTGATGATGAGTTCTATCATGGGCTAATCGTGATCATGGGGTCGTAGCGGATTTACTATAGAGTTCTTTAGTTAGTTGTTTAATACCTTGGTGTGTGATGATTGTATGATATCTAGCATAGGTTGTGCTTATTCGTCTTATGTGCGTCGCGAACATATAAGATAGTGTGTTAATCACTTGTGAAGCGACATTGGATCTTGAGATTTAGAACTTGCCATGCTAGCATAGGTTCATGTATGTGTATGCATGATTAGTGGTTAACTCTAATCGTTTTACTTGCCCTGTTTAGTCATAATGAATAACTTGCGCTTAAATCGTTATGTTGTCAAATTCTGTAGACATATAGGGTCTTAACATAATTGATGCCTATTCAACTTCTATCTTAATTGTGGATGTTTGGTAGAATGGTATTTGTACAACGAAAGTTGGCTTTTATCAGTTTCGTGTTGTTCGATTAATATCATCACCATTACATGCTAAGAGTAATAACAATAACTATTGAAGGAAGTAGTAATGAAGTTACGATCTCATGTGTGTTTGATATTGTTAATTCAAGTGTTAATTAAGTGTTTTATTCTCGTAGTTAATTATAGTTAATAAATAGCAAATCAACCTAAAAGAGTTACTGTCTTGACATTGAGAAGTAATCATACATTGGTGAGTGAGTGTTAATTAAATAAATTTAGTCTGAGTCTCTGTGGGAACGAACTAGAAATTATTCTATATTACTTGCGAACACGTATACTTGCGTGAATTATTAGCGTGTGTTTTGTGCCTAACAATACATTACTGTTGAGCAAGATTGAAGCTGTATGTATAACTCAACAATATTGGTTTGGATAACTCAAAATAGAACAAAGGACTTTGAAATAATCTATATTCCACTAGAATCAGTACAGATTGTTTATTGGGCATATACACTATGGTTTTGGTAGCTACAGTGAAGAAGATGTCAACAGTGATCCGTATGAAGTTCATTAATATGTTTAGGCATCGGAGGAATAAAGTTGGAGTCATTCCAAGAAGATATCAGGATCAGTGTGAAGACCTCAAGGATTCTTAGTGAAGTTGTTAATATTTGATAGAAGACTTGACAATGATTTAAGAAGATATAGTACGAAGGCCTGAGAGCAAAATTAGTCACCTGTAAACCAGACCATTGCACTAGGTGTCAGTGATTCGTGAAAGGAAACTGAGTATTATCATTAGGAAGATTGTTAAGTGAGAATTTATATCTGGGAATACATGTTTCATGGTTTATACGAAGACTCGGGAGAGAAGACTTGAAGGCAGGATAACTTTGGGATTGCAGTGTTCTACATAAACTAAGTCAAAGTGATCATTACCTTGTAGTAGGACTCACCGTGATCAGTCTATTGCATATCAGAAGCAATATCCTGGAAAATACAGTTCAATATCTAAGTACAGGAACTGATCTTGGTTTGGTACGAGACTCAGGGAATAAACAGGAGCTAAAACAAAATCACAAGTGCATGTATATACACATTGGTCGCCACTTAGCTTGTATGGGAATATTTCTAAGGCAAAAATCACTTCCTAGCCATACTACTAGGTCTTGGTCGCAAGTAAGAAACAAGAAAAAAAATAGAAATGCTCCCATGTGCAGCTGGGACCCACTGAATCTTTCTTTGGCTTATACAAGGAGCCAAGGTCGCAAAAAACCTCATCCTAGCCCTCCAAGGTCACAAGTTAGTTCCTCCATAGGAGCACAAGTCGCAGGTTAGGGCCTAGAGGGAAGCTGTGGTCGCCAGTTAGGGAATCAAGCCAAGAAACTAAGTACAAAACTTCCTCTCTAGCAACCAAGGTCACAAGTAACTCTCCCTTGCTTGTATAGGTCACAAGTAAACATGAATTTGGCTAAGGCAATTTGTCTTGTTTCCTTGGAGTCGCCGGTAACACTTGGGAATATTTCTTTAAGTCCTAAAATACCTCCTAGTCACAAGTTATCAAAGAAAAGCTACATTGGACGCAAGTAACATGATTTTTACAGGTTTTCAATTTGAAATACTTGGATACAAATCAGTCACGTAGCTTCTCTTCTCTCTCCAGCCTATCAGTCTATATAAACAATAGATGCAGATTGAAAATGAATCTCTCCCATATTGAATATAACAAAGCTCTTGCAAATTGTATTCAGATTTCTTAAAAGCTTGATTTGACAAGTAGAGGTCATGCCCAATTTGATTCACACCATTTAAAGCCTTAAAAACTTGTAACACTCATTATTTAAAGCTTCTTTGATTGTATTTAATATCATTTAATAAGATCTTTTATAGCGATTGGGAATTTCGCGATGTGATTAAATGAATAAAGTATAGTTTTGTGTTATAATTATGGATTATGTGGAATTATGTGAATTAATTTTAGATTAAATGATTTTGTGGTTAAATGTTATTGTTGCATAATAGTAACTGGGAACATTAAGTAACTCGTTCCAGTTTGATGAGTCAGCTAAGAAATTAAGCTGTGTTGTCGGGCCGTCAAGTTTAACGAGACCTGTATTAAAAGGGATTAAAGTGTTTAAGAGTTCGAATGTGAATTATATTTGATGGTCTTGTGTGTCTGCATGATATTTGATATTTACGTGTTCAAATTTGCGTTCGATGATATTTTAAATGATTTATAAGGATTTTATTGATCTTTAATCATTTTTATAAAATTATAGAAATGTGATTAATGTGTGAAATTTGCTTTATTGCCTTTAAAATAGTCCAAGAGACTTTTTAAAATTATCAGTGGGATTTATGTGGATGCTTTGATATTTGAAATGATTTTATAAAGTTTAAATTCTATTATTTGGGTTTTATTTATAAAATCCATAACAAATAATCTATTCACTCAAGAATTTATTTAAAAATATAGGGAGAGAGCTAAATTCATATTCTTTAATTTAAAAATAGTATTGGTACCATTTTCATATATATAAAGCCATTCTATTTGATTATTTGGAGTTTATTGAATATTGAGAATAAAAGAGGAAAAGGAAATAGAATTATGAATTGATTGGAGTTTGCAAATGTCCAAAATACCCCTGCCAAGTGTGGCTATATAAAGCCACTTCTTCCCCCTCTCTTTTCTTTTTACCCGGCCACTCCTTCTTCCTTCTTTCTTTTTTCTTTCTTTCTTTCCTTTCTCTCTCTCAGCTTTTTTTTTTCTCTCTCTCTCACTCTCTTGTTTTCTTCCAAATCCTCCATTAAAAATCAATCTTATTTTAAGATTTTAGTTCCTTATACTCTAAATATGCATATACGTACTTGTATATGTGTGTTGTATGTGTGTTGTTCGGTTTTATCAAGAACCATTCGGTTCTTAATTTTATAGTTATTTTTGAGTTTGATTCTTTGCAAGGAAGTGATGAAAGGTTATGCATGTTAGTTATCTTGAGTAATTGATGGATAATCGGTGGTTTTTGGTTGGACACCCTCGAATGAGGGCACCACCAAGAAGACACCGCCGCCGGCGATGAATTCCGGTGAGTCAGTGGTGAGCTATGATGCCTTGCTGAGCTCTAATAGAATAAAAGAAATTAGTTCGATGGATGCATGTTGAGTTTTGAAAGAAATCGAATGCTATTTTGGGTTTATAAATAATTGGGTTGAATTATTGGTTAAATTAGATGATCATTTACGTTTAGATTCTAAGTTATGTGCTTAAATGGAATATATTGTTGATTTGAGTGTGTTTTTGGGTTATATGTTACATGCATGTCAAGATTTAGCTTTGCATGTAACTAATTTAGACTCAAAAGGATTAAAAAGATTGGTTATATCTAGAATAATGGATTAGTACTTTTAAAAGATGAGTTTGGTTATAGATTTTGAGTTTCAAATGATTTTTGGTTCAAAATTTTTATGGTAAGGTTTTTTTTTGAAAAATGGTTCGAACGTGTGGTTTTGACTAGAAATAAAGTTTATGCTTGATTCTTGAACTTGCATGTTGATTGTTGCTAATTGAGATATGATTTTTTTGAACTTGCATGTTGGTTTTTTACTTGCATGTCAATTATCCGAAAAGAACTTACTTGGTATGCTTTGTTTTGGTTCGAATTTTGATAAGCAAAAAGGAGTAAAAAATGTTTTCGTGTCGTGATGTTTGAATCAATGATTAATTGCTAAATGTTAAGTATAGTTATGATATTAAGGGTGTATGAGTATATCGTATTATGTGTTACGTGATAATACTCGAGTACATAAGTTAAGTGATATCGCGATTTAATAATTAAATATGTTCTTGTGAAGTAGTTATATATTCAATATATATATATATAACAATGTCTTTATCATACAAGATTGCTAACATTTATAACCAAACTTGTTCTGTATTACCTACTGATTTAAGGTGGTAATCCTATTCCTAGCTTACACTAGTCTCTAATCCCATCTCCACAAAACATTTTCGAACTTTCGTCATTATAAATACTAGTCGATAACCATTGCAATGATTTAATTTATTTTAATAATTTTTAAAGATCATTGTGAGCATTACTTAAAATTGATTATTTTTTACAGATCATTGTGAACATTACTCAAAATTGATTATACGATCAGCTAACTCCTAATTCAATTACGATCGGCTAAAGTCAGTAGAAGCAAAATAGCTATTTGATTCAGCTTTACAAGAATTCGCCTCCCTTCTTTCATCCTCTCTACATTTTCAAGTAAATCGAGAGGCTTTCACTGGTTTTCTCCGGTGGAAAGCCCCAACCCCTTCATTCTTTGTTATTCTCGTTAATTTCCTTTCAATAAGACCCAATTTTTTGGGTGTTTGTGTGTCTCTCCTCTTGGACTGTGTGTTTTGTCTTTACTTTTGGAGTGTTTGTTATGTATTTATTTAGTCATGCTTGGGTTTATCTAGTGATGGATCTGTTGATGACAAATTTATTGATATTTTTGGTGATCTGCAAAGCCTGCATCGGATCTGGGATGGTGGTGATTATTGCGAGAGCTTACCTTTCACAACTAAAGATTGTTCATATTTCATGAGTTTACACTTTCGGCATGTCTGGTATCCGGCATGTAGATAGCTGGGGTGCCTTCGGCATGTTTATAGCTTGTGTCCGAAATATAGATAGCTGGGGTCCCGCTTCTCCAATCTCATTCTACGCGATTGGTGTTTCTGAACATTAGGCTAACCATATTTTTTATATGATATGATCAATTACGATATTGCTATTTTCAGAGATGCTGTTGCAATTTGGATCGCTTCTTCGGCCCGAACCAAGGAATCCCTTAGATTCTTTGATTTCGTTTTTAATTTCAAAATTTTTTAAATTCTATGTGTTAAAGGATCAGGACACAAACCATCTAATTATTTTTAGTATGTTATTTGTTTTATCACCTGGTTCTATCGACAGTTGGGGGTTTGTCCCGACTATACTACATTCAATTTAATGAAAAATTTCTACATTTGTAAAAAAAAATAATTTTTAAAAGTCATAATAGTATAAGTGTTATGTCAAATTTTCTAATTTTTACTTGGAAATCCAACCCAAAATGAGTATGATATTTGTGTTAAGAATATAATAAAAAAAATAGAATTATTATACAATTTCAAAATTTTTATCATTTCATTTAAATAGACTATTGAGTCATATGGAAAATAGGATTACTTAGTTGAAATCAATATAAGAAATGTAATTAAAAAATGGGTAAAATAATACATATAATATTATAAGTCACATAGAAGCAAGGGAAGAATAAAAATTATACATATAGAGTTATAATAAATTCAAAAAGCGGTGAAATCAAAAGCTGATGAAACTAAAAAGGTATAATATATTGAATTAGCAATACATAAGAGATTTAGGAACACAAAGGTTAAAGTCAAACTGATGAAACAAAAATAAAACCAAACTTAATAGAATAATAAGACATATAAAAGTATAATATAATAAAAATAAAACCGAACTTAAAAGCACAAGGGTTAAAGCCGAAATGGTGAAACAAAAATAAAACCAAACTTAATAGAATCATAAAATATATAGAATTATAAGATAACAAAAATAAAACCAAACTTAACACAATCACAAGACATGTAGAAGTATAAGATAACAAAAATAAAATAAAATTTAATAGAGTCGTAAGACATGTAGAAGTATAAGATATACAAACAGGAATAAAGGGTGTAATCGCGTTGATTCATACCCTGATTACCTTACTTATTTATTTTGTTATCTTATGATCTCGTAAACCCCAAGAGAACCTTTATAAACTTTCCTACGTATTGTTTTGATTAACCCAGATTCTTCAATAACCCGTGAACCTTATTATGTATTGATATTTAGAACTGTTCTAATTAGGAACTAGTATTTTCTGTTGACCATTTGATCAAGATCTTTTATATTGATCCCTGTTTAATTCCAATTCGTTCACTTTCCTTGAATTTTTGAATTGAACTTAAGAATGATTTTTGACTTGAATGAGTCTGAATGATTTCATATTCTTGGTAATGATAAAATGAACTTTGTCAACTTTTCTTACTTCCAACACAAAGGTTTTTCAAACGAATTCTTGATGGATTTGATAAAGACGTAAGAGACTAGTGGGACTAGTCCAGTCACATAAGAAGCTAGCGGGGCTAGTCCAACATAAGGCTGAAATAATGCCATAGCTACCATAACGACCAGATGGAGGTCGGTATGGGCTGATCACCCGTATTATTTTTTTTAAAAAAGATGGATATTCCAATCAAGGTTTTTTTTTATATGTTTTGTGAAAGAGAAAATGAAATAATCCCTTAAGCAGTTTGCTTCTTTTTACTGAGAGGAAATGAAATGATTTGTATTTTTGTTAAGTTATGAATCCTGTGAGCCCTTACAATTTAACTAGTTGTGAATCTTGAAGCTCGATTAACAGCTTCTTTCAATTAAGAAAATCTTTTATAATCTTGCTAATGATTTGTGATGAATGTCGGCTTTCTCCCAATCTTGAGCCTTAAGTCCTGAAAGCCTGAAACCTTTTTATTACCTTTACTTAGCCAATCATTGCCACCTAGAAATTGAATGTAGAATGTCTCAGATTTTTGATATTGACATTGTGATGTGGAACTGTTTATATAGTTACTTTCTGAGCTTTTTTGCTCATTTATTTGCTTTGATCTAACCATGGAAGTTAAGCAAGAAGATGGCCAGACTTAGGCGCACCGCTTGCAAGAGTGTTCTTGGCGATCCCTACCGGGTTGTAGGTTTCCAGATGCCAGAGTAGGTAGTTGTTCTGTGTGAGCAAGCGAGTTAGTTTGAAGGGCTTTTATAGTTGGTTCAAATACAATGGGTTATCTATCGATTCCATGTCGGAATCGAATAAATTTGATCTTAATTATATTTTGGGTTGTTATATATTTATTCTGGTTGGTAGTTGTAATCATGTCTCATACTTAATCCTGTTTAGATCATGTTATTATTATTATCGGGGTTTATTATATCTGCTGTGGTTATATTAGTTTAATGGTGTAAGGGTCCTCATTTTCTAACCCCGAGATTGAGGGCATCACAGTTTTAGATTTTTAGAGTGATAAGAAGAACCCTAGATTGATAGCTTGTTGATTTGGTTCTTTTTATATTTGTATTTTCGAATCTCTGTATTTGGAGTTGTAAGCAAACCCTCCGGGTATTTATACTTTGAATAAAAGAATATTTACCCAGAATCTCTTTGTTTGTTCATTTGGTTTTTAATTTTGATATTCCGCTGCATTAAATTGATAAAAACGAAGAACATACATTCACCCCTCCTGTATGTACCTTTTGGACCTAACAATTGCCTTATATATCTTGCTGCCATCATGTTCTTCTTTGATCCTGAGCACCCACTTCTCATGTAAAGCCTTCTTTACAACTAGTAACTTTATTAAAGATTAAGTCTCATTCTTTTGAAGAGAACTCATCTCATCTTTCATGGCTGATTTTCACTAAATTGAATCATCCACATGTACTCTCTCGAAATAATACTGAGACTCTCTATACTTGGTCAATAACATATAATATGCTAAAGAACAAAATATTTGTAGTGGGCTCACAATTCTGCTATATTTTCTTACCTCGTTCTGTGGAGTAACTGGAACAGTGTCATTAACATTCTCTGAACTTCCACTATTTCCTGAAAGATCTCCTTCCATAATATCTTCAAGCACTATTTTCTCTTTCCCATCACTACACCATAGAATGCATATAGCAACAACAAAAATTTATTGCCTAAAGGGCTTTTTATGTTACAGTAGAAAATATGGCAACAAATATGGAAAATTTTGGCATTACATCCGGTGGTGATGTAATAGGGGTCCTATAGCAACATTTTGAGCCATGTATAGTAACAACACAACCTTATTGCAGTATACAATATTTAGCAATAAAATATTTTTTACTGCAACACAGTAAAATCATTGCAATAGATGTTTTTGTCTGCTAAATAACCACCTTAAGGCAACATTAACCGGTCCTATTGCAATTAATTTATGGTCAAATCTAACAAATATTGCAACAAAATTTGAACCAACTGTAATATTTTATGGTTGATGTAATTTTAAATGGCAACGTATTTGGACATAATTACAACAGTGTTTTAAAAAAACGAAAGGAACTGTTTGTAAAATATACTAGCCAAGCATTTTTTTATGCCACAAAACCAAGCAATTGTCATTCAAAAGTACCATGACCAAATTAAAAGCAGCTCTCAGGATGTCCCAACATCATCCTTACAAACATTCATAATTTAAGTCTATTTAAAATTACAATAGCTAGCTAAATCAAATTCACGAGAGAATTTAGTCGCAGACAACTAAACCAAATTCGAGTTCGAATTTAACAAAAGAAGCTAGCTATAGCAAACTGCAGATAACTGAAAGATAAATTAAAGTAAAAATCAGATGGCCCCTACAACTTCATCTCCATCTGCATCACCATCATCGTCGCTCACTTTTTATGCATCCTCATAATCATCTTCATTTTCATCAACCTCGGCAGAACTTTGAGCACATAGTTCTTCAACATCGATATTTAGACCAGGATTCAATTCACCAAGTTTTTCAAAAATCTTCCTTAGCTTCTTCTGCATTTTCTCCTCCATTGCAGCAACTAACTTTTCAGTTGCTTTTTCCAGTTCCGAAGAATCTGTTTTTCCCTCTTTTGTCAATTTTTTCTTCGTCTTCCTTGTTATGCCACTCCTTCCAACAAGCCAGTTAGGACCATGAGCTGCAAGATCAAGGTCTGCCATCTCCTCATCCTCATCAGTTGATTTTTGAGGAGTTTTTCCATTTTTCTTTTCCTACGTATAAAATTGAGCAACAAACATTAATTTCAATAAAATACAATTACTCCTTGTAAAATTAATGAAGAAATATAGCAGGGCTAATTATTGACAAAAATACTTGTAAATTTTTTCATAAAATCTGAACATGCAATTTATGAACAAAAATACTTGTAAAATTGGTCGAGAAATATAAAAGTGCTATTTTTACCATCATTGTATGACCTTTGCGGGTTTTTGGATAAATTGCCTTCTTTGTGTCTTGTGCACGGGCATCTTTACCAATTTTCTAGAATAAAATAAAATGTATCAGTTTTCTTACAAGAAATAAATGAAGGGACCGTTAAACAACAAATATGGGTACGTCATACCATTTCATTACGAATCTGAGCAAAACTAGTGCGCCCAGCAGTATGAGTATCAGTCACATTCTTTCGATTTTTTTTATTTGTTTCAGCTTTTTTCTTGACTGATTCATCACTCCAGTACTTGAGAAGCACCTTGAACTGTTCCACTGGAATATTTGCAGGCCTGTTTTTCATCCTTTCGGCGTCAGTATCAAATTTGGTATAGCATGCACTCTTAACACGAGATTTGTATACCCTCCAGTCATCAGCAAGGCTTCTAATAACCCAATCCTTGCCTTCCTCGGGAATTATGTACTTTGTCTAACAAGGTACATAAAAATACGGATAAGAATCAAGAAAGAAACAACTATTTACGATAAATAAACCATTATTTTTGTCTAACAAGGAAATGATAAGAATCTAGAATTAAAGAAGCAACTATTTACGATAAAAAAATAGGTTATTGCACTAGGTTATTAAAAAACTAACATCGTAGATCATAGAGAATTTCATTGGCCCAGATAAAAAAGGCCATCTAAATTTCACTATCCACAAACAGGCCCAGATATGGAAATTAAAATTAAAATACATCAAAATTCAACTAAAACCCCATCAAAACAAAGAACAGAATGCACAACATTATTGTCGATGATGCTCTTAAAATTAGAAATTGATGTTAAATTTAGAGTAAAAACTCTGTTTTTCCTCCAATAAATAACAAGGACAACAAAAATTAAAAAATGACATAAAATCGAACAATTAACACATACACAATTTACGTCACTAGAATAGATAATAAGGACAACACAATTTACATAAAATACCGTGTTTACCTAAAATACAGAACAAGTTAATTTCAAAAAAAAAATACTGAACAAGTTTAGTAAAAAACAATTAAAGTGCTTTTTACCTTGATATATTCCCACCATCCATCTTTTATTGCTTTAGGAACTTTAGACCAATTTACATAATCAAGTGGGATGTACAGCCTTGCTATCGTCCCGATGAAACTACTGAATTCAGTAATGACGTTTTTTTCCTTTGACACGGGCTGGAGGTCATGATTTAAATTAATAACTGGCCTTTCATCGAGTCTCCTTGTGAAAACATGATTCATCTTCGTAGGTCCTCTACGCCTTGTACTTTTGGTACTAGATTCACCTACAAAAATAGCCACAAATAAATATGCATATTCCTGATATAAAAAATAAGACCATTACCTAATATTTGAAATAAACCTATTTCGAAGACACTATCCACAACATTTTGGAAGTTATTACCTTCAAAATTTTCATCATCATTGACACGCCTTTGTTGTTCCGCATCTTTTTTATGTTTTTGTAAATCAACAATGCCTCCATTGTACCAATCCTTTCATTGGCAGGCTTATTAACTGTGCAAGATCAAGAGGAAATGGCGGGGGAGCTGGTAGTGGCGGGGGAGCTGGTAATATATCTCTATCATTAACCTTGCGAATAATACAAAAAAAATAAATTAAATTAAAACATGAATTAAATTAAAACTAAAACCAACTATGTAGATGCATATGAAACACATAAAGATAAGTTAAATTAAATTAAATTCATATACCTCTGTTCTCCCTTCAGTTTGATTTACTGAACATGAACGGGTCCTTGGTCTGACTGATGACTTCGTTAACCTTTTTAACATTTTTTACTTTCTTTTTTGGCTAAATACACAAAAAATAGTCAACAAAATTGTATGTTCCAAAAAACAAAGGAGTTGAATTTGTACAAAAATATACCTGAGGAATAACATGTTCTGCTTCTTCTTCGCTTAAACTATCATGTCCAGAAATATATGCTCGATCAAATTCAGCTTCTGACCAATGATCTGTAACCGTTTTCTTTGCTTTCTTGGTGGATTTCCCAGCAGTAAAGAACTCATTTGCCTTCTCCTTCAGTTTATACTTATCAGCTTCTTTCGCATTCGCTTCCATTCTCCTTCTTCTGTTTAGCTCATAATCAACAAGCTTCTTCTAAACCAAGCACCCAATTAATAAACTTAAATGTAAGATGACAATAAAGCATACAATGTGATTACAAAATAAATCTCAGATAATTACCAAAAATACACCGGGATAAAAAATTACCTTATCAGTTGCATTCTTTTTCACCAGTTCATCACCTACATTTTTGTTCTCCCCCATCACCTGCCTTTCTAAGCTTTCTGGTACTGATCTGTTTATCATGTTCTATTTCATTCTCCACCAAAGCTCGTGACTTTATCTTATCAGTTATCTGTTGTGTAAGATCTTTAATTGTTACAAACTTCCTTTTCAAGGGTAAATCAGCACCTACGATATAAAGACAAAAAAAAAAATATAAATTGTCAGTTCAATACTCAAATTCATATAAAAATTATTTGGAGCCAAAATTATTTACCTTCAAAATGTGTCCTTGGTCTTATGACAATATGTGGTTGTATCTGGGTAGCAGGCACAATAGATGTGTCCACCACATTGTCAAGGTAAATATCCAATAAAGAACCAAGTTTTACCCCTGCTACAAGATCATCTACATCTTTATCAGTCACTCAGTAGTTTCCAGCCATCTTCTTTCTTCGCATAAACGCCTCCAATTTCTTTATATCCAAGGTCATCTTTAACATACTCCATCAGTACCGAGAATGAAAATCTATCAGGGATCCACAGCTGCATTAATTGTTGTAGATTGTTCCATTTGATTATTGGGTTTTTTGAAACTGGCCCTTATGGTGGAACCTGAGGAAAAATAGTTTTCTTTCATAACCTGAAAATAACATAAACATGAATATTAATTAGTCCCCACATTATACAGATATAAGCAATTACTATCAAGTAACAAGTGAAACATAAATATTAAATTTTAGGGCTAAACACAAACAACAAGTAGAAAAAAATCAAATGAACTGGTCATCAAATTTTACAAGCAATCAGGAATAAGTTACATGTAGTTGTACAATGTTTGTCATGATTTAAAAGCAACAGATGAGCATAAAAAATAGAAATAAAGAAGTCGGCATGTCCATTCATTCGTCATGGTCATCATCATGATCTTCTTTCTCTTCACCGGATGACACATTTTCATTCGGAATGTCATCCCTATGCCAAGTCATATCATCAGTTTGGTTCTGTAATGGGTATTCAAGTTCAGCATTATACATGGTAGGTCCGCAAAGATCTTCAAGCACATCATCAGTTTCCTCGTCTATTCCATTGTGCTCTTTCGGTAGTTTCTTAACAACAAACCACAAGTTCTTTTCGGTACAATCTTGAATGTAGAATACCAGTTGTACTTGTGTAGCTAGTACAAATGGATCATCCTTTTGACATAATTTACTGAAATTGACACGTGTGAGCCCAAAGCAGTCCTTATCCTTTTGATACCAAATGCACCTAAACAAAACAACCGCAAATGCGCCCCAATAATCTACTTCAATAATCTCTTCAATTGCTCCGTAGTAAATAACATCCCCAACTATTGGATTTTGATCCTTTAAACTCATAAAACTGGTGGTTAGAGCTGTCAAAATGACACCGCTATTTTGTGTAGTACAGTTACTTGGTATGAAATCTGAATCCATTTATGACATAGCCACTAAATTTTTTCGCTGCTCGTTGAGGCCCCCTTGCCAAATTTGACAATTCCAATGTATTTTCAGTTCTTTTCTCAACCTTAGCCTTTAACTGGTTATGAAATTCTAGAGTATGTGTTCTTTCTTTTTTGTATTTCTTCATCTTTGCTTCATTATCATATAAAATACGATGTTCCCTGCAATTTGTACACCAAAATGAAATTAAAATTACCATGTATTCCTAGTTTAAACTACTATATTACCTTGAACATGTAAAGGGAATAAGAACATACTCGATAAGCTTCTCAATCTCGACATTTCCACTGTTGAATAGTACGTACCGATGAGCATTTATCCAAACATGTTCTGCCAAGTAGACAGACTTTCCATCTTTATTTCTCCTCGAACCAATGGGGTATCCAACATTTATGTTCTTCTCAATCTCTGTTTTCCACTATTAGTTAGAAATCTGGAACAAAATGTCACGCATTCTTCTGCCAGGTACACATCGACTGATATTAGATGCAGTTCCGTGGGGCAACTTAGCGTCCATGAATAATGTACAAAAGCTTTCTTTA